>NC_057795.1:391041201-391394410 GCF_018294505.1 Triticum aestivum | reverse complement strand
CACACGCCTGATGGTGGCGCAGGGCAACGAGGGGGAGACCATGCTCAAGGCCGGCTCCAACCAGCGTGAAGGCAAGGGGAGCACCTTCTACCCGCTCTTCGTGAGCGCCATCATCACCGGTCTGGTGCCTCCTTTTTCCGAGTTCTTCTTTGTTGTTCTTCGCCAGTACAACTTGCAAGCTTTGCACCTCCACCCCAAATTTGTCCTTCTCCTGGCAATTTTTGCCTACGATTGTGAGGCTCACGTTGGGGTAAAGCCCTTAGTGGCCTTGCTGCATCATTACTTTTACCTCTAGGTTTCTCGTGGCCCCATCACCGCATGCGCGAGCTTTATCGCATACTCCAACTCCAACGCCATCTCGAAGCCTGGGAAGAGGATCGAAGGCTTCTGGAGCAAGTGGTTCATGCTGGATGCCGGACGCCTCCATCCCCGACTAGTGCTGCCTACGGGGCAGTCCAAGGCAGTTGATGCGTGGTCTCGCGCGGAGCTTGTCGACCCCTGCGTGAGGGTGGTGCTGAAGAAGATGAACACGAACCTGAGACCAGGCAACTTGGGGGCGGCGAGGCTGACCGGGGCCACGCTCCTGAGGGAGTTCCTGGAGCATCGGGTGGCTCCACTCCGGGAGCACTCGCTCCCGTTATGGAGGCTTGGGGAAGCGGACGCTGCCCTTCGCCTGAGCTTCATGGCCCTGGCCGACGAAGATCTGGTTGCGGCTCTCCATTTCTTGGTTGGGGGAGACGTGGCGAGGCCGGAGGGCGCTCCCGTCCCCCTGTTCCTTCGCGGCGACTGGGAGTAGGTGGTGAACGCCATGCCCACCTTCAACGGTGAGGGGCTAGTGCCCGCAGAAGCTCCTGGGGATCTAGCGGCGTTGGCAACGGTGAATGTGTCCTCCGGCGACTCCAGCGGGAGTGAGGAGGAAGAAGGGGAGGAGGAGGAAGAAGAGTTTGACTCCGAGGCGACTGGCGAGGAGTCGGGGGATTCCTTCCCTCGATGCAGGTCCCGCACCCTCGGCTCCATGCCGGACGACAACGAGGCCGACGCCAGGCAAGGAGGGGAGGATTCTCCCCTGGTTCCGAGGAAGGGCATGTCGGGGCTGGTCCTCCCAGGGTCTGCTCTGGTTCTGGGGCGGTCTGAGGCCAGCTCCGGCCCTCCCGATGCGCCTTCTGCCTCCGGGCCTCCCAAAGCCGATCCCAGCTGTAGGCTCTCGGGCTTCAAAGTTTGGTCGGAGGCTGCTTGAGTCCACGAACGTCGACCAGTAAGTGCTCGATCTACGCTTTGCTTTGTTTCTGCTGCCGAGGCTTGACATCTGCATTCTCTTGGCCAGGCCAGCACCTGCAGCAAAAAGGTTGAAAGGGGCTTCTGCGGCCCCGCTCGAGGCGAGCTCGTCTGTCGGGGCAGTGCTGCTGCGAACTGAGCCGACTGCGTGAGGATCTTCGGAGTGCGGACCCCCGCCTGGTGGTCGGGCGCCTGGAGCTAGCTTCTGGCTGGGCCCGTTCTACCGCCTTCGTTCGAGCGGTGCTGAGCCAGGCCGTGTCGGCCTCCGACGGGGAGAAGCAAGCCGCCCGCCAGGCCAAGGCTGCTCGCGATGCTGCCCAGGCGATGTTGTGGACGCCCGGGGCTGCTGCAAGGCACTGGAGGTCGAGTTGCAAGGCCTGCGTGACGAGCTCGCGAAGGAGGTCTGCATCCGCCAGGAGAAGTAGGAGGAGATGAAGGCTCGGGAAGCAGCCGTCAGGGATCGGAACACCGAGCTTGACGACTGTCGCGGCCGATTGGAGACGCTGGAGCAGGCGCTGAAGGCGGAGAGGATCGAGCTGGACGGCAAGGCGAAGGTCCTGGATGAGGATCGAGTGGCCTTCGCCAAGATGGAGGAGAAAGCTCACACCACATTGAAGACACTTTATGAGGGCGGCTTAGAGAAGCCGTTGGCTGGTGAAGAGGACGGCCCTGCCGAGCTGCTTCCCTTCCTAGTTTCTGCGCTTGAAGATGTCGCGGACGGCCTTGGTCCTACGACCGAGGCCGAGGCGCGCGCCCTTTCTTCTGCAGCGCTGATGCGTGTCCTCAGCCATGTCTACCTTCGCGACCCCAACGTCGACCTCGACAGCCTGCTGGAACCTGTGAGCGGCGACCTTGCCGCTGCTGCTGCGGAGGCTGTGAAAGGCTGAGCCGAGGCTTTGCTGAGGAGGTTCCGCGCCTTCAGCACCTTGCCCGGGCGCGGTGCTGCCAGCTCCGCGGCCTCAGGAAGCGGAGCCGCCCAGCGGGACTCCACCACAGGCGGCGGCGCCACTGGGAAGTGATCCCTTTGCAGCTTTTGTCATGTTTTAATTCTTGCAACATGCACCATGCCTCCTGGAGGCGTTTAAACTTGTGTTTGGCATTCGTGAAACAATATATGGCTTGTAATATTTGCTTTTGAATTCCCTGAATTTGCATTTTCCCCTCCTATTTGCTTGTGCTCTACGTCAGCAGGGCCCGACCCCGCGCATACCTCCGCCGCTGTAAGCCCCGACCGGAAACCAGGACGGGACTAAGGAGTGAGGGGCTACGTGGCAAGTTAGGCTCCTGAGTCGTGATGCTCAGGAGTCCCCCTTGACGCGCAAACAACAAGTAGGGAAGGGAGGCGTAGGAGTGGATTTGTCGTTCTACGTCGGCAGGGCCCGGCCTCGCGCATACCTCAGCCGCCGTTAGCCCCGACCGGAAACCAGGACGGGACTAAGGAGTGAGGGGCTATGTGACCAGTTAGGCTCCTGAGTCACGATGCTCAGGAGTCCCCCTTGACGTTCAAACGAGTTCTCATACCTTGGCTCCACTCGGGGAGGGGCGCGCGACGACCAGGTCTGAGGGACCTGGCTGGGTCGCGTGTGTTCGGGCGTGGCCCGAGCGTAGCCCCCGTGTCCAGCCCCCTCGCACGGCACTCCCGAGGGGAGGCGTTGCGATGGTGCCAGACACTAAGCTCTGGGCTCCCTGAGGTTGATACGGCCGTGGGCCGCCCTTAGTTGTTTATCACCAGCGCGGAGCATAGTGCTTCCGTATGTGTACGGGCATAGCCGCTCCTCGGTAGTGTCGTCAGCCAGCGCGGAGCATGGTGCTTCCACTGGTGCATGGGAGGGGGCTCCCCTCCGGGAGGAGCCCCCGGGGCGTGTGCAGCCCCGCCCTGACACATGGCCGGCACGGTAGGGCTAGGAGAGGTGTATCTGGGCACCCGTGAGCCAGCGCGGGACTCACGAGGCCCTACCTCGAGGCGGGTTGTGTCTGGCTCTGGGCCTTTATCAATGGTGTGTTCCTGCAGGGTGGTTAGAATGCAAATGCTCTACGTCCTCAGGTCCCGGCCCTCGAGCGAGCTCATCCGCCGCTTGTATGACAGGTCATGATGCCGTGGGTCAAGGCCAGGGGGTGAGGGATGGAGAGCCAGTAAGAGCCCATGAGTCGCGATGCTCAGGCGCCCCCCTTTTAACGTGCAAGCGCTTTGCATGAGAGCGGAGAGATCCGCAATAAGCAACAGATGATAACCATGGGAATCAGGTTTAAGCGCGGAGGAGCAAATCCATTTAGATAGATGCAGAAAAAGCAAACGCCAGTGGGTCAGGCCCGAGCAGCTTGGGGATAATGCAACCCGAGGGGTGCCCCCAACAAGGTAGGTAAAGAGCATAAGCAAAACGGATAAATGCCGCAGGGACGGACCCACGCGACTTGGGAATGATGCATCCCTGCGGGCGCTCCCAGCTGAAAATGGAACTTTGAAAGATGTCACCTGATACCGTTGGAGATGAAAGGATGCTGAAGTAGCGGACGACGTGTGGTGAGGAAGTCGACCCTCACGAGCTTCTGGGCTCGGGAGCCTCGGGAGGCTCCGGGGGCACAGGTGGATCGTCGAGGACCGTCTCCATCTCCGCTAGGAGCGCGCAACGCCTGACCTCCTGAGCCTCTAGAATGCTCCTCAGCAGGCGCTGATGAGCGGCAACCACGTTTGGTAGGCCGAAAGGCATGCGAACGTAGCTATGAGGTGGATCCTCACAACGCCCTACGCGCGAAGGCCAAAGGCGCTCCTGAGACGCGGCTCGGTTGAGCCTTGGTACATCGATGCAGACACGCAGCCCACCATCCTCGCCTGGATGTGGGGCTACGGCGGGTAGGCGGCGGCTGCTGCGCATGACTCTTGACTCCTGTAGCTCCTGAATGTTCCTCACGATGAACTCCTGAGGGTTTGGCCCTTCTTGCCTCATACCTTCCTGAGGGGAACGTGCTTTGAAGCACGCCTCCAAGTGGTGCCCGAGCGCCTCCCTCGCGACCTTGGCAAAGTCGGTGGCTCTCCAAGGAGGAGCCCCCGAGCCCTGCCCGAGGAGGGCACCGGGCGCGCCTCCCTATGCGACAGAGGGTGGCCCCCCTGAACGGGCGTGAGTCCTGACGCAACGCCTCCGGTGGTGCCTGCCTCATGAGGGTTTGGGCCAGATGAAGCCTTCTTCTTCTTAGGGACCGCCTCGGGAAGCCTCCCGCTCCTGTGATCTGGGTCTTCGATTACTGCGGCCTGGAAGGCACGATCAAGAGAACACACTGCATCCCTTTCCTCACAAGGCATTGTGATGACTCCACCGCTTCCTGGCATCTTGAGGACATTGTAGCCGTGGTGAGTCACTGCAATGAACTTGGCCAGGGCTGGGTACCCGAGGATGGCATTGTATGGCAGGCGAATGTGGGCGACGTCAAAGTCAATGATCTCGGTGCGGTAGTTGTTGCGCTGCCCAAAGGTGATAGGAAGGCGAACTTGCCCTATCAGAACGGTGGAACCATCAGTGACTCCTGAGAAAGGCTTGGTCGGCTGAAGCTGATCATATGGCACTTGGAGATTGTTGAATGTCTCGACGGACAGGATGTTGAGTCCTGCTCCGCCATCAATGAGGGTCCTGGTGACTTGCACATTGCTGATGACTGGGGAGCAAAGCATTGGGAGGACTCCGGCCGTTGCTGCGCACTTGAGCTGATCCGCTGAGCTGAACGTGATAGCGCATGCTGACCACCTAAGAGGGCACGTGGCCTCAAGCTTGGGGAGGACTGCATTGACCTCACGAGCAAACTGCTTGAAGATGCACTGTGAGGCTGGGGCCTGAGAGCCGCCCAAGATGCAAGCGATTGCGTGCGGCTCCTGGAAGCCCCCAGCCCCCTCGTCCTAATGATGGTCTTCATTCCTCCTCGATGGTGGTGGAAGAGGAGGGAGGCCTGCATTGCCTTGAGGGAGGTCCTCACGAGGCTGATCCCTCCAACCTCCCTCGCAAGGCTGGCCCTGCCAGCGGTCCTCGCGAGGTCGGTCACGCCACTCTTGGCGAGGGCCACAGTCTTCCCAACGTCCTCCGCCTCTTCCTCCTCCTCGACCATAGCCCCAATCGTTGCGGTCGGGGTGTCGGCTGATACGCCCATCTCGCACTGCCTTGAGCTCTTGGCATTCGTTGGAGTTGTGGGTGTGGAGGTCATGGTACACGCAATATCGGCTGCCATTGGATGACTCAGGCTGATCCCTGCCTCGCTTGGTGTCTGGCTCTGCTGCGAGCACAGCAGCTCCCTTGCGCTTTACGTCCTTGACCTTGGGCTTCTTCTCTTCTGGATCGGCAGCCGGCAGCTCGAGGAGGGAGAGGCGCCCTTCCTCAGCCCTGGCGCACTTGGTCACCAAGTTGAACAGCTCCAGGGATGTGCACAGGTCTTCATGGATTTCTAGCTCCTCTTTCATCTTGATGTCACGCACGCCATCGGAGAAGGCTGAGATGATGGCTTCCTCAGTCACCCTGGGGATCTTGAGGCGAGCGTTGTTGAAGCGCTGGATGTACTTCTGCAGGGTCTCTCCTGGCTGTTGCTTGATGCGGCGCAGGTCGCTCATGGCCGGGGGCCGGTCGCGAGTGCCTTGGAAGTTGGCGATGAAGCGAGTGCGCATCTTGTCCCAGTAGGAGATCGTGCCAGGAGCCAGGTTCAGGAGCCAGGTGCGGGCACCGTCCTTGAGTGCCATGGGGAACCAGTTCGCCATGACCTTTTCGTCCCCGTTGGCGGCTTCGATGCCCAGCTCGTAGAGCTGGAGTAACTCCACGGGGTCAGCAGTGCCATTGTAGCGAGGGGGCAGGTCCGGCTTGAACTTGTCGGGCCATGTGACGCTACGCAACTCGGCGGTGAAGGCGCGGCAGCCTGCAGTGGCCACCGGAGCTCTCTGCGGATGCGGGGCTTGCTCCTGAGGATTCCGCACGCCACTGCCTGGAGCAGCGCAGGGTCTTGACGTGACGGCGCAGGGATGCGGTCATGGCGCACCAGTGCTAGGAGCACACGAGCACCTTCTTGGGGACGAGGGATTTCTTGGCAATTCCTTTCTTGCCGCGCGGGCGCCGGACATGGAGGGTCTCGTCCTGGGGCCGCGCGCCTTGGAGCCAGGGCGCCTTCTTGGGGAGGAGGTGGCGGAGGCACCTCCTGATCCTTGCCTCCCGCGCCAGATGGAGGGCAAGGCAGCGAGAGAGATGGCAGAGGAGAGCTCCCTGCGGCGCCGACGAGCTCGGTGATGCGGGCGAGCCAGTCCTCGTAGAGGTGTCGTCGACGGGACGGTAGTGCAGGAGTTCACGCGCCAGGAGCAGCGCAGCATGCGCGTTCGTGGGGCGCGACGGGCGTGGGACGATGAACCGGCTAGAGTCAGTGACGGGGTGGCGGTGCAGCCTTCCCGCTGCACCGAAGGATGCAGGGACGAGGCCTGCTGCTCGTTCCCCGTCGGGCCGGTGGCGGCGTTGGCGGCAGGCGACAGGGAACGACGGGGGCGTCCGCCGACAGGAGCCGTTTGGGCGACTCGAGCGGCGAGAGCAGCCCGACGCTCAGCGCGGGCTCGGCGAGCGTTAGACATGGACACGACGGAAGATCACGCGCGACCAGCGGAAGAAAGATTCTGGCGCACCCCTACCTGGCGCGCCAAATGTCGGATTTCGGGTTCTGGCAGACCCTTGAGGTTCGAACACTGGGGTGCGCCCGAAGATCTTTCCCCTACTAGCTCACATCTCGATGCTTCGCAAGGAATCTAGGCTAGAAAGAAGAACATACAATGGACACGAGATTTATACTGGTTCAGGCCACCATTGTGGTGTAATACCCTACTCCAGTGTGTGGTGTGGTGGATTGCCCCAGGGGCTGATGATGAACAGTACAAAGGGGGAGCAGCCTCGCGAGGGGCTGTTCTTGAGCTGGTGCGATGAATTGCTTGGGTGAGTTCAGTCGCTTCTCTCTCTCTCTCTCTCTCTCTCTCTCTCTCTCTCTCTCTCCCTCTCTCTGATCGATCCCCCCCCACTCTGTGGTGGCTAGTCCTATTTATAGAGGGAGGCCCTGGGCCTCTTCCCAAAAAATGAGCGGGAAGGGCGCCAACAATTGGCCATTTTGAAGGGGAACATCTGGTACACTTATCCTGACTAAAGTTGGTCTTCGGCTGCCAAAGGCTCTGACGATGACGCTGTCCTGGGCTCCACGATGACCTCCGTCCTGCCGCTCTGCTAGTCTTGGTCTTGTTGCACCGAAACGGTAACCTTTGCTGATGCCTTGGCCTGTGCTTGCCCCCTTTGCACCGAAGGGGAAAACAGGACACTGCGCAGGCAGGCGCCCGCCTGGCGCCCGCCTGGTCTCGATCGTCATGGCTTGCGTCACGGGCACCTCATGAGGTACCCTGCATTGATCTCTCCGCCTCCTCGCGAGCCTGCCTGGTGAGGCTGCTCCTGAGGAAGCTTCCTGTCGTCCGCCCCGCGAGGCTTGGCCCCTTGCGAGGGTCTTGAGCTTGAGATGATGAAGCTGGGCTTCACTGGGGCCCCACTTGAGCCACACTGCAGGCCGCAGGCAGGCAAGTCTGGGGACCCCCATTCCCAGAACGCCGACAGGTAAACCGAGCATGCTTAACTGGTGTAGCTGGCAAATGGCAAGGTGCTCCTCCAAGATCTGGGGGTCGGCACGAATGCAGCCATTGCGACCTCATTCGCGCGTGCGGTCGTGATTTGCTTCTCCGCTGCCAAATGCTCCTTGAGATCTTGGCTATACTGCGTACACCATGGCTTAGGGTGGTGCTTATTTGGTGGAGGGCTTGGTGATTTGGGTGGAAGGTGTCGCGCTCGCGTCGGCGGTCGGGGCATGTGGGATGTGGAAGGAGGAGGAGGATGGGGGTCAGGTGTGGATTACCTGCCTGGATAGGTGAGGCCGAGCAGCATGAAGGAGGGTTGCTGGTGAGGGGGGCGGCGCTGCAAGCAAGGAGTGAAGGTTTCAATTTGGAAAGGAAGGCGGAAACAGGGGAATGTGGCTTTTGGTAAGGGGGAAGGGGCGGGGAGGTAGATATTTCGACAAAAGACGAAAATTTGGAAATGCTTCAACAAAAAAACTAGTGCGCAAAGTGTCATCAGACACGGTCCCTTATTCAGAACTGTGTACGATATGTGAATATCACAAATGATTCAGATAGCTTAACCCGTGTGTGATGAGTTTGAACGCCAAAAAATTTGGTTCCAATTTCCCTGGTTACAGTGCTCATCCACGTCATTGCATAATTTGGGTACACAAAGGAGACTACAGCACACCCACACTTCTTAATCGAGCAAGTTCAGCAATTAAACAGAGCTAGCTGGCCTAAACATTACTCTGACAAATTAAAGACCGGTGCTCTTAATTAAACAAAACAAAGAGTACTACTATGGATGGTGCTCGTCGATCTCCGCCGCCTCCTTCATGTCCAGCTCGCGCCCGACGGTCTCCTGCAGAAGGAGCTCCATGGCATCCATCGCACCATATTCGGCAAGCATCTCGCCATCCGTGTATGCCATCTCTTTGCAAAAGGCCGCCACGAGCTGGGCGTGGGCGGCCGCGATCTGGGCTTGGACGAGCTCCGTCGTTGCAAGGTATGCGGCGGAGGAACGGACGGCTGCTCGAACGCAATCGGCGATTGCCAACTCTTCGGCCATGGGTTGCCGACCGTTGTCGGGGAAGCTTCGTTGGATTTGTGCGGTGACCGCCATGAACTGGGCGTGGGCGGCCTCGACATGGTCGTGGGTGGCCTCCATCAGGGCTAAGGCCGCCGCTGCGGAATGGACAGCTAATGTGTCGCTCTCGCCAGTTGCTATCCCCGAGGCAGATGTTGCTACCGCCGCCTGAGAAGCAACAGTGGCCGTTTGGGCTGCCTTGGCCGCCCGGTCGCAGATTGCGGTCACCCTCATGAAGCTTGTTAGCACGCGCCTGGCGGCTTCTACCATGCTCTCGCCAGAGTGGGCCGTGGAAGTTGCCCTCGAGATGCGAGTCCACGTCCCCATCTTTCACCGGCGACGATTGAACAGTGAAATGATATTTGGGGAGCGAGCTAGTGTGTTTGACACGCCGGCTATGGACTGTAGCCGACGCACCTTCTTGCGTAAGCCATAGACATACTATACACCGACGGTGCTCCAGGATATTTTGTACTACATCTCACACAATTGGTGATAATAAACTGTGTGGGTGATAACCCACAAGTATAGGGGATCAGTTTTAGCCTCTTTCGATAAGTAAGAGTGTCGAACCCAACGAGGAGCTAAAGGTAGAGCAAATATTCCCTCAAGTTCTATCGACCACCGATACAACTCTACGTACGCTTAATGTTTGCTTTACCTAGAACAAGTATGAAACTAGAAGTACTTTGTAGGTGTTGTGGGATAGGTTTGCAAGATAGTAAAGAGCATGCAAATAAAAGGTAGGGGCTGTTTAGATAAAGACACAACTAAGTAAGTTTTAGTAGAGAGCTTTTTGTCACGAGAAAGTTATTTGTCCCTAGGCAATCGATAACTAGACTCGTAATCATTATTGCAATTTTATATGAGGGAGAGGTATAAGCTAACATACTTTCTCTTCTTGGATCATATGCACTTATGATTGGAACTCTAGCAAGCATTTGCAATTACTAAAGATCATTAAGGTAAAACCCAACCGTAGCATTATAAGGCATCAAGTCCTCTTTACTCCCATACGCAAAACAACCTACTTACTCGGGTCTGTGCTTCTGTCACTCACGCCACCCACCATAAGCAAATCACCAACCCTACAGCGGGGATCCCTCACGCTTGCGTGACACGGGGAGCACCATAGGACAACACCAATAATAAAACATGCAACTCAAACCAATCACGAACATCAATGAACCCATAGGACAAAACGGATCTAGTCAAACATTATAGGATATCCATACATCATTGGGAAATAATATATAGCGTTGGGCACCATGTTCAAGTAGAGATTACAGTAGGGAGAAGAGGTGTTACACTGCTGCATAGAGGGGGAGAGATTTGGTGATGATGGCGGTGAAGTTGTTGGTGTAGATCGTTGGTACGATGATGGCCCCAGTGGCGTTCCGGCGCCACTGGGAGAGAGGGGGAGAGAGCCCCCCTTCTTCTTATTCTTCCTTGACCTTCCCTCTAGATGGGAGAAGGGTTTCCCCTCTAGTCCATGGCCTCCTTGGCGGCGAAGGGGCGAGAGCCTCTCCGAGATTGGATCTCTCTCTGTGTTTCCTTCTGTTTCTGCGCTGTCTGATTCTGCCCTTTCACCATTTCTTAAATTCCCGGTGATCCATAACTCCGATTGGGCTGTACTTTGGACACGATTTTTATCCGGATATTGTCTTTCTTGCGGCAAAAGAAGGGCATCAACCGCCTTACGGAGTGGCCACGAGGGTTAGGGGCGGGCCCTACCCCCTGGGGCGCGCCCCCTGCCTCGTGGACTCCTCGGGCATCGTCTCATGTTGATTATTTTTCCCAAAAATCACATATATTCCAAAAAAATCTCCGGAAGTTTTTATCGCGTTTGGACTCTGTTTGATATGGATTTTCTGTGAAACAAAAAACATGCAACAAACAGGAACTGGCACTAGGCACTCGATCAATATGTTAGTCCCAAAAATAGTATAAAAAGTTGCCAAAAGTATGTAAAGGTTGTAGAATATTGGCATGGAACAATCAAAAAGTATAGATACGACGGAGACGTATCATGGTATCTACTTGATTTTTCATCTTGATTTGAATTACATAATGGGGTCACAGCTGCAAAGGATGGTGTTTGAATTGCTAGAACTTCTATCTGTAGTGAACATGCAACTATAGTTGTGTTGTCAAAAAAATTGGAATTATTCAGGGTTCGTTTGGTCATTTTTATAGGGTAACTTGGTTTTCTAGTCATTTCAGGTGCACAATTCAAAATTAAACCACATGCACATGCTCCAGTGCACCAAAATGGGTTGTAAAATGATATATGTGTCCATGGGTTGATGCTTATGTCCCATTCAAGAAATGGGGATGAATTTCAAATATCACGGCACCGTGCTCTTCGGCAAACGTTGAGGTGCTTGCTTTTGTAATTCTAGTAAATACAAAACTCGTCCGAAATTCATGAACCTTGGCATGCTATCATGGAACGGCATCAAGATTCTGGGGTAAAAAAATATTGTCCCATTTGGGCCAGGTTATGGTATAAGCTTCTCGCAAACCAGAGCTACTCTCACAACAAGCATGATGGTTTCGGTAGATAACGTGCCACTTTGGGGGACGAAACGATATTTGTTGCATCTTCTTACTTTCCAAAATTTTCTCGTGTCAACATAGAGCAATAGGAGTGTTGTGCAATTTTTTGGGATATTTGGGGTTTGCGTGGACATTTTTATACATTAACTGAGTTTTCTACACATTCATGTGCATAATTCAAATTTGAACTACATGCACATGCTCCAGTGCATATAAACGGGTTGAAAAATCAAATGTGTGTCCTTGGTTGCAACCTTAGGTCACATGCAAGAAATGGGAATGAATGTCAAACACCTTTGCCACTGTTGCTCGGCCGCTAACATTGAGATGCATGGTTTTAAAATTCTAGTAAATCAAAAACTCGTCTGAAATTCATGAAACTTGACATGCTATCATGGAACGGCAACAACATGCAGTGGTAAAAATATTTCCCATTTGGGGCAGGTTGGGGTATAAGCTTCTCACAAACCAGAGCTTCTCGCAACAAGCCTCATGGTTACGGTAGGGAACGTTTCACCTTTCTGGACAAAACGATAGCCATTGCCTCTTCTTGATTTCAGTTTTTGCTCTAGTGTCAACATAGAACAACATGAGTGTTGTGTTAAATTTTGGAATTTTTCGGGGTTCGTTTGGACATTTTTATGCATTAATTAACCTTTCAATGCATTTATGTGCATAATTCAAATTTGAACTACATGCACATGCTCCAATGCATATAAATTGGTTGAAAATTCAAATGTGTCTCCTTGGTTGCATGCTTAGGTCCCATGCAAGAAATGGGAATGAATGTCAAACACCCTGCCACCGTCACTCGACCGTAAACATTGAGATACCTGGTTTTTAAATTCTAGTAAATCCAAAACTCGTCTGAAATTCATGAAACTGGCATGCTATCATGGAATGGCACCTGACATGCATCATTTAAATTTGAACTACATGCACATGCTCCAATGCATATAAATTGGTTGAAAAATCAAATATATGTCCTTGGGTGCATGCTTAGGTCCCATGCAAGAAATGAGAATGAATTTCAAACACCAGGGCACTATTGACTGCCGGCAAAGCATTGAGATACTTTGTTTTTATATTCTAGTAAATCCAAAACTCATCTAAAATTCATGAAACTTGGCATGCTATCATGGAATGGCACCCGACATGCTGTCGTAATTTCCGTGTCCATTTTGAGAGAAGGCGCACTCGAATAACAGTCAACAAAGGCATTTTGAAACAACTAGTTGCCACTCTAACATCGCGAACATTTTAGATTGAACACCCGTATGTACACTGACAGCTTCCCCAGTAAGCCAAGGGAAAATGTGTCGAGCATGATTTGTGCAACTCTTCATCACAAACGTTTTAGATAGAACACCTATATGCAAAGTGAGAGCTATGGTATTCCACAGTAAGCCAAGGGAAAATTCATTGCGCGGGATTTGTGCATCTCTTCAACACAAACGATTCAGATTGAATAAGGTATGCAAAGCAAGACTTCGGCGCTAAGCCAAGAGAAAATTTTGCAAGCAGGATTTCTACCTCCCTTCAACGCAAATGGTTTTTTCGGATGACCCGTGTGCAACCACGTACAGACAATTTGGTAAGATTTGCATCTGTCATATTGGGTATATTGCCATTTGTCAAACTAGAAAGATTGACATTTGTTGATCTAGTAACATTGCCATTTGTCTATCCTTGTAACACTGTGATTTGTCAAAATATGCAGCTAAAAATCACTGGCACTATCTAATTTTTGCAACTAAAATTCAATAATTAAGCATAGATTTCATTCATATATTAAGCATTCGTGCTTAGTTTATACATACAGTTCAACTTTACAGCTGAACCGGCCAAACTTTTCCCCAATTGTTGCCAACCACATACTGAAATAGCTAGTTCAACTATATATACTAGCTAATTTTAAGTATGTTGTACAGTTCCACCACATCTATAGTCAGATGAACTGAACAAAATAGCTCCTAAATACTACTACTACGGAGGGGCTTTGTACTACTTCCGGTAGCCTCTCCTCTGCCGAGTGCGCTCGGTAAGAGGAAGAGGAGGATGAGCCTACCGACGAGCTGGACAACTACAATACGGTGCCTGCTGCTGCTGCACCTTCAGCGACGCTCACCTCGAACGCCCTCTGCTGCTCCAAACGACCCCCCTCGAAGCGGCCAGACTGCTTGTAGATCTCCTGATTCCTTGCCTCTACGTCAGCGTGTGCCGCGGCCACGGCGGCGGTAAGGCTCTTTGCATGCTCGAGGAGGCGCTCCTCCTCCTCCTACAGGAACTCGATGTAGTGCACAAGGTCGCTGCCGCACATGCGGGCGTCCACCTCCGCCTCCTCCTGCGGGCGGCAGTGGTTGAGCGGGTGATGATCCTGACGGTCGACGCGGGGCTGGTGGCCACAGCGGACGATGATGGGGTGGCGGCCACGACCACCACCTCCTGCCTTCGGGCCGCGGTGGCGGAGCAGGTGATGGCCAAGGTGGCCGACTGCGGGGTGGCGGCCACGATGGCCACCTCCCGCCTTGGGCCGTGGCGGCGGAGCGGGAGATGGCCCTGGCTTTTGACGGAGTTGCGGCGGCAACAGCGGCTGACAACAGCTATCGACGAGCACCGGGGGGCGAGCGTGTGGTGCGTGTTCCGCGCACACCCAACCGGGACGCCGCGTGCACTATACTATGCTCGGGATTGCACCGCCGTGGTGTAGCCTCCCAGCTGGAGCTGTGCTCTGATGATGGTGGAGTGGCTGAGCGACAATGATGGTCCGGTGCAATTGCCAATTTTGGGAGAAGCAGACGAGATAAGCTATAGGGAGGGAGGGGAAAATGTGACGCAGGACTCGCCGGCCATGAGGATTTATATAGTAGGCTGGCAAGCATTGGGATTTTGGGGGATTTCACCGAGTCAGGCGGGAAGCTTGCGTGGGAACCTGCGCGGTTGCGCGAGAACGGGCTCAGCACTGTTTGGCCAAAAGAACGCCCATGTGCGCTGCTCAAGCTTGCGTTCGAACCGTCTGCGGCAGCGGGATGACAAGACGTGCGAGAGAAGGATGAAAAGACACGTACACATACGTTTAATAAAAAAACATTTGCAATTTAATTAACTACTATACGCCCGTCTTGGTTTATAAGTAGGATTTAATTAATAGAATACAACTGCATGTCGCCAAAGATTATATCGTCGGATCATATTTGAACATAGTTTCAGTTATATAATTTTTGTAACATGCATTAACATTTTGTTGGTTAAATTTGAGGTTATATACCAGCAAGCGTTTGCCCAGAACACGCACGGCGCCGACCTCTGCTCGCGTCCCTCGGCAAGCTCTGCTCGCCGTTAGGCACCGTAGCGCACTGTGCTCGCCGTTAAGCGCACGGCGCGCTCTGCTCGCGTCTGTCGGCACGCACGGGTTGTGGACAACTTTTCCTTGCGTGTTCAACGGCTATATGCATATATATGGTTGCTTGTCGTTGAGGCGACCGTGGAGCGCTCTGCTCGTGTCCCTTCGCACACGCTCTGCCAGCGGTTGGGCCTGCGCACAATCACGTCGGGGGGCCCATATGCATGCGGTTGCGCGGCGCGCATTGCCACGGGATGCAGTTATGTGCGGTACGATGGAGTTACGCGTTGCGAATTAGAACTACCATCACAGCATGTCGATCGATATTCCAGGCTGTCCAGCCTCCCCTTTAATTCCTGCGGCCATTATAACCTTAGTCTCTTCAACCTTTCGATCGCGCCCCACAACACAACAAGCACACCCACGACGACACATAGAGAGGGGATGTCTAGCAACGCTCCAATGGAGTCCGGCGAGCATAAAGTGGAGACCCACGCGAGGGAGACGGATCTCTCGGTGGTGTACACCATCGACCCGACCATAGTGGACGACTACATCAACACCGTTGAGAAGTTGCTTGCTGGAGATAAGTACAAGGTGGTCGGCATCGACCTCCAGTACACCGTTGGTCGTCCCGGCATAGATCAGAAGGTTGTCGTTGCCCAGTTGTGTGTGCGCCATCATGTCCTCATCTATCACTACTGCATGGCCAGAGAGCCTTGCGACCGTTTCAACAGGTTTGTCAACAACACCGACTACAAGTTTTCCACGATGGAAACCACTGACGATGTAAAAGCGCTCAGTCTTACGGGCTTGGCCTGCAAGAACCTTGTCGAAATCTGTGACCACTACAGGGTCTAGGGCAGCATGAAGGACTCCCTGGTCGAACTCGCCTCGGCCATCGTCGACCCCTATTATGAAAAGATGAAGCAGGATGCCCAGAGATTAAGTCCCATATCCTGGCACAGGGCCTGGATGCGGCGACTGGATGAACCTCACCTCAGGTTCGCGGCCAAGAGCGTGTACACATGCTACGAGATGCACAAGGGGATCATTGACATGAGGAAGTGCCTCATTACCCAAACCGACGAGCCTGGGTCGAGCCACAAGCAGAGAAAGCGTCACAAGCAGTAGATGATGATCAGATGATCGTTTATGCTAGTTAATCATGCATGTAATATATAGTTTACTTTATTGGTGTGTGGAAGTGTCATGTGTGTAGTAGCCACCCATGAAATTATGCATGTAATAGTTTACTTTGGTGTGTGCAAATGCCATGGTTGTAGTAGCCACCTATGTAATTGGATGTTTAATTTGGTTATGCAACCATGTCCTTATAAGTGTGTGTATATATATAATGTTGTTGTTCTATATGCAATCCCATCGCACAACACACACGTCATATTAGCAGCAATCGTGTGTTATTATCGGTCTTCGCACACATTTTTGATTATAGGCCTGTTTGCCGCGTATCACACACATCTTGTTATATTGAACCGTTTCTGTTCTCTTGTCTCAATACAAACAGTTCATCCGAGTGAACCGCATGCTGTATCTCGCACACACCTTGATCTGGCTGACCGTTTCTTTTGTGTTGCCTAATCACAAACCGTTCATCCAAGTGAATCGTATGTTGTGTATCGCACACGCCTTCATCTGGCTGCCTGTTTCTTTTGTTCCTCCTCATCGCAAACAGTTAATTGAAGTGAAACGTATGCCCTGCATCGTGACACACAACAAAAATCTGAACCATGTTTGATGCATCCGTCATCGCAAACGTTTTGCACCTTTTTTGGACGATTTTTTACACTACCATTTGTGATTAATGCATCGCACACAGTTTTGTCAAAGGGTCTCTAATCGTAGTGTCGCGGTAGCAGCATCCTGCACTAGTGATCCCCAAGCTTAATTCCCACTCGTCCTCGAGTAGGTAAATGATAAAAACAGAATTTTTGATGTGGAATGCTACCTAAGATATTTATCAATATAATCTTCTTTATTGTGGCAAAATATTCAGATCCATAGGATTCAAAACAAAAGTTTAATATTGACATAAGAACAATAATACATCAAGCATACTAACAAGGCAATTACGTCTTCTCAAAATAACATGGACAAAGAAAGCTTATCCCTACAAAATCATATAGTCTGGCTATGCTCCATCTTCATCACACAAAATACTCAAATCATGCACAACCCCAATGACAATCCAAGCAATCGTTTCATACTTTTGATGTTCTCAAACTTTTTCAATTTTCACGCAATACATGAGCATGAGCCATGGACATAGCACTATGGTGGAAGAGAATATGGTGGTTGTGGAGAAGAGGCAAAGAAGGAGATAGTCTCACATCAACTAGGCATATCAACAGGCTATGGAGATGCCCATCAATAGATATCAATGTGAGTGAGTAGGGATTGTCATGCAACGGATCCACCAGAGCTATAAGTGTATGAAAGCTCAAAAAGAAACTAAGTGGGTGTGCATCCGACTTGCTTGCTCACGAAGACCTAGGGCATTTGAGGAAAGCCATCGTTGGAATATACAAGCCAAGTTCTATAATGAAAAATTCCCACTAGTATATGAAAGTGACAACATAGGAGACTCTCTATCATGAAGATCATGGTGCTACTTTGAAGCACAAGTGTGGAAAAAGGATAGTAACATTGCCCCTTCTCTCTTTTTCTCTCTCTCTCTTCCCTTTTTTTCTTTTTTTTTCTTTTCCCCTTTTTTTCTTTGGCTTCTTTGGCCTTTTTTTATTTTGGCTTCTTTGGCCTCTTTTTTCTTTTTTTTATTTCCTCACATCTGACAATGCTCTAATAATGATGATCATCACACTTCTATTTACTTATAACTCAAGAATTACAACTCGATACTTAGAACAAAATATGACTCTATATGAGTGCCTCCGGCGGTATACTAGGATGTGCAATGAATCAAGCGTGACATGTATGAAAGAATTATGAATGGTGGCTTTGCCACAAATACGATGTCAACTACATGATCATGTAAAGTAATATGACAATGATGAAGCGTGTCATAATAAATGGAACGATGGAAAGTTGCATGGCAATATATCTCGGAATGGCTATGGAAATGCCATAATAGGTACGTATGGTGGCTGTTTTGAGGAAATGTATATGGTGGGTGTATGGTACCGGCGAAAGTTGCGCGGCACCAGAGAGGCTAGCAATGATGGAAGGGTGAGAGTGCGTATAATCAATGGACTCAAATTAGTCATAAAGAACTCACATACTTATTGAAAAAATCTATTAGTCATCGAAACGAAGTACTACGTGCATGCTCCTAGGGGGATAGATTGGTAGGAAAAGACCATCGCTCGTCCCCGACCGCCACTCATAAGGAAGACAATCAACGAATACTTCATGCTCCAACTTCATTACATAACGGTTCACCATACATGCATGCTACAGGAATCACAAACCTCAACACAAATATTTCTAAAATTCACAATTAGTCCACTAGCACAACTCTAATATCACCATCTTTATATCTCAAAATAATCATAAGGAATCAAACTTCTCATAGTATTCAATGCACTTTATATGAAAGTTTTTATTATATCCTTCTTGGATGCCTACCATATTAGGACTAAATTCATAACCAAAGCAAATTACCATGTTGTTTAGAGAGACTCTCAAAATAATATAAGTGAAGCATCAGAGTTCATCAATTTATTCAAAATAAAAAAACCACCGTGCTCTAAAAAGATATAAGTGAAGCACTAGAGCAAATGACAAACTACTCCAAAAGATATAAGTGAAGACCAATGAGTAGTCGAATAATTATGTAATTGTGTGAAGACTCTCTAACATTTAAGAATTTCATATCTTGGGATATTATTTAAACAGCAAGCAAAACAAAATAAAATGACATTGCAAAGATTTCACATATCATGTGAAGAATAAAAAACATGGGCTCAACCGAAACTGACTGATAGTTGTTGAAGAAGAAAGGTGGGATGCCAACCGGGGCATCCCCAAGCTTAGATGCTTGAGACTTCTTGAAATATAAATTAGGGATGCCTTGGGCATCCCCAAGCTTGAGCTTTTGTGTCTCCTTAATTCCTTTTATATCATGGTTTCCCTAAATCTTATAAACTTCATCCACACAAAACTCAACAAGAACTCGTGAGATAAGTTAGTATAAATCAATGCAATAACCTTATCATTCTCTACTGTAGCAAATCACTAAAATTATTATTTAATATTGCCTACTAAATGCTTCTGCATATTTAACACTCCTATTCTCAAATAGAATCATTAAACAAGCAAACATATGCAAATAATGCAAACATAACAGCAATCTGTCTAAACATGACAGTCTGTAAAGAATGCAAGAGGAATCATACTTCCCTAACTCCAAAAATTCTGAAAAATTACCACGCTGTAGAAAATTTGTTGTTACTCATCGTGTCAAAATTTCAAGATTTTATCATGTTCTGACTATTCACCAATATTCAAAACATAACATCAAACTTTTTGTTTTCAAAACAGCAACATATATACTTGTAAAATAAGCATGGTAAAGGCTATACTTGACCTTTTTAAACATGTCTCTGAATATCAGCAAGCAAATATAAACAAAAGAAAATGATGCTCCAAGCAAAACTCATACCATGTGGTGAATAAAAATATAGCTTCAAGTAATTTTACCAATGAACAAAGATGAAAGAGGGGTTGCCATCTGGGGCATCCCCAAGCTTTGTTGCTTGGCTCTTCATTGAAAATTACATTGGGGTGCCTTGGGCATCCCCAAGCTTAGGCTCTTGCCACTCCTTATTCCGTAGTCCATCGAAACTTCACCCAAAACTTGAAAAGTTCACAACACAAAACTCAACATAATATCTTATGAGCTCCGTTAGTATAAGAAAATAAATCGCCATTTAGGTACTATTGTGAACTCATTATAAATTCATATTGGTGTTATATCTAATGTATTCCAACTTCTCCATGGTTCATACCCTCCGATACTACTCATAGATTCATTAAAATAAGCAAACAACACATAGAAAACAGAATCTATCAAAAATAGAATAGTCTGTAGTAATTTGGAAACTTTCCATACTTCTGTAACTCCAAAAATTCTAAAAAATTAGGATAATCTAGAAAATTTGTATATCGATCTTGTGTAAAAAATTCAGATCAAAAGCACGTTCTAGTGAATTTTCAAATTTCCTAGACTGAGCGCAAAAGTTTCTGTTTTTGCACAGAATCAAGTCAACTATCATCCACACTATCCCAAAGGCTTTACTTGGCATTTTATTGAAACAAAAGCTATAAAACATGATTATTGCAGTAGCATAATCATGTGAACACACAAAAATAGTAAGGGTAAATATTGGGTTGTCTTCCAACAAGCACTTTTCTTTAATGCCTTTCTAGCTAGGCATGATGATTTCAATGATGCACTCATAAAAGATAAGAATTGAAACATAATGGGAGCATCATGAAGCATATGAATAGGACATTTAAGTCTAACCCACTTCCTATGCATAGGGATTTTGTGAGCAAACAATTTATGGGAACAAGAATCAACTAGCATAGGAAGGCAAAACAAGCATAACTTTAAGATTTTCAACACATAGAGAGGAAACTTGATATTATTGCAATTCCTACAAGCATATATTCCTCCTTCATAATAATTTTCAATAGCATCGTGAATGAATTCAACAATATAACCACCACATAAAGTATTTCTTTTCATGAACCACAAGCATAGAAATTTTACTACTCTCCACATAAGCAAATTTCTTCTCATGAATAGTAGTGGGAGCAAACTCAACAAAATAACTATCATGTGAGGCATAATCCAATTGAAAATTAAAATCATGATGACAAGTTTCATGGTTATCATTATTATTTATAGCATACATGTCATCACAATAATCATCATAGATACCAACTTTATTCTCATAATCAATTGGAACCTCTTCCGAAATAGTGGATTCATCACTAAATAAAGTCATTACTTCTCCAAATCCACTTTTATCAATATTGTGAAAAGATTCAACACCCTCCAAAATAGTGGGATCATTACTTCCTAAAGTTGACACTCTTCTAAACCCACTTTCATCAATATAATCATCATAAATGGGAGGCATGCTATCATCAAAATAAATTTGCTCATCAAAACTTGGGGGACTAAAAATATCATATTCATCAAACATAGCATCCCCAAGCTTGTGGCTTTGCATATCATTAGCATCATGGATATTCAAAGAATTCATACTAACAACATTGCAATCATGCTCATCATTCAAAATTTAGTACCAAACATTTTAATGCATTCTTCTTCGAGCACTTGAGCACAATTTTCCTTTCCATCATTTTCACGAAAGATATTAAAAAGATGAAGCATATGAGGCAACCTCAATTCCTTTTTTTGTACTTTTCTTTTATAAACTAAACTAGTGATAAAACAAGAAACTAACGGATTTGATTGCAAGATCTAAAGATATACCTTCAAGCACTAAACTCCCCGGCAACAGTGCTAGAAAAGAGCTTGATGTCTACTACGCAACCTTCTTCTTGTAGACTCGTGTTGGGCCTGCAAGCACAGAGTTTTGTAGGACAGTCGCAAATTTCCCTCAAGTGGATGACCTAAGGTTTATCAATCCGTGGGAGGCATAGGATGAAGATGGTCTCTCTCAAACAACCCCGCAACCAAATGACAAAGAGTCTCTTGTGTCCCCAACACACCCAATACAATGGTAACTTGTATATGTGCACTAGTTCGGCAAAGAGATGGTGATAGAAGTGCAATATGGATGGTAGATATAGGATTTTGTAATCTGAAAATATAAAAACAGAAAGGTAGAAAGTGGTAAAAGTGAGCGAAAACGGTATTGCAATACTTGGAAATAAGGCCTAGGGTTCATACTTTCACTAGTGCAAGTTCTCTCAACAATGATAACATAATTAGATCATATAACAATCCCTCAACATGCAACAAAGAGTCAATCCAAAGTCACTAGTAGCGGAGAACAAACGAAGAGATTATTGTTAGGTAAGAAACCACCTCAAAGTTATTCTTTCCGATCAATCCATTGGGCTATTCCTATAAGAGTCACAAACAACCCAAGAGTTCATAGTAAAATAACACCTTAAGACACACATCAAATAAAACCCTACTGTCACCTAGATAATCCAATGTCACCACAAGTATCCGCGGGTATGATTATATGATATGCATCACACTATCTCAGATTCATCTATTCAAACCGACACAAAGTACTTCATAGAGTGCCCCAAAGTTTCTACCGAAGAGTCAAGATGAAAACGTGTGGCAACCCCTATGCATAAGTTCACAAGGTCACAGAACCCCCAAGTTGATCACCAAAACATACATCAAGTGGATCATGTGAATATCCCATTGTCACCACAGATAAGCACATGCAAGACATACATCAAGTGTTCTCAAATCCTTAAAGACTCAATCCTATAATATAACTTCAGAGGGAAAACTCAATCCATTACAAGAAGGTCGAGGGGGAGAAACATCATAAGATCCAATTATAATAGCAAAGCTCGCGGTACATCAAGATCATGGCAAGTCAAGAACACGAGAGAGAGAGAGAGAGAGAGAAAGATATATATATATATAGACAGAGAGAGAGAGAACAACAAGCAATTCATAATCGTTCGGAGAACCTTCATCATCACTATCATCAATAATAGCATCTTCAATAATTTCACTCTCTCTAGCCCTAGCAATTTGTTCATCAAGAAATTCACCTAATGGCAAAGTAGTATCACGCACAGAAGTAGTTTCATCATAAGTATCATGCATAGCAGAAATGGCATCATCAATAACATGCGACATATCAGAATTCATAGTAGTAGCAGGTTTAGGTGTCGTAAGCTTATTCATAACAGAAGGAGAATCTAGTGCAGAGCTAGATGGCAGTTCCTTACCTCCCCTCGTAGTTGAGGGATAGATTTTAGTTTTTGCGTCTTTCAAGTTCTTCATAGTGATCAACAGATTTAAATCCCAAGTGACTCAGAGAATAGAGCTATGCTCCCCAGCAACGGCGCCAGAAATTAGTCTTGATGACCCACAAGTGTAGGGGATCGCAACAGCTTTCGAGGGTAGAGTATTCAACCCAAATTTATTGATTCGACACAAGGGGAGCCAAAGAATATTCTTGAGTATTAGCAGTTGAGTTGTCAATTCAACCACACCTGGGTAACTTAGTATCTGCAACAAAGTGTTTAGTAACAAAGTAGTATGATAGTAATGGTAACAGTAGTAAAGATAAAGATAGCAAAAGTAATATTTTTGGGTTTTGTAGTGATTGTAATAGTAGCAACGGAAAAGTAAATAAGCGAAGCACAAGATGTGAAAATCTCGTAGGCAATGGATCAGTGATGGATAATTATGTCGGATGCGATTCCTCATGTAATAGTTATAACATAGGGTGACACAGAACTAGCTCCAATTCATCAATGTAATGTAGGCATGTATTCCTAATATAGTCATACGTGCTTATGGAAAAGAACTTGCATGACATCTTTTGTCCTACCCTCCCGTGGCAGCGGGGTCCTAGTGGAAACTAAGGGATATTAAGGCCTCCTTTTAATAGAGAACCGGACCAAAGCATTAACACATAGTGAATACATGAACTCCTCAAACTACGGTCATCACTGAGAAGTATCCCGATTATTGTCACTTCGGGGTTGTTGGATCATAACACATAATAGGTGACTATAGACTTGCAAGATAGGATCAAGAACACACATATATTCATGAAAACATAATAGGTTCAGATCTGAAATCATGGCACTCGGGCCCTAGTGACAAGCATTAAGCATATCAAAGTCATAGCAACATCAATCTCAGAACATAGTGGATACTAGGGATCAAAGCCTAACAAAACTAACTTGATTACATGGTAAATCTCATCCAACCCATCACCGTCCAGCAAGCCTTCGACGGAATTACTCACGCACGGCGGTGAGCATCATGAAATTGGTGGTGGAGGATGGTTGATGATGATGACAGCGAGGAATCCCCCTCTCCGGAGCCCCGAACGGACTCCAGATCAGCCCTCCCGAGAGAGATTAGGGCTTGGCGGCGGCTCCGTATCGTAAAACGCGATAAACTTTCTCCCTGATTTTTTTCTCTGCGAGACGGAATATATGGAGTTGGAGTTGAGGTCGACGGAGCTGAAGGGGGCCCACGAGACAGGGGGGGCGCGCCCAGAGGGGGTGGGCGCGCCCGCCACCCTCGTGGACAGGGTGTGGGCCCCCTGCTCTTGATTCTTTCGCCAGTATTTTTTATATTTTCTGAAACTTGTCTCCGAGGATTTTTCAGGTCATTCCCAGAACTTTTGTTTTCTACACATGAAACAACATCATGGTAATTCTGCTGAAAACAACGTCAGTCCGTGTTAGTTTCATTCAAATCATGCAAGTTTGAGTCCAAAACAAGGGCAAAAGTGTTTGGAAAAGTAGATACGTTGGAGACGTATCAACTCCCCCAAGCTTAAACCTTTGCTTGTCCTCAAGCAATTCAGTTGATAAACTGAAAGTGATAAAGAAAAACTTTTACAAACTCTGTTTGCTCTTGTTGTTGTAAACATGCAAAGCCAGCATTCAGGTTTCAACAAATATTATAAACTAACTATACTCACAATGACACCTCGGTCTCATAATTACTCACATCAATAGCATAATCAGCTAGCAATCCATAATAATAAAACTCGGATGACAACACTTTCTCAAAACAATCATAACATGATATAACAAAATGGTATCTCGCTAGCCCTTTCTGAGACCGCAAAACATAAACGCAGAGCACCTTTAAAGATCAAGGACTGACTAAACATTGTAATTCATGGTAAAAGAGATCCAGTCAAGTCATACCCAATATAAACCAATAGTAATAGACGCAAATAACAGTGTGCTCTCCAGCGGGTGCTTTTTAATAAGAAGGTGATGACTCAACATAAAAGTAAATAGATAGGCCCTTTGCAGAGGGAAGCAGGGATTTGTAGAGGTGCCAGAGCTCGATTTTAAAATAGAGATTGAATAACATTTTGGGCAGCATACTTTCACTGTCAACGCAACAACTATGAGATGGATGTATCTTCCATACTACATGCATTATAGGCAGTTCCCACGCTGAATGGTAAAAGTTTATACTCCCCCACCACCAAAAAGCATCAATCCATGGCTTGCTCGAAACAATGAGTGCCTCCAACTAACAACAACCCTGGGGGAGTTCTGTTTAATTATATTGATTTGCTTTGATCTTTTTGGATCATGGGACTGGGCATCCCGGTTACCGGCCCTTTCTCGTGAATGAGGAGCGGAGTCCACTCCTCTTGAGAATAACCCACCTAGCATGGAAGATATAGGCAACCCTAGTGGAAACATGAGCTGCTCGAGTATGCAAAACAGAATTTCATTTGAAGGTTTAGAGCTTGGCACATACAAATTTACTTGGAACAGTAGGTAGATACCGCATATAGGAAGGTATGGTGGACTCATATGGAATAACTTTGGGGTTTAAGGAGTTTGGATGCACAAGCAGTATTCCTGCTTAGTACAGGTGAAGGCTAGCAAAAGACTAGGAAGCGACCAACTGAGAGAGCGACAACAGTCATAAACATGCATTAAAACTAATTCACACCGAATACAAACATGAGTAGGATATAATCCACCATGAACATAAATATCATGAAGGCTATATTGATTTTGTTTCAACTACATGCGTGAACATGTGCCAAGTCGAGTTACTCAATTCATTCAAAGGAGGATACCATCCCATCATATCACATCATAATCATTCTAATAGCATGTTGGCACGCAAGGTAAACCATTATAACTCATAGCTAATCAAGCATGGCACAAGCAACTATAGTCTCTAAATGTCATTGCAAATATCTTTACTTCATAATAAGCTGAATCAGGAATGATGAACTCATCATATTTACAAAAACAAGAGAGGTCGAGTTCATACCAGCTTCTCTCATCTCAATCAGTCCATCATATATCGTCATTATTGCCTTTCACTTGCACGACCAAACGATGTGTATAGTAATAATAGTGCATGTGCATTGGACTAAGCTGGAATCTGCAAGCATTCAACTCAAGAGAGAAGACAAAATAATATGGGCTCTAAGTTAAATAAACAATCATGCATAAGAGAGCCACTAAACATTTTCAATATGGTCTTCTACTTTCAACCCCTCAAAGGAAAGAAAAGAAAATAAAACTATTTACACGGGAAAACTCCCAACAAGTAAAAGAAGAACGAGAAATATTTTTGGGTTTTCATTTTAATTTCTACTACAAGCATGGAAATTAAACTAACTAAATTTTGTTGGTTTTTCTTAAGGTTTATCAAACACACAAGAAGAAAACTAGAAAAAGAAAATTAAACTAGCATGGATAATACAATGAAAGAGTATGAGCACCGACGACTTGACTAGTGTGTGAACATGAATGTAAAGTCGGTGAGAAATACGTACTCCCCCAAGCTTAGGCTTTTGGCGTAAGTTGGTCTAGTGCCATGGATAGCCTGGCTGATATCCGTAGTTGTAACTGGGGTCGTACTGAGATGCAGCAGCAAATGCCTCCTGAGCTGCGGCATGTTGGCGAGCCGCCTCTGCTCTCCCCTTGTGTTCAGCTACTTCCTCCCTGGTAACAACATATCTTCCTTTTTCCTGGTAATCAAAAAGGAAAGGAGCAGGAAGAGTAACATGGACAGCGCTATGTCTGTCAAAGATTAGTCGATACTGGAGGAATTGTTCATTCCTCTTAAGAAAATGATGATGGATCATAGCGTCATAATCTAAATAAGCAGGAGGCAACATCATATCCCCCTCTCGTGGGGCTATACCAAGATAATTTGCCACATGGGTTGCATAAATTCCTCCAAATAAATCTCCAGCTCTACCATTTTTATGCAGCCTACGTGCAGCTATTGCCCCCAAGTTATAATCTTTATAACCTAACACAGCACTCTTGAGGACACAAAGATCAGGGACACACGTATATGACATGCTTCATCTTTACCGTTAATACATCTACCAATGAAGAGAGCAAAATAATGTATAGGAGGAAAATGAATGCTCCCTATGGTAGCTTGTGTAATATCCCTAGATTCTCCCACAGTAATACTAGCAAGGAAATCTCTAAATTCAGATTTGTGGGGATCATTAACACTTCCCCACTACGGGAGTTTGCAAGCAGTAGTAAAATCTTCTAAATCCATGGTATATGATTTATCATAAATATCAAATAGGACACTATGAGAATTACGCGAAGATGAAAATTTAAACCTTCTCACGAATGAATCAGTTAGATAGTAGTACTAAGTACACTTATCTTGTATGAAGTCCTCAAGATTGGCATTACGCACATATGTATCAAATTCATCCTTAATGCCTGCATTGACCATAAATTCTTCTGACAGCCATTCACAAGACCGCACTTCAGCTTCCCTTGGTGGCTCATCGTCTTGCTCATGCATAGCAAGCCTGGGTCCTTTCTTTACTGAAGAACCACCTTGGTACATTTTCCTGAACATATTTCTTTTTCTGCAATATTTCTAAAATTTTAGTAACTTCAAAATAAAAGTGAAAACAACTAAACAAGATTGATAGCAACTACTCCTACAAGTGCCTAGAGCCTATATCATGCATTAGAATTACTTGGAACCTCATAAATTTAACATGCAATCTCAAGAACAGGGTCACCAAGATAGCAAGGATTTGCAATGAATAAAGCACTAGAATGAAAACTATTTGGACCAATGGAGGAGTCACATACCAAGCAACAATCTCCCAAAGCAGTTTTGTAAATGGAGCTATGAGCAAGCAGATCGAAAATCGTAGCAAAATGAGCTAGAACTCGTGCTTGAGCTGGATGGGGATTTTTTCTGGGAAGGAGATGGAGCGTGTGGGTGCTGGCATAAGTGGAGGGGGGCCACCAGGGGCCCACGAGACAGGGGGGTGCGCCCAGGGATGGTGGGCGCGCCCTCCACTCTCATGGCCTGGTGCTTGCCCCTCCTGTAGTGATTTCAGTGCCTAAAATCCTCAAATATTCCATAAAAAATCATACTAAATTTGCAGGGCATTTGGAGCACTTTTATTTTTGGGATATTTTTTATTGCACGCATAATTCAGAAAACAGACAGATAATACTATTTTTGCTTTATTTATTTTAAATAACAGAAAGTAAAAAGAGGGTACAGATGGTTGTGCCTTCTAGTTTCATCCATCTCATGATCATCAAAATGAATCCACTAACAAGGTTGATCAAGTCTTGTTAACAAACTCATTCCGAATAACACGAAACTGGAGAAATTTCGAAGTGACACTAGGTTACCTCAACGGGGATATGAACATCCCCAACAATAAGAATATCATACTTTTTCTTGACAGTAGGGAGAGGAAAATCAAAACCTCCAATAATGATTGATGGAATTTTCTCAATAGAATTTAAGCTATGAACTTGAGGTTGTTTCCTCGGAAAATGTATCGTATGCTCATTACCATTAACATGAAAAGTGACATTGCCTTTGTTGCAATCAATAACAGCACCAGCAGTATTTAAAAAGGGTCTACCAAGGATAATAGACATACTATCATCCTCGGGAATATCAAGAATAACGAAGTCTGTTAAGATAGTAACATTCACAACAACAACAGGCACGTCCTCACAAATGTCGATAGGTATAGCAGTTGATTTATCAGCCATTTGCAAGGATATCTTAGTGGGTGTCAACTTACTTAATTCAAGTCTACGGTACAAGGAAAGAGGCATAACACTAACACCGGCTCCTAAATCACATAAAGCAATTATAACATAATTTCTCTTTATGGAGCATGGTATAGTAGGTACTCCTGGATCACCAAGTTTCTTAGGTATTCCACCCTTAAAGGTATAGTTGGAAAGCATGGTGGAAATCTCAGCTTCAGGTATTTTCCTCTTATTAGTGATGATATCTTTCATATATTTAGAATAAGGATTTGTTTTTAGCATATCAGTTAAGCGCATGCGTAAGAAAATAGGTCTAATCATTTTAGCAAAACGCTCAAAGTCCTCATCATCCTTTGTCTTGGATGGTTTGGGAGGAAACGACATGGGTTTCTGAACCCATGGTTCTCTTTCTCTACCATGCTTCCTAGCAACAAAATCTCTCTTATCATAACGTTGGTTTCTTGATTGTGGGTTATCAAGACCAACAACAGGTTCAGTTTCTATATCATTGTTATTACTAGGTTGAGCATCTACATGAACATCATTATTAGCATTATTATCAGGTTCATGTTCATCTCCGGATTGTGTTTCAGCGTCAAAGATAGAAGTATTATTAGGATTCTCAGGTGTTTCTACATTAGGTTCACTAGAAGCATGCAAAGTCCTATCATTTTTCTTTTTCTTCTTCTTGGAAGAACTAGGAGCATCTAGATTATTATTCTGAGAATCTTGTTCAATTATCTTAGGGTGGCCTTCAGGATATAAAGGTTCCTGAGTCATTTTACCAGTTCTAGTAGCCACTCTAACAGTAAAGTCATGTTTATTGTTTAGTTCAACTAGCAATTCATTCTGAGCTTTGCGTACTTGTTCAGCTTGAGTAGCAACCATAGAAGCATGTTTACTAGTGAGTTTAAATTCACCTTTAACTCTAGCTATATAATCATTCAAGCGTACTATCATATAAGCATTATTCTTCAATTGTCTACCAACATAATCATTGAAATTTTCTTGTCTATTCATGAAATCATCAAATTCATCTAAGCATGGACTTTGAAATTTAGTAGATGGGATTTCATCCTTATCGTATCTATAGAGAGAATTTACCTTCACTACCTGTGTCGGGTTATCAAGACGATGTGATTCTTCAATAGGCGGTATATTAAGACCATGTATTTCTTCAATAGGAGGTAAATTCTTAACGCCTTCAGCTTTAATACCTTTCTCTTTCATTGATTTCTTTGCCTCTTGCATATCTTCAGGACTGAGAAATAGAACACCTCTCTTCTTGAGAGTAGGTTTAGGTATAGGCTCGGGAGTTGGCTCAATTAGTTCAGGAATTGCCTCAGGAATTGGCTCAGGAAGAGTCCAATTATTCTCATTAGTCAACATATTGTTCAATAATAATTCAGCTTCGTCAACTGTTCTTTCCCTGAAAACACAACTAGCACAACTATACAAGTGCTCCTTGGAAGCATCAGTTAGTCCATTATAGAAGATATCAAGTATTTCATTTTTCTTAAGAGGATGATCAGGCAAAGCATTAAGTAATTGGAGAAGTCTCCCCCAAGCTTGTGGGAGACTCTCTTCTTTGATTTGCCCAAATTATATATTTCCCACAAGGCAGCTTGTTTCTTATGAGCAGGGAAATATTTAGCAGAGAAGTAATAAATCATATCCTGGGGACTACGCACACAACCAGGATCAAGAGAATTAAATTAAGTATTAGCATCACCCTTTAATGAGAAAGGAAATATCTTAAGTATGTAATAATAGCGAGACGTCTCATTATTAGTAAACAGAGTGGCTATATCATTTAACTTGGTAAGATGTGCCACAACAGTTTCAGATTCAGTGCCATAGAAAGGATCGGATTCAACTAAAGTAATAATCTCAGGATCAACAGAGAATTCATATTCCTTATCAGTAACAAAGATAGGTGAAGTGGCAAAAGCAGGGTCATGTTTCATTTTAGTATTTAAAGTCTTTTGTTTCAGCTTAGCTAACAATTTCTTAAGATCTGATCTATCATTGCAAGCAAGAAAATCTCTAGCAGTTTCTTCATCCATAACATAACCCTCAGGAACAACGGGCAATTCATAATCGTTCGGAGAACCTTCATCATCACTATCATCAATAATAGCATCTTCAATAATTTCACTCTCTCTAGCCCTAGCAAGTTGTTCATCAAGAAATTCACCTAATGGCAAAGTAGTATCACGCATAGAAGTAGTTTCGTCATAAGTATCATGCATAGCAGAAGTGGCATCATCAATAACATGCGACATATCAGAATTCATAGCAGTAGCAGGTTTAGGTGTCGCAAGCTTATTCATAACAGAAGGAGAATCTAGTGCAGAGCTAGATGGCAGTTCCTTACCTCCCCTCGTAGTTGAGGGATAGATTTTAGTTTTTGCGTCTTTCAAGTTCTTCATAGTGATCAACAGATTTAAATCCCAAGTGACTCAGAGAATAGAGCTATGCTCCCCGGCAAAGGCGCCAGAAATTAGTCTTGATGACCCACAAGTGTAGGGGATCGCAACAGCTTTCGAGGGTAGAGTATTCAACCCAAATTTATTGATCCGACACAAGGTGAGCCAAAGAATATTCTTGAGTATTAGCAGTTGAGTTGTCAATTCAACCACACCTGGATAACTTAGTATCTGCAGCAAAGTGTTTAGTAGAAAAGTAGTATGATAGTAATGGTAACAATAGTAAAGATAAAGATAGCAAAAGTAATATTTTTGGGTTTTGTAGTGATTGTAATAGTAGCAACGGAAAAGTAAATAAGCGAAGCACAAGATGTGAAAAGCTCGTAGGCAATGGATCAGTGATGGATAATTATGTCGGATGCGATTCCTCATGTAATAGATATAACATAGGGTGACATGGAACTAGCTCCAATTCATCAATGTAATGTAGGCATGTATTCCGAATATAGTCATGCGTGCTTATGGAAAAGAACTTGCATGACATCTTTTGTCCTACCCTCCCGTGGCAGCGGGGTCCTAGTGGAAACTAAGGGATATTAAGGCCTCCTTTTAATAGAGAACCGGACCAAAGCATTAACACATAGTGAATACATGAACTCCTCAAACTACGGTCATCACCGAGAAGTATCCCGATTATTGTCACTTCGGGGTTGTCGGATCATAACACATAATAGGTGACTATAGACTTGCAAGATAGGATCAAGAACACACATATATTCATGAAAACATAATAGGTTCAGATCTGAAATCATGGCACTCGGGCCCTGGTGACAAGCATTAAGCATAGCAAAGTCATAGCAACATCAATCTCAGAACATAGTGGATACTGGGGATCAAACCCTAACAAAACTAACTTGATTACATGGTAAATCTCATCCAACCCATCACCGTCCAGCAAGCCTACGATGGAATTACTCACGCATGACGGTGAGCATCATGAAATTGGTGGTGGAGGATGGTTGATGATGACGACGGTGACGAATCCCCCTCTTCTGAGCCCCGAACGGACTCCAGATCAGCCCTCCCGAGAGAGATTAGGGCTTGGCGGCGGCTCCGTATTGTAAAACGCGATGAAACTTTCTCCCTGATTTTTTTCTCCGCGAGACGGATGTAAGGGCATGTTTATCCCTAAGGTGTTTTGGTGATTGATGACAATGCTTTTGCGGACTAATCATGTGCCTTGAGTATTTCAGTTGCTTTGTTGTTAGGCACAAGATAGTTTGTTACCTCTCGAAGACTATTGAAGACGGTGGTGTTCTACGTCTCTTTTGGTGGAGTTGAGTCGTAGGATAGTTGTACTATTAAGAGGGGGTCCGCGTTGGAAAGGTTCGGGTGGAATCATCACGTACATGTTTTCTCCCTTTGCACCGCCTTTCCCTTTGCGCTTTGGAGCATCCTGCGTTATCTTCTTATTTATGCAAAAGAAGGATTCCTAGTGTTGCTATTCTGAGGCATGCGGTAGTGCTGCTCCTAGGAGCGATAGTACCGCAGGCCCCTGTGGTAGTACCGCACACCCTCGCGGTAGTACCGTAGGCGCACATGGTAGTACCGCTCCTATGGAGTTGTAGTACCGTGGCCTCAGGCCAGGCTCAGCCTCTCTTGCGGCTGTAGGGGCGGATGTAATTTTTTACATCCGCGCCCTACGCGGTAGTACCTCCCCAGGTGCGCGGTAGTACCGTGAGCCCTGGTCCGGGTCAGTAGCACAAGCAGAAGTAGGGGCAGATGTATTTTTTTACATTCGCTCCCTGCGCAGTAGTACCGCAAGCCAAGCGCGGTAGTACCGTGTCGGCTATTTTCACTGTTCGATTTTCAGCGGAAGTAGACACGGATGTAATTTTATTCATCCGTGCCCTTCCCAGCCTAGTCCATCCTGGCCTTGCTGTAGTACCCCAAGGGGAGCGGTAGTACCGCGTCAGCGGCAGTACCGCTCTCAGCCTTGGCGGCTCTAACCTGGACTAGCCCCTGCCGCTGCAGCGGTAGTACCGCGGACCGCCACGGTAGTACCATAAGCCCCTGCAGTAGTACCGCTTGTGTGGAGTGGTAGTACCGCAGGTCGCAGGCTGAGTAAGTGGATAACGGTTGGATTTGTCTCTCCACTATATAAGGGGTGTCTTCTTCCTCTAGTTGACTACCTCTTCCATCCCTAAGCTCCATTGTTGCTCCAAGCTCCATTTTCGCCCGATCTCTCTCCCTAGCCAATCAAACTTGTTGATTTTCTTGGGATTGGTTGAGAAGGCCCCGATCTACACTTACACCAAGAGAAATTTGATTCCCCCCACTAATCCCTAGCAGATCTTGTTACTCTTGGGTGTTTGAGCACCCTAGACGGTTGAGGTCACCTCGGAGCCATAGTCCATTGTGGTGAAGCTTCGTGGTGTCGTTGGGAGCCTCCAATTAAGTTGTGGAGATTGCCCCAACCTTGTTTGTAAAGGTTCGGTCGCTTCCTTCAAGGGCACCAATAGTGGAATCACGGCATCTCGCATTGTGTGAGGGCATGAGGAGATTACGGTGGCCCTAGTGGCTTCTTGGGGAGCATTGTGCCTCCACACCGCTCTAACGGAGACGTACTTCCCCTCAAAAGGAAGGAACTTCGGTAACACATCCTCGTCTCCAACGGCTCCACTCTTGGTTATCTCGTGCATTTACTTGTGCAAGCTTATTTGTGTTGTATCCCTTGCTTGCTTATGTACTAGTTGTTATTGCATCATATAGGTTGCTCACATGGTTGCATATCTAGACAACCTACTTTGATGCAAAGTTTAAATTGGTAAATAAAAGATTAAAAAGTGTTAGTTGCCTATTCACCCCCCCCTCTAGTCAAGTATATCGATCCTTTCAATTGGTATCAGAGCCTCGTCTCTTTATTAAGGACTTTGCCGTCCGAAGAGTATGGTTGACACCACAGACAGTGTGGAGGAGCACTCCGGTGTGAATCCTATATCGTCTACGGTCGATGGGGGAACCACGGTCTCTCGTGAGGAATTCAATGTGGCTTTGGACACATTGAAAACCTCCATGACGACCGAGGTTGAAAGCATGTTTACTAAATTCCTAGAAGGTCTTAAACTGTCTACTGCGTCGATGAAAGTGGGTGATCCCACTAACAAGGTGACGGATGCTACCTCCAACAAGGGGGGAGCAAATAGTGAAAAGGGTCCTTCTACTAGTGGTAGAAATGGCACCGACATCTATGCCCATGTGGAATCTCCTACTTATGGAGGACCGATTCCCTCTACTCATTTAAATCATGTCGGTGCTCCTCCTAAGATTGTGAAAAATGAGGACTTTGATTCTTGGGTGTATTGCTTTAAGCGTCATTTAAATCGTGTGAATACTAATCTTTGGAGAATCATTGAAGAAGGTTTCTATCCACATGACGGAAGCAACTTCACTCCTAGAGAAGCCGTGGATAATCAATTCAATGAGAATGCTCTCTTCATCATCCAAGATGCTATTCCTCCTGAAGATCTTCCTTATCTTCGACCCTATGCCATGGCCAAAGACGCGTGGCATTGTGTTGTGTCTCTCTATCGGGGAAGCGCAAGCATTCAACGCTCCAACTATGAAGTGGTGCAAGATGAAGCCGATGAATTTGCAATGAAGGAAGATGAAGAACCTCGTGAGCTCTTTCGGAGAGTAACCAAACTCGTGGTCTCACTCCGAGATCATGGGAGCAAGGACACGGATGACAATTGGATCAAACGCAAGTTACTCAAGGCCATGATGCCCTATAACAAGGCCATGTCCTCCGTCATCCGTCAAACACCGGACTTCCACTCCATGACCTCGAGTGAAGTGTTGGATGAGTTCGTTGCTATGAGCATCTTGGACAAGACCGCCGACAACGCGGTGCTCCGTTCTCAAAGAACAAAGAAGTCCAATCTTGCTTTGAAGGCCAAGGTCATTGTGGAAGAAGAGGAAGAAGAGGAAGATGAGGAGGGCAATCCCGAGGATACAAAATATGATTATCATGAGCACATGGCTCTTGCTTCGAGGCAATTTTGGAGCAAGAAGAAGACAAGGCCTAATTTCAACAAGAACAATTCAAGTGGGCTCAAGGGCAAGCAACGAGTGAGAACTTGTTACAATTGTGGAAATGTGAGTCACTTTGTTGCGAATTGTCCTTACGAGAAGCGGGAATACAATGGTGGCAAGCTCATTCGAAAAGACAAAGCCAAGTCCTTCCCCAACAAGAACAACTTCACCAAGAAGACTCCTACTCGAGGGTTAGTGGTTCAAGAAGAATATCATGAGGATGACGATGATGATGAAGATGGAGAAGCAATGGTCATGGCACCGTTGCCATTGCTACTACTCCTCGGGTGTCTCTCTTTGATTCACCCAATGAGAACATCATCGCCAAGTGCCTCATGGCTAAAGCCACTAACAAGGTAACCCCCAACATCAAAACCACCATCATTACTAATCCTTACTTGACGGATTGCATTGATGAAAATGAGGGGTCTAATGAAGAGTTGAATGAGTTTGAGTCTTTTATGAGTAAACTCAAGGGTAAATCCAAGAAGCACTTTGTTGCTCTCTTGGAACAACTTGGTGAAGCCAATGACATGATCGAGGCTCATGAAGAAACCATCTCTAAGATGGAAGGTCATAGTCATGACTATGCCGATGAGATATCGGATCTCTCTAATGCCCTCGAGGAAGAGTGTGGGCATCGTTTGACTCATGACTCTTGAGGAGTCACACAACGATGACCATGCTAAATTAAAGAAAGATCTTGATCATGCTATTGTTGTCTCTCGTGTGGCAAACTCCGAGAAGACTAAACTTGGGGTTGATCTTGCTAGACTCAAAGAGGAGTTTGATGTACTTGACAAGGCTCACAAGGCCTTGAAGGGTGCTCATTAGCCTCAAGGAGTCTCATGTTCAACTCCAAGTGAAGTTAACCAATGAGAAAGCCACTTTTCCTCATATGGTCTTAATTGATAACGCAAATGTTACTAACCCGTGTTGTGAGCATGTGCATCTTGTGGAGGAGAATGCCCAGTTGAAAGAGCAATTGAAGAAAGGTCTTGTGACATGCATTCAAGGTGAGAAAAGCCTCAATGACCTTTTGAGAAATCAAAAGGAAGTTGTGGCCAAGGAGGGAGTTGGGTGTTGGGGAACGTTGCAGAAAATTAAAAAATTTCCTAGGGTTTCACCAAGATCCATCTATGAGTTCATATAAGCAACGAGTCAAGGGGAAGAGTTTGCATCTACATACCACTTGTAGATCGAGTGCGGAAGCGTTCAAGGGGATGGTGATGATGGAGTCGTACTCGTCGTGATTCGGATCACCGATGACCAAGTGTTGAACGGACAGCACCTCCTCGTTCAACACACGTACGGGACGGACGACGTCTCCTCCGTCTTGATCCAGCAAGGAGGAAGGAGAGGTTGAGGAAGGCAGCTCCAACGGCAGCACGACGACGTGGTGTAGTTGGTGCAGAAGTACTCCGACAGGGCTTCGCCAAGCACGTACGGAGGAGGAGAGGTGTTGGGGAGGGGAGGGGCTGCGCCTTGTGTTGTGTACAGCAGCCCTCCCCTCACCCCTCTATATATAGGAGGAGAGGGGCAAGGGGGCCAGTCCTCTAGGGGAAACCCTAGAGGGGGGCGGCGGCCAAAGGGTGGGGGGCTTGCCCCCTAAGCAAGGGGGGTGCGCCCCCTTTAGGGTTCCCCCCCCCCAACCCTAGGCGCATGGGCCCAAGGGGGGGGGCGCCAAGCCCACTAGGGGCTGGATGCTATCCCTATGCAGCCCAAGTGCCCCCCCGGGAGGGGTGGCCCCACCCGGTGGACCCCCGGAACCCTTCCGGTGGCCCCGGTACAATACCGGTATGCCACCGAAACTTTCCGGTGTCCGTTTAACCACTTTCCTTATATAAATCTTTACCTCCGGACCATTCCGGAACTCCTCGTGACATCTGGGATCTCATCCGGGACTCCGAACAACATTCGGTAATCACATACTGTTTTCCTGATAACCCTAGCGTCACCGAACCTTAAGTGTGTGGACCCTACGGGTTCGGGAGACATGCAGACATGACCGAGACGGCTCTCGGGCAATAACCAACAGCGGGGTCTGGATACCCATGTTGGCTCCCACATGCTCCTCGATGATGTCATCGGATGAACCACGATGTCGAGGATTCAATCAACCCCGTATGCAATTCCCTTTGTCAATCGGTACGTTACATGCCCGAGACTCGATCGTCGGTATCCCAATACCTTGTTCAGTCTCGTTACCGGCAAGTCACTTTACTCGTACCGTAATGCATGATCCCGTGACCAAACACTTGGTCACCTTGAGCTCATTATGATGATGCATTACCGAGTGGGCCCAGAGATACCTCTCCGTCATACGGAGTGACAAATCCCAGTCTCGATCCGTGTCAACCCAACAGACACTTCCGGAGATACCTGTAATGCACCTTTATAGTCACCCAGTCACGTTGTGACGCTTGGTACACCCAAAGCACTCCTACGGTATCCGGGAGTTACACGATCTCATGGTCTAAGGAAGAGATACTTGACATTGGAAAAGCTCTAGCAAACGAACTAACCAACCTTTGTGCTATGCTTAGGATTGGGTCTTGTCCATCACATCATTCTCCTAATGATGTGATCCCGTTATCAACGACATCCAATGTCCATAGCCAGGAAACCATGACTATCTGTTGATCACAACGAGCTAGTCAACTAGAGGCTCACTAGGGACATATTGTGGTCTATGTATTCACACGTGTATTATGATTTCCGGATAATACAGTTATAGCATGAATAAAAGACTATCATCATGAACAAAGAAATATAATAATACTTTTATTATTGCCTCTAGGGCATATTTCCAATAGTCTCCCACTTGCACTAGAGTCAATAATCTAGTTACATTGTGATGAATTGAACACCCATAGAGTTCTGGTGTTGATCATGTTTCGCTCGCGAGAGAGGTTTAGTCAACGGATCTGCGACATTCAGATCCGTATGTACTTTGCAAATTTCTATGTCTCCATCTTGAACATTTTCACGGATGGAGTTGAAGCAACGCTTGATGTGCCTGGTCTTCTTGTGAAATCTGGGCTCTTTCGCAAGGGCAATAGCTCCAGTATTGTCACAGAAAAGTTTGATCGGCCCCGACGCATTGGGTATGACTCCTAGGTCGGTGATGAACTCCTTCACCCAAATAGCTTCATGTGCTGCCTCCGAGGCTGCCATGTACTCCGCTTCACATGTAGATCCCGCCACGACGCTCTGCTTGCAGCTGCACCAGCTTACTGCTCCACCATTCAACATATACACGTATCCGGTTTGTGACTTAGAGTCATCCAGATCTGTGTCGAAGCTAGCGTCGACGTAACCCTTTACGACAAGCTCTTCGTCACCTCCATAAACGAGAAACATGTCCTTCGTCCTTTTCAGGTACTTTAGGATATTCTTGACCGCTGTCCAGTGTTCCTTGCCGGGATTACTTTGGTATCTTCCTACCAAACTTATGGCAAGGTTTACATCAGGTCTGGTACACAGCATGGCATACATAATAGATCCTATGGCTGAAGCATAGGGGATGACACTCATCTCTTCTTTATCTTTTGCTGTGGTCGGGCATTGAGCCGAGCTCAATCTCACACCTTGCAATACAGGCAAGAACCCCTTCTTAGACTGATCCATTTTGAACTTCTTCAAAATCTTATCAAGGTATGTGCTTTGTGAAAGACCTATGAGGCGTCTCGATCTATTTCTATAGATCTTGATGCCTAATATATAAGCAGCTTCTCCAAGGTCCTTCATTGAAAAACACTTATTCAAGTAGGCCTTAATGCTGTCCAAGAATTCTATATCATTTCCCATCAGGAGTATGTCATCTACATATAATATGAGAAATGCTACAGAGCTCCCACTCACTTTCTTGTAAACGCAGGCTTCTCCATAAGTCTGCATAAACCCAAACGCTTTGATCATCTCATCAAAGCGAATGTTCCAACTTCGAGATGCTTGCACCAGCCCATAAATGGATCGCTGGAGCTTGCATACTTTGTTAGCATTCTTAGGATCGACAAAACCCTCCGGCTGCATCATATACAGTTCTTCCTTAAGATGCCCGTTAAGGAATGCCGTTTTGACGTCCATCTGCCATATCTCATAATCATAGTATGCGGCAATTGCTAACATGATTCGGATGGACTTAAGCTTCGCTACGGGAGAGAAAGTCTCGTCGTAGTCAATCCCTTGAACTTGCCGATAACCCTTAGCGACAAGTCGAGCTTTATAGATGGTGACATTACCATCCGCGTCCGTCTTCTTCTTAAAGATCCATTTGTTTTCTATCGCTCGCCGATCATTGGGCAAGTCAGTCAAAGTCCATACTTTGTTTTCATACATGGATTCTATCTCGGATTTCATGGCTTCTAGCCATTTATTGGAATCTGGGCCCGCCATCGCTTCTTCATAGTTCGAAGGTTCACCGTTGTCTAACAACATGATTTCCAGGACAGGGTTGCCGTACCACTCTGGTGCGGAACGTGTCCTTGTGGACCTACGAAGTTCAGTAGCAACTTGATCTGAAGTATCTTGATCATCATCATTATTTTCCTCTTCAGTTGGTGTAGGCATCACAGGAACATCTTCCTGAGCTGCACTACTGTCCCGCTCAAGAGGTAGTACTTCATCGAGTTCTACTTTCCTCCCACTTACTTCTTTCGAGAGAAACTCTTTTTCCAGAAAGGATCCGTTCTTAGCGACAAAGATCTTGCCCTCGGATCTTAAGTAGAAGGTATACCCAATGGTTTCCTTAGGGTATCCTATGAAGACGCATTTTTCCGACTTGGTTTCGAGCTTTTCAGGTTGAAGTTTCTTGACATAAGCATCGCATCCCCAAACTTTTAGAAACGACAGCTTAGGTTTCTTCCCAAACCATAATTCATACGGTGTCATCTCAACGGATTTAGACGGTGCCCTATTTAAAGTGAATGTAGCTGTCTCTAGAGCGTATCCCCAAAATGATAGTGGTAAATCGGTAAGAGACATCATAGACCGCACCATATCCAATAGAGTGCGATTACGATGTTCGGACACACCGTTACGCTGAGGTGTTCCAGGCGGCGTGAGTTGTGAAATGATTCCACATTTCCTTAAGTGTGTACCAAATTCGTGACTTAAGTATTCTCCTCCACGATCTGATTGTAAGAATTTTATCTTTCGGTCACGTTGATTCTCTACTTCATTCTGAAATTCCTTGAACTTTTCAAAGGTCTCAGACTTGTGTTTCATCAAGTAGACATACCCATATCTACTCAAGTCATCTGTGAGAGTGAGAACATAACGATATCCTCCGCGAGCCTCAACACTCATTGGAACGCACACATCGGTATGTATGATTTCCAACAAGTTGGTTGCTCGCTCCATTGTTCCGGAGAACGGAGTCTTGGTCATCTTGCCCATGAGGCACGGTTCGCATGTGTCAAATGATTCATAATCAAGAGACTCTAAAAGTCCATCAGCATGGAGCTTCTTCATGCGCTTGACACCAATGTGACCAAGGCGGCAGTGCCACAAGTATGTGGGACTATCGTTATCAACTTTACATCTTTTGGTCTTCACGCTATGAATATGTGTAACACTACGTTCGAGATTCATTAAGAATAAACCATTGACCATCGGAGCATGACCATAGAACATATCTCTCATATAAATAGAACAACCATTATTCTCGGACTTAAATGAGTAGCCATCTCGTATTAAACAAGATCCAGATACAATGTTCATGCTCAAACTTGGCACAAAATAACAATTATTAAGGTTTATAACTAATCCTGTAGGTAAATGTAGAGGTAGCGTGCCGACGGCGATCACATCGACCTTGGAACCGTTCCTGACGCGCATCGTCACCTTGTCCTTCGCCAGTCTCCGCTTATTCCGCAGCTCCTGCTGTGAGTTACAAATATGAGCAACGGCACCGGTATCAAATACCCAGGAGTTACTACGAGTACTGGTAAGGTACACATCAATTACATGTATATCAAATATACCTTTAGAGTTGCCGGCCTTCTTATCCGCTAAGTATTTGGGGCAGTTCCGCTTCCAGTGACCCTTCCCCTTGCAATAAAAGCACTCAGTCTCAGGCTTGGGTCCATTCTTTGACTTCTTCCCGACAACTGGCTTACCGGGCGCGGCAACCTCTTTGCCGTCCTTCTTGAAGTTCTTCTTACCCTTGCCCTTCTTGAACTTAGTGGTCTTATTGACCATCAACAACTTGATGTTCTTTCTTGATTTCAACCTCTGCTGACTTCAGCATAGAAAATACTTCAGGAATGGTCTTTACCATCCCCTGCATATTGTAGTTCATCACAAAGCTCTTGTAGCTTGGTGGGAGCGATTGAAGGATTCTGTCAATGACTGCCTCATCAGGGAGGTTAATATTCAGCCGGGTCATACGGTTGTGCAACCCAGACATCTTGAGTATGTGCTCACTGACAGAACTATTTTCCTCCATCTTACAACTATAGAACTTGTCGGAGATGTCATATCTCTCGACCCGGGCGTGAGCTTGGAAAACTAGTTTCAGCTCTTCGAACATCTCATATGCTCCGTGATGCTCAAAACGCTTTTGGAGCCCCGGTTCTAAGCTGTAAAGCATGCCGCACTGAACGAGGGAGTAATCATCAGCATGAGACTGCCAAGCATTCATAATGTCTTGGTTCTCTGGGACGGGAGCGTCACCTAGCGGTCCTTCTAGGACATATTGTTTCCTGGCAGCTATGAGGATGATCCTCAGGTTCCGGACCCAGTCCGTATAGTTGCTGCCATCATCTTTCAGCTTGGTTTTCTCTAGGAACGCGTTGAAGTTCATGTTGACATGAGCGTTGGCCATTTGATCTACAAGACATATTTGCAAAAGGTTTTAGACTAAGTTCATGATAATTAAGTTCATCTAATCAAATTATTGAACTCCCACTCAGATTAGACATCCCTCTGGTCATCTAAGTGTTACACGATCCGAGTTGACTAGGCCGTGTCCGATCATCACGTGAGACGGACTAGTCATCGTCGGTGAACATTCTCATGTTGATCGTATCTTCCATACGACTCGTGTTCGACCTTTCGGTCTCCGTGTTCCGAGGCCATGTCTGTACATGCTAGGCTCGTCAAGTTAACCCTAAGTGTTTTGCATGTGTAAAACTGTCTTACACCCGTTGTATGTGAACGTAAGGATCTATCACACCCGATCATCACGTGGTGCTTCGAAACGACGAACTTTAGCAACGGTGCACAGTTAGGGGAGAACACTTCTTGAAATTGTTGTAAGGGATCATCTTATTTACTACCGTCGTTCTAAGTAAACAAGATGCATAAAACATAATAAACATCACATGCAATTATATAAAGTAGTGACATGATATGGCCAATATCATATAGCTCCTTTGATCTTCATCTTCGGGGCTCCATGATCATCTTGTCACCGGCATGACACCATGATCTCCATCATCATGATCTCCATCATCGTGTCTTCATGAAGTTGTCACACCAATGACTACTTCTACTTCTATGACTAACGCGTTTAGCAATAAAGTAAAGTAGTTTACATGGCGTTCTTCAATGACACGCAGGTCATACAAAAATAAAGACAACTCCTATGGCTCCTGCCGGTTGTCATACTCATCGACATGCAAGTCATGATTCCTATTACAAGAACATGATCTCATACATCACAATATATCATTCATCATTCATCACAACTTTTGGCCATATCACATCACATGACAATTGCTGCAAAAACAAGTTAGACGTCCTCTAATTGTTGTTGCATCTTTTACGTGGCTGCAATTGGGTTCTAGCAAGAACGTTTTCTTACCTACGAATAACCACAACGTGATCTTATCAACTTCTATTTACCCTTCATAAGGACCCTTTTCATCGAATCCACTTCAACTAAAGTGGGAGAGACAGACACCCGCCAGCCACCTTATGCAACTAGTGCATGTTAGTCGGTGGAACCGGTCTCACGTAAGCGTACGTGTAAGGTTGGTCCGGGCCGCTTCATCCCACAATACCGCTGAAGCAAGATAAGACTAGTAGCGGCAAGCAAGTTGACAAGATCTACGCCCACAACAAAATTGTGTTCTACTCGTGCAAAGAGAACTACGCATAGACCTAGCTCATGATGCCACTGTTGGGGAACGTTGCAGAAAATTAAAATTTTTCCTACGGTTTCACCAAGATCCATCTATGAGTTCATCTAAGCAACGAGTCAAGGGGAAGAGTTTGCATCTACATACCACTTGTAGATCGAGTGCGGAAGCGTTCAAGGGGATGGTGATGATGGAGTCGTACTCGTCGTGATTCGGATCACCGATGACCAAGTGCTGAACGGACAGCACCTCCGCGTTCAACACACGTACGGGACGGACGACGTCTCCTCCGTCTTGATCCAGCAAGGAGGAAGGAGAGGTTGAGGAAGGCAGCTCCAACGGCAGCACGACGGCGTGGTGTAGTTGGTGCAGAAGTACTCCGACAGGGCTTCGCCAAGCACGTACGGAGGAGGAGAGGTGTTGGGGAGGGGAGGGGCTGCGCCTTGTGTTGTGTACAGCAGCCCTCCCCTCACCCCTCTATATATAGGAGGAGAGGGGCAAGGGGGCCGGCCCTCTAGGGGAAACCCTAGAGGGGGGCGGCGGCCAAAGGGTGGGGGGCTTGCCCCCCAAGCAAGGGGGGTGCGCCCCCTTTAGGGTTCCCCCCCCCAACCCTAGGCGCATGGGCCCAAGGGGGGGGGCGCCAAGCCCACTAGGGGCTGGCTGCTATCCCTACGCAGCCCAAGTGGCCCCTCGGGAGGGGTGGCCCCACCCGGTGGACCCCCGGAACCCTTCCGGTGGCCCCGGTACAATACCGGTATGCCACCGAAACTTTCCGGTGTCCGTTTAACCACTTTCCTTGTATAAATCTTTACCTCCGGACCATTCCGGAACTCCTCGTGACGTCCGGGATCTCATCCGGGACTCCGGACAACATTCGGTAATCACATACTTGTTTTCCTGATAACCCTAGCATCACCGAACCTTAAGTGTGTAGACCCTACGGGTTCGGGAGACATGCAGACATGACCGAGACGGCTCTCGGGCAATAACCAACAATGGGGTCTGGATACCCATGTTGGCTCCCACATGCTCCTCGATGATGTCATCGGATGAACCACGATGTCGAGGATTCAATCAACCCCGTATGCAATTCCCTTTGTCAATCGGTACGTTACATGCCCGAGACTCGATCGTCGGTATCCCAATACCTCGTTCAGTCTCGTTACCGGCAAGTCACTTTACTCGTACCGTAATGCATGATCCCGTGACCAAACACTTGGTCACCTTGAGCTCATTATGATGATGCATTACCGAGTGGGCCCAGAGATACCTCTCCGTCATACGGAGTGACAAATCCCAGTCTCGATCAGTGTCAACCCAACAGACACTTTCGGAGATACCTGTAATGCACCTTTATAGTCACCCAGTTACGTTGTGACGTTTGGTACACCCAAAGCACTCCTACGGTATCCGGGAGTTACACGATCTCATGGTCTAAGGAAGAGATACTTGACATTGGAAAAGCTCTAGCAAACGAACTAACCGACCTTTGTGCTATGCTTAGGATTGGGTCTTGTCCATCACATCATTCTCCTAATGATGTGATCCCGTTATCAACGACATCCAATGTCCATAGCCAGGAAACCATGACTATCTGTTGATCACAACGAGCTAGTCAACTAGAGGCTCACTAGGGACATATTGTGGTCTATGTATTCACACGTGTATTACGATTTCCGGATAATACAGTTATAGCATGAATAAAAGACTATCATCATGAACAAAGAAATATAATAATACTTTTATTATTGCCTCTAGGGCATATTTCCAACATTGGGTTTACCCCCAAGTCCAAGAACAAAAAGAAGAATGACAAGACCAAACGACCACCTCCTCTCAAGCAAACATTTGTGAAGGAGGGAGAAGGTGCTCCTAAGGAGAAGAAGAACAATGTGAAGGGTGGTGATGTCAAGAAGGGCAATGCCACCCCTTCCAACAAAGTCGGTGACTTTAACCCCTCATATGTGTTATGCCATGCTAGTGATGGACATGTTTATGCAAAATTTGTTGGTTCTCCTTATGAGTATATTGAATGGTCTATTTGGGTTCCCAAGACCCTTGTTGCTAACATCAAAGGACCCATTACTAAATGGGTACATAAAACCAAGCATTGATTTCATGTAGGGGTTTGCTTCCGGTGGAGGATCATGGTTGCTCGATAGTGGAGCAACAAATCATATGACCGGAAGCAAGGAGTTGGTGGTGGATATGCACAAGATTCCATCTATGCCCACCAACGTCGAGTAGGGTGATGCCTCGTCCTCTAAGGTATTGGGTCTTGGCAAGGTTGTCATTTCTCATGATCTAACGATCGAGAAAGTCATGCTTGTCAAGTCCCTTGCATTCAATCTTCTTTCCGTTCGTCAACTTGCACTCATGGGTTTTGCCACCTTCTTTGATATTGATACCGTGGCCCTCTTGTGGAGCAAGACTCTTAAAGTAGCCTTTGTTGGGCATGTCGAGAACAGTCTCTATGTGATTAACTTTTCGGAGCGACCCACTAGGACCGCGACATGCCTAATGGCTAAAGTTGATGTGGGATGGCTTTGGCATCGCCATTTAGCCCATGTCAATATGAGATCTTTGCAAAGTCTTCTCAAGGGGGACCATGTCCGTGGACTAAAAAATGTTAGTTTTGCCAAAGATCACGCTTGCAGTGCTTGTATCGAAGGGAAGCTTCATGAGAAGGCTCACCCTCCCATGACTATCATCTACTCGAAGAGACCCTTGGAGCTCCATCACATGGACCTCTTTGGGCCTCCATCCTTCGATAGTCTTGGGGGTAGAAAGTATTGATTGGTGATTGTGGATGATTACTCAAGATATACTTGGGTATATTTCTTCAAGAGGAAGAGTGAAACTCAACAAACCGTCATTGACTTTGCAAATGAAGCTCAACGCCAACATGATGCAAAGATCTTGACAATAAGAAGTGACAACGGCACCGAGTTCAAGAACTACACCTTGGATGAGTTTCTTAGTGATGAGGGGATCAAACATCAATATGCTGCACCATATACCCCTCAACAAAATGGTGTCACGGAGAGGAAGAACCAGACGTTGATGGATGCGGCAAGAACCATGATGGCGGAGTTCAAGTCTCCCTACAACTTTTGGGATGAAGCCATCAACACAGCATGTCATGCATCCAATCGGCTCTATCTATGCAAAGGCTTGAACAAGACTCCTTATGAATTACTCACCGGCAACATGCCCAACCTCAAGTACTTCCGGGTGTTTGGGTGTAAGTGTTTCATTCTCAAGAAAGGTGTTTGTTTGTCTAAATTTGAGGCTAGAGCTTATGAGGGCATATTTGTTGGATATGCTTCAAACTCTCATGCTTACAGTGTCCTCAACAAGTCCACCGGACTCATTGAGGAGACGTGTAACATAGAGTTTGACGAGAATAACGGCTCCCAAGTGGAGCAAAGTGGTACTTGTGATGTAGGTGATGAAATTCCTCCCCAAGCCATAAGAAGAATGGGTATTGGTCATATCCTACCCAATGAGGAACCCCTTGTGGCCGAAGGAGAAGGACAATGCTCCACTCAAGTGGAGCCATCACCAACCCAAGACCCACACGCTTCCGAAGAACATAGTGAAGGCCCTCAACCTCGTTAACAAGACCAAGGGCAACATCAACCTCAAGATGGTGATGATTCACCAAATGATGCCCAAGGTGAAGTTCTCCCCCTCGAGCAAGTTCAAGATCAAGAGCAAGCTCAAGATCTTGAACAAGCTCAAGACGGCGCTCAAGATAGTCAAGTTAATCCTCCTCCCTCCACATCCGAGGAGGAATTAGAGCGTCGTGCCGCGAAGATCGCTTCCAGTCTCACCACCAAAGGTCATCTCATGGAGAATGTGGTTGGAAGCCTAAGAAAGGGGGTAAGCACTCGTAGACAATTAGCAAACTATTGTGAACATCACGCGTTTGTCTCTTGTGTTGAACCCTAAAAGGTCTATGAGGCGCTTGAAGATTCGGATTGGCTCAATGCCATGCATGAAGAACTCAACAACTTCGAGTACAACAAGGTTGGAGATTGGTGACAAGGCCGTCGGGGAACCACAACGTAAAGTGGATTTTCAAGAACAAGCAAGATGCTCATGGGAACATCATTTGCAACAAGGCAAGATTGGTAGCACAAGGCTACTCCCAAGTCGAGGGTATCGACTACGGTGAAACCTTTGCTCCCGTTGCCCGCCTTGAATCCATTCGTTTGTTGATTGCTTATGCTTCCCATCACAACTTTAAGTTACAACAAATGGATGTGAAAAGTGCTTTTCTTAATGGTCCTATTAATGAGTTGGTTTATGTCAAGCAACCCCCCGGGTTCGAGGATCCCTACTTCCCGGATCATGTGTATCAACTCGATAAGGCCTTAAACAAGCCCCACGTGCGTGGTATGACCACCTTACTGAGTTGTTACAAGATCGCGGATTTTAGGTTGGGCAAATCGATCCCACTCTTTTTACTAAGAAGGTCAAAGGGGAGTTGTTTGTATGCCAACTATATGTTGATGATATTATCTTTGGTTCCCCTAACAAAGCTTTCAATGAGGAATTTGCCGCTCTCATGACCTCTAAGTTCAAGATGTCTTCGATGGGAGAGTTGAAGTTCTTCCTTAGTTTTGATATCAAACAAAGAAGAGAAGGTACCTTCATCAACCAAGCCAAATACACTCAAGACATGCTAAAAAGATTCAAGCTAAGTGATGTCAAGCCGGCTTCTACTCCAATGGCTACCAAGTGCCAACTTGACATTGATCCCAATGGTAAAGCGGTGGATCAAAAGGTATATCGCTCCATGATTGGATCCTTGCTTTACCTTTGTGCATCTAGACCGGATATCATGTTGAGTGTGGGAATTTGTGCACGGTTTCGAGCCGCACCGAATGAAAGCCACTATGTGGCGGTCAAGCGAATCTTTCGGTATTTGGCTCATACCCCAAACTTTGGCTTATGGTACCCAAGAGGAGCAAACTTCAAGCTTGAAGGTTTTACGGATTCCGATTGGGCGGGAGACAAAGTGGATAGGAAGTCCACTTCTGGAGGGTGCCAATTTATTGGTTGCTCTTTGGTAAGTTGATCTTCCAAGAAGCAAAGTTGTGTGTCTCTCTTGTCCACCGAAGCGGAATATGTGGCGGCCGGTAGTTGTTGTGCACAACTCCTATGGATGAGGCAAACTTTAAAGGAGTATGGTGTCATTTGTGAAAAAGTGCCTCTTTGGTGTGATAATGAAAGTGCCATCAAGATTTCTCTCAACCCGGTGCAACACTTCAAGACGAAGCACATTGAGATTCGGTATCACTTCATCCGGGATCGTATTAGGCGAGGGGAGATCGAGCTCAAGTATGTCAACACTCATGATAACCTTGCAGATATTTTCACGAAGCCCTTGGATGAGGCAAGATTTCGTGAGTTAAGGCATGAGCTAAATATCATTGATTCGAGCAATGTGACTTGAGCCTGTGCACACCCCACCTCACTCAACTTGTTGTCTAGTTTAGGTGTAGGCATGGACATAGGGGGAGTGTTGTTCTCTCAATGAACTCTCTCCCCCCCCCCATTATGCATAAATTAATCAACTCTTTCACATTAGCCAATTTTGTTGGTACATGTGCTTCAAAGACGAGTTGTGGTCATGGGCCCAAGGATAATTCTTCACGGTGCCATACCAATCAACTCAAACATAGGTGGCTTCGGCCACCACCCCCTCCTTGGAGAGGTTTTGTTTTGTTTTGGTCTTTGTTGCCTCGTGGTTGGTTGCAGTGTTTCGCTTGTTAGTTCGTTGGTGTGTGTGTTCTCTTGAAGGTTCCGTGCAAAGTCATTTTTCTCCCGTGTTTGAAACTGCATTCTCTTGGGTTCACGGTACTACCGTGGTACGCCACGGTACTACCGTAGGGAACGGTACTACCACAACCAGCACGACAGTAATTTTTTACTGCCGCTGGTTGAGCAGTACTACCGCCCACGGCGCGGTACTTCTGCCCGGGCGGTACTACCACAATGAGTCGCGGTACTATCGTGATGTAGCGAGCGCGTGGGGGTTATGAGCGGGCAGGGGGAGTTCCAACTCCCCCATACCCATTCACTCCTTCTCCCCACGCTCTGTCTCTCTCTCCTACCCATGAACGGCACCGGAGACCCTCGCCGGATCTCCCTCTCCGGCTGCTCTCCTCGGATTCCGACCGGTGGGGTCGTTCCCCACCACTTCCTCTTGCCATGGAACAAGGTCTTTCCCCAAATCCCTCTCTTTTTGGCGTGTTCTTTTGCTTCTAGGTTTTGGGGAGATGCTAGTTGTTCTTGAGATTTTAGGCTAAATCTTTGCAAGAGTAGGAGGGAGGAGAGTAGTAATGCGTAGAGTTTATACATAATATGTTGTCCTGTGGTAGATTTGATCAGCCGTAGTACCGCTTTGTCATCACGATAGTTCTCAGATTCAACTGTTGTTTCAGATCTGAAAACACGCGGTACTACCGCACCTCCGACACGGTACTACCAGTCTCGCGGTACTACCGTACCTACAGCATGGTACTACCGCGCGCACGGTACTACCCTGATTTGTTGCAGCACTAATTTTTTAGTTCCGCGTGACCAAGCGGTGCTACTGTTGCTGTCAAATCTATCATGTGGCAATTATTATGTGCAAATTCTACTTGTTTCTTTGTTTTGCTGAGTTCTTTGCACTGATCCTTCTCGCGGTTCTTGTGTGTTTGTGGTGTGTGGCTCAGGTGCTCATGCTCGCCGGTCCAATCCAAGCCGTGACACGGGCTCCAAGCGCCTTCGCAATCAAGACGAAGCTCCTGAGGGCTCCAGTGCCCCCCAACGCAGGACCAAGATCACCGCCACCAAAGACAAGGAACTCGCCAAGAGTATGGATGAGATGCCGCTTGCCGAGTTCGTCTCTCGTAGGAAGATCAATCCCTACGTGACTCCTCGTGCCAACCTTCGAGGGAATGAGTTGTTCTGGACCAAGCAGCAGAACCTCATTTATTTGGATGTGATCAAGGCCAAGAGGAATATCTATGTGGATGTGCATTGGATCGACATGCATCACATGAGGGAAGAGAAGCACCGGGCATAATTTGGTGAGGCTCTGGATCTAGTGGAGCAGTTTGGCATTGAGCATATCATCTCCTTTCACAAAGACTATGATCCGGAGATTGTGGCTCAGTTCTTCGCCTCGGTGTACTTTCACCCTAATGAGGACAGGACGATGGCTTGGATGACCAATGGTCGGCGGCTGACGGCTACATGGAAGGAGTTCATGACTCTGCTTGGTGTTTCAGATGAGGGGCTCGCCACACCCCAAGGTGTTCGTCCTCATGCCAATTTCGAGTCTGCCAACAAGAACAAGCTTCAGCCCTTCCTTGTTGAGAAGAAGCTCCCCAGTGGCAAGTCTTCGTGGGTGCTCAACTCTTTCCTTCACATCATGTACCGGATCTTCCGCAACTCTCTTCCCATGCATTGGGGATAAGGACAAGGTACACGCTTATCTGGTGGACATGTTGCTCCTTTATGAAGAAGCGCACAACTCTCAGACATTACCACTTGATGTCTCACACATCATGTGGTGTGAGCTTCGGTTTGCCATCTTCAACCGCAAGGTTCCCATTTATGGACCATATCTGTTTCTGTTGATCACTGCAACTTGGGAGAAGCTCTACCTCAGGATGACTTTGAGGCTCCTGATTGGATTCGCCATGATTCCATCCGGCTCCGTGTCAAGCCTCAGTGGGCTAACACCACTTCTCGTGCTGAGGCTGTGGCTGCCATGGATGTGGATGCATAAGAGGATGAGGAGGAGCCAGCAGATGAGGTCAGCTCTGAGGATTACACCCCTCCTGCCTCTGAGCCATCTTGGGATAAGAGGCTGAAGAACAAGATGAAGACCTTGTTCTGCATGCAGGCCAAGGGTCAGTACAGGTCTCATGTTGCCTCCAAGGAGAGTCGCCGCCGGGACAAGAAGATCTTGAAGTTGTATGGAGAGGACGTCTCTGGCGGTTCTGAGGATCACATCACTCTGGAGGCTGAGTGGATGGCGAAGCAAGGCTTCAAGTGGACCGATTCCGAGGAGGACGTCGAGGAGACCATTCCTGCTGCCGAGTCTGACGAGGACCGTGACTCTAACTACTCCGCTTGAGTCACCACTTGTGTGTAGGTGTCCTCTCTGCCTTTTTGGCGTCTCGATGTCAAAGGGGGAGAGAGTGTAGGGATTTGCGAGAGTCTTGTGTTTGCTTTGCTTGTGTTTGTTCCGTTGAACCTTGCTTTGCTTTGGTTTAGTTTGCTTGTGAGACTTGGTCTATCATATGGTGTAAGACATATGCACTCTTTCGTACCTTATTTAGCCTATGCTTTTGTTGTTATGCTCTTAGTTACTATCTTGTTTAGTGTTAGCTGATATGCTTTGTCTCTAAAATATAGGGGGAGTGGTGATCCTAATATTCGTGTCGTGCAGTCCAAAGCACTTTACTCTCTAGCACGAATCTAGGAGGAGCTCGTCTATATTCTAGAGATGTGGGTTTTGCTTGTGCTACATTCATTCCCTTTGTGTAAATCCCGTATTGTCATCAATCCACCAAAAAGGGGGAGATTGTAAGGGCATGTTTATCCCTAAGGTGTTTTGGTGATTGATGACAATGCTTTTGCGGACTAATCGTGTGCCTTGAGTATTTCAGTTGCTTCATCGTTGGGCACAAGACAGTTTGTTACCCCTCGAAGACTATTGAAGACGGTGGTGTTCTACGTCTCTTTTGGTGGAGTTGAGTCATAGGATAGTCGTACTATTAAGAGGGGGCCGCGTTGGAAAGGTTCGGGTGGAATCATCACGTACACGTTTTCTCCCTTTGCACCGCCTTTCCCTTTGCGCTTTGGAGCATCCTCCGTTATCTTCTTATTTATGCAAAAAGAAGGATTCCTAGTGTTTCTGAGGCATGCGGTAGTACTGCTCCTAGGAGCGGTAGTACCGCACGCCCTCGCGGTAGTACCGTAGGCGCACACAGTAGTACCGCTCCTATGGAGCTATAGTACCGTGGCCTCAGGCCAGGCTCAGCCTCTCTTTGTGGCTGTAGGGGCGGATGTAATTATTTACATCCACACCCTAAGCCGTAGTACCGCCCCAGGTGCGCGGTAGTACCGCCCCAGGTGCGCGATAGTACCGTGAGCCCTGGTCCGGGTCAGTAGCACAAGCGGAAGTAGGGGCAGATGTAATTTTTTACGTCCGCTCCCTACGCGGTAGTACCGCAAGCCAGGCGCAGTAGTACCATGTAAAATTTTTGCACTGTTCAATTTTCAGCGGAAGTAGACACAGATGTATTTTTATTCATCCTTGCCCTTCCCAGCCTAGTCCATCCTAGCCTTGCGGTAGTACCGCAAGGGAGAGCGGTAGTATCGCATCAGTGGCAGTACCGCTCTCAGCCTTGGCGGCTCTGACCTAGACTAGCCCCTGCCGCTGTAGCAGTAGTACCGCGGACCGCCACGGTAGTACCATAAGCCCCTGCAGTAGTACCGCTTGTCTGGAGCGGTAGTACCGCGGGTCGCAGGCTGAGTAAGTGGATAACGGTTGGATTTGTCTCTCCACTATATAAGGGGTGTCTTCTTCCTCTAGTTGACTACCTCTTCCATCCCTAAGCTCCATTGTTGCTCCAAGCTCCATTTTCGCCCGATCTCTCTCCCTAGCCAATCAAACTTGTTGATTTGCTCGGGATTAGTTGAGAAGGCCCCGATCTACACTTCAACCAAGAGAAATTTGATTCCACCCACTAATCCCTAGTGGATCTTGTTACTCTTGGGTGTTTGAGCACCCTAGACGGTTGAGGTCACCTCGGAGCCATAGTCCATTGTGGTGAAGCTTCGTGGTGTCGTTGGGAGCCTCCAATTAAGTTGTGGAGATTGCTACAACCTTGTTTGTAAAGGTTTGGTCGCCGCCTTCAAGGGCACCAATAGTGGAATCATGGCATCTCGCATTGTGTGAGGGCGTGAGGAGATTACGGTGGCCCTAGTGGCTTCTTGGGGAGCATTGTGCCTCCACACCGCTCTAACGGAGATGTACTTCCCCTCAAAAGGAAGGAACTTCGGTAACACATCCTCGTCTCCACCGGATCCACTCTTGGTTATCTCGTGCCTTTACTTGTGCAAGCTTATTTGTGTTGTATCCCTTGCTTGCTTATGTACTAGTTGTTATTGCATCATATCGGTTGCTCACATAGTTTCATATCTAGACAACCTACTTTGATGCAAAGTTTAAATTGGTAAAGAAAAGATTAAAAAGTGTTAGTTGCCTATTCACCCCCCTCTAGTCAACTATATCGATCCTTTCAACGGAATATATGGAGTTGGAGTTGAGGTCGGCGGAGCTGCAGGGGGGCCACGAGACAGGGGGTGTGCCCAGAGGGGGTGAGCGCGCCCCCACCCTCATGGACAGGGTGTGGGCCCCCTGGTCTTGATTCTTTCGCCAGTATTTTTTATATTTTGTGAAACTTGTCTCCGAGGATTTTCAGGTCATTCCGAGAACTTTTGTTTTCTACACATGAAACAACATCATGGTAATTCTGCTGAAAACAGCGTCAGTCCGGGTTAGTTTCATTCAAATCATGCAAGTTAGAGTCCAAAACAAGGACAAAAGTGTTTGGAAAAGTAGATACATTGGAGACATACCAGCCCTCCACCCTCGTGATTGACTCGGGACTTCTGGTCCATCTCCGATGCTCCGTGGGCTTCTATTGGTCCAACAATAATCTCCGTAAATTTTCAGGTCAATTGCACTTCGTTTGATATTCCTTTTCTGCGAAACTCAAAAACAAGGAAAAAAACAGAAACTGGCACTCGGCTCTAGGTTCATAGGTTAGTCCCAAAAATCATATAAAATAGCATATAAATGCATATAAAAGATCCAAGATGGATAATATAATAGCATGAAACAATAAAAAATTATAGATACGTTGGAGACGTATCAAGCATCCCCAAGCTTAATTCCTGCTCGTCCTCGAGTAGGTAAATGATAAAAAACAGAATTTTTGATGTGGAATTCTACCTAGTGTAATCTTCTTTATTGTGGCAAGAATATTCAGATCCGTAGGATTCAAAACAAAAGTTTAATATTGACATAAGAACAATAATACTTCAAGCATACTAACAAGGCAATTATGTCTTCTCAAAATAACATGGCCAAAGAAAGCTTATCCCTACAAAATCATATAGTCTGGCTATGTTCCATCTTCATCACACAAGATACTCAAATCATGTACAACCCCAATGACAAGCCAAGCAATTGTTTCATACTTTTGATGTTCTCAAACTTTTTCAACTTTCACGCAATACATGAGCGTGAGCCATGGACATAGCACTATGGTGGAAGAGAATATGGTGGCTATGGAGAAGACGCAAAGAAGGAGATAGTCTCACATCAACTTGGCGTATCAACGGGCTATGGTGATGCCCATCAATAGATATCAATGTGAGTAAGTAGGGATTGCCATGCAACGGATGCACTAGAGCTATAAGTGTATGAAAGCTCAAAAAGAAACTAAGTATGTGTGCATCCAACTTGCTTGCTCACGAAGACCTAGGGCATTTGAGGAAACCCATTGTTGGAATATACAAGCCAAGTTGTATAATGAAAAATTCCCACCAGTATATGAAAGTGACAACATAGGCGACTCTCTATCATGAAGATCATGGTGCTACTTTGAAGCACAAGTGTGGAAAAAGGATAGTAACAGTGTCCCTTCTCTCTTTTCCTCTCTTTTCACTTTTTTTCCTTTTTTCCTTTTTCACTTTTTTTCTTTGGCTTCTTTGGCCTTTTTTTATTTTGGCTTCTTTGGCCTCTTTTTTTTATTTATTTCCTCACATCAGACAATGCTCTAATAATGGTGATCATCACACTTCTATTTACTTACAACTCAAGAATTACAACTCGATACTTAGAACAAAATTTGACTCTATATGAATGCCACCGGCGGTGTACTGGGATGTGCAATGAATCAAGAGTGACATGTATGAAATAATTATGAATGGTGGCTTTGCCACAAATATGATGTCAACTACATGATCATGCAAAGCAATATGACAATGATGAAGCGTGTCATGATAAACAGAACGGTGGAAATTTGCATGGCAATATATCTCGAAATGGCTATGGAAATGCCATAATAGGTAGGTATGGTGGTTGTTTTGCGGAAAGGTATATGGTGGGTGTATGGTACTCGTGAAAGTTGCGCGGCTCAAGAGAGTCTAGCAATGATGGAAGGGTGAGAGTGCGTATAATCCATGGACTCAACATTAGTCATAAAGAACTCACATACTTATTGCAAAAATCTAATAGTCATTCAAACGAAGTACTACGTGCATGCTCCTAGGGGGATAGATTGGTAGGAAAAGACCATCGTTCGTCCCTGACCGCCACTCATAAGGAAGACAATCAATAAATACTTCATGCTCCAACTTTGTTACACAACGGTTCACCATATGCGCATGCTACGGGAATCACAAACCTTAACACAAATATTTCTAAAACTCACAATTACTCCACTAGCACGACTCTAATATCACCATCTTTATATCTCAAAATAATCATAAGGAATCAAACTTCTCATAGTATTCAATGCACTTTATATGAAAGTTTTTTATTATATCCTTCTTAGATGCCTATCATATTAGGACTAAATTCATAACCAAAGCAAATTACCATGCTGTTTAGAGAGGCTCTCAAAATAATATAAGTGAAGCATGAGAGTTCATTAATTTCCTTCAAAATAAAACCACCGCCGTGCTATAAAAAGATATAAGTGAAGCACTAGAGCAAATGAGAAACTACTCCAAGAGATATAAATGAAGACCAATGAGTAGTCGAATAATTATGTAACTATGTGAAGACTCTCTACATTTAAGAATTTCAGATCTTGGGATATTATTCAAACAGCAAGCAAAACAAAATAAAATGACGGGCTCAACCAAAACTGAGCGATAGTTGTTGAAGAAGAAAGGTGGGATGACAACCGGGTTATCCCCAAGCTTAGATGCTTGAGACTTCTTGAAATATTAATTAGGGATGCTTTGGGCATCCCCAAGCTTGAGCTTTTGTGTCTCCTTAATTCCTTTTATATCACGGTTTCCCTAAATCTTATAAAGTTCGTCCACACAAAACTCAACAAGAACTCGTGAGATAAGTTAGTATAAATCAACGAAATAACCTTATCATTATCTATTGTAGCAAACTACTAAAATTATTATTTGATATTCCCTACTAAATGCTTCTGCATATTTAACACTCTTATCCTCAAATAGAATCATTAAACAAGCAAACATATGCAAACATAACAGCAATCTGTCTAAACAGGACAGTCCGTAAAGAATGCAAGAGGAATCATACTTCCCTAACTCCAAAAAATTCTGAAAAATTACCACACTGTAGAAACTTTGTTGTTACTCGTCATGTCAAAATTTCAAGATTTTATCATGTTCTGACTATTCACCAATATTCAAAACATAACAGCAAACTTTCTATTTTCAAAACAGCAACATATAGACTTGTAAAATAAGCATGGTAAAGGCTATACTTGACCCTTTTATTGAACTAAAAGATATAAAACTTGTCTCCGAATAGTATCAAGCAAATATAAAAAAAGAAAATGACACTCCAAGCAAAACTCATATCATGTGATGAATAAAAATATAGCCTCAAGTAATTTTCCGATGAACGAAGACGAAAGAGGGGATGCCATCCGGGGCACCCCCAAGCTTATTTGCTTGGATATTCCTTGAATATTACCTTGGGGTGCCTTGGGCATCCCCAAGCTTAGGCTCTTGCCGCTCCTTATTCTGTAGTCCATCAAAACTTTACCCAAAACTTGAAAACTTCACAACACAAAACTCAACATAATATCTTATGAGCTCCATTAGTATAAGAAAATAAATCACCCCTTAGGTACTATTGTGAACTCATTATAAATTCATATTGGTGTTATATCTACTATATTCCAACTTCTCCATGGTTCATACCCTCTAATACTACTCATAGATTCATCAAAATAAGCAAACAACACATAGAAAACAGAATCTGTCAAAAATAGAACAGTCTGTAGTAATCTGGAAACTTTCCATACTTATGTAACCCCATTCTGAAAAATTAGGACAATCTAGAAAATTTGTATATCGATCTTGTGTAAAAAATTCAGATCAAAAGCATGTTCCGGTGAATTTTCAAATTTCTTGGACTGAGCGCAAAAGTTTTTGTTTTTGCACAGAATCAAGTCAACTATCATCCACACTATCCTAAAGGCTTTACTTGGCACTTTATTGAAACAAAAGCTATAAAACATGATTGCTACAATAGCATAATCATGTGAACACACAAAAACAGTAAGGGTAAATATTGGGTTGTCTCCCAACAAGCGCTTTTCTTTAATGCCTTTTTAGCTAGGCATGATGATTTCAATGATGCACTCATAAAAGATAAGAATTGAAACATAATGGGAGCATCATGAAGCATATGACTAGCACATTTAAGTCTAACCCACTTCCTATGCATAGGGATTTTGTGAGCAAACAATTTATGGGAACAAGAATCAACTAGCATAGGAAGGCAAAACAAGCATAACTTCAAGATTTTCAATACATAGAGAGGAAACTTGATATTATTGCAATTCCTACAAGCATATATTCCTCCCTCATAATAATTTTCAGTAGCATCATGAATGAATTCAACAATATAAACACCACATAAAGTATTCTTTTCATGATCCACAAGCATAGAAATTTTACTACTCTCCACATAAGCAAATTTCTTCTCATGAATAGTAGTGGGAGCAAACTCAACAAAATAACTATCATGTGAGGCATAATCCAATTGAAAATTAAAATCACGATGACAAGTTTCATGGTTATCATTATTCTTTATAGCATACATGTCATCACAATAATCATCATAGGTAGCAAATTTATTCTCATAATCAATTGGAACCTCTTCCGAAATAGTGGATTCATCACTAAATAAAGTCATTACCTCTCCAAATCCGCTTTTATCAATATTGTGAAAAGATTCAACACTCTCTAAAATAGTGGGATCATTACTTCCTAAAGTTTACACTCTTACAAACCCACTTTCATCAATATAATCATCATAAATAGGAGGCATGCTATCATCAAAATAAATTTGCTCATCAAAACTTGGGGGACTAAAAATATCATATTCATCAAACATAGCATCCCCAAGCTTGTGGCTTTGCATATCATTAGCATCATGGATATTCAAGGAATTCATACTAACAACATTGCAATCATGCTCATCATTCAATATTTAGTGCCAAACATTTTAATGCATTCTTCTTCTAGCACTTGAGCACAATTTTCCTTTCCATCATTTTCATGAAAGATATTAAAAAGATGAGCTTATGAGGCAACCTCAATTCCATTTTTTTGTAGTTTTCTTTTATAAACTAAACTAGTGATAAAACAAGAAACTAAAAGATTAGATTGCAAGATCTAAAGATATACCTTCAAGCACTAACCTCCCCGGCAATGACGCCAAAAAAGAGCTTGATGTCTACTATGCAACCTTCTTCTTGTAGACTCGTGTTGGGCCTCCAAGCGCAGAGTTTTGTAGGACAGTAGCAAGTTTCCCTCAAGTGGATGACCTAATGTTTATCAATCCGTGGGAGGCGTAGGATGAATACGGTCTCTCTCAAACAACCCCGCAACCATATAACAAAGAGGCTCTTGTGTCCCCAACACACCCAATACAATGGTAAATTGTATATGTGCACTAGTTCGGCAAAGAGATGGTGATACAAGTGCAATATGGATGGTAGATATAGGTTATTGTAATCTGAAAAAATATATAAAAACAACAAGGTGGCAAGTGGTAAAAGTGAGCGAAAACGGTATTGCAATGCTTGGAAATAAGGCCTAGGGTTCATACTTTCACTAGTGCAAGTTCTCTCAACAATGATAACATAATTAGATCATATAACAATCCCTCAACGTGCAACAAATAGTCACTCCAAAGTTACTAATAGCGGAGAACAAACAAAGAGATTATTGTTGGGTACGAAACCACCTCAAAGTTAATCTTTCCGATCAATCCATTGTGCTATTCCTATGAGTGTCACAAACAGGAGTTTGTAGTAAAATAACACCTTAAGACACACATCAACCATAACCCTAATGTCACCTAGATACTCCAATGTCACAACAAGTATCCGCGGGTATGATTATACGACATGCATCACACAATCTTAGATTCATTTATTCAAACCGACACAAAGTACTTCATAGAGTGCCCCAAAGTTTCTACCGGAGAGTCAAGACGAAAACGTGTGACAACCCCTATGCATAAGTTCACAAGGTCATAGAACCCGCAAGTTGATCACCAAAACATACATCAAGTGGATCACGTGAATATCCCATTGTCACCACAGATAAGCACATGCAAGACATACATCAAGTGTTCTCAAATCCTTAAAGACTCAATCCAATAAGATAACTTCAAAGGGAAAACTCAATCCATTACAAGAAGGTAGAGGGGGAGAAACACCATAAGATCCAACTATAATAGCAAAGCTCATTGTACATCAAGATCATGCCAAGTCGAGAACACGAGAGAGAGAGAGAGAGAGATCAAACACATAGCTACTGGTACATACCCTCAGCTCCGAGGGTGAACTACTCCCTCCTCATCATGGAGAGCGTCGGGATGATGAAGATGGCCACCGATGATGATTTCCCCCTCCGGTAGGGTGCCAGAACAGGGTCCCGATTGGTTTTTGGTGGCTACAGAGGCTTGCGATGGCGGAACTCCCGATCTTGGTTCTGTTTTGTAAGTTTGGGGATATATAAGAGGTGTTGGCGTCGGGAACAAGTCAGGGGGGTCCACGAGGTAGCCACGAGGTAGGGGGCGTGCCTAGGGGGTAAGAGCGTGCCCTCCACCCTCGTGGTTGACTCGGGACTCTTCTAGTTCATCTCCGATGCTCCGTGGGCTTCTTCTGGTCCAAAAATAATCTCCGTAAATTTTCAGGTCAATTGGACTCTGTTTGATATTCCTTTTCTGCGGAACTCAAAAACAAGGGGAAAAATCATAAACTGGCACTGGGCTCTAGGTTAATAGGTTAGTTCCAAAAATCATATAAAATAACATATAAATGCATATAAAACATCTAAGATGGATAATATAATAGCATGAAACAATAAAAAATTATAGATACGTTGGAGACGTATCAAGCATCCCCAAGCTTAATTCCTGCTCGTCTTCGAGTAGGTAAATGATAAAAACAGAATTTTTGATGTGGAATGCTACCTAAGATATTTATCAATGTAATCTTCTTTACCGTGGCAAGAATATTCAGATCCATAGGATTCAAAACAAAAGTGTAATATTGACATAAGAACAATAATACTTCAAGCATACTAACAAGGCAATTATGTCTTCTCAAAATAACATGGCCAAAGAAAGCTTATCCCTACAAAATCATATAGTCTGGCTATGCTCCATCTTCATCACACAAAATACTCAAATCATGCACAACCCTGATGACAAGCCAAGCAATTATTTCATACTTTTGGTGTTCTCAAACTTTTTCAACTTTCACGCAATACATGAGCGTGAGCCATGGACATAACACTATGGTGGAAGAGAATATGGTGGTTGTGGAGAAGACAAAAAGAAGGAGATAGTCTCACATCCCCTTCACCCCCTTCTCCATATGTGAGAGAGCCATCAGAACATGCCTACACTTCCAGCATACATTTTCCGAGAGAGAACCTCCTACTCATGTGTTGAGATCAAGATATACCAATCCTACCACAAGAATCTTGGCTAGCCTTCCCCAAGTTGCTTTCCACTCAAATCATCTTTCCACCATATCCAAATATATGAGAGAGAGTTGAGTGTTGGGGGGACTATCACTGGAAGCACAAGAGCAAGGAGTTCATCATCATCACATCTATTAACTTTTGGAGAGTGGTGTCTCCTAGATTGGTTAGGTGTCGCCTGGGAGCCTCCATCAAGTTGTGGAGTTGAACCAAGAAGTTTGTAAGGGCAAGGAGATCGCCTACTTCATGAAGATCTACCCGAGTGAGGTAAGTCCTTCATGGGCGATGGCCATGGTGGGATAGACAAGGTTGCTTCTTTGTGGACCCTTCGTGGGTGGAGCCCTCCGTGGACTCACACAACCGTTACCCTTCGTGGGTTGAAGTCTCCATCAACGTGGATGTGCAATAGCACCACCTATCGGAACCATGCCAAAAATCTCCGTGTCTCCATTGCGTTTGCACTCTCCAAACCCTTCCCTTTACCTTCATATGCAATGTTTTACTTTCCGCTGCTACACTCTTAGAATTGCATGTGTAGGTTGATTGCTTGACTTGTGCTAATTGTTAAAATCTGCCCACAACTAAAACTGGGAAAATGTTAGATTTTTATTTGGTTAAGTAGTCTAATCACCCCCTCTAGAACTACTTTCGATCCTACAAGTGAGAACCCCAGACCTCAGACGAGGTGGGGGACAAAGATGACCCTCTCCCCTGGTTTGGGAGTGGGGACGCGCTGGCCAGGCTTTGGGGCCCGGCAGGCGGCATTAGCAGGGATGTACCCCGTCGCGTGAAGCTGAGCGATGGTGGTGTCGGTGACCTTGGAGTCCACCCACCTCTCCTTCACATCCGCATCGGCTATTGATGCAAGTGCGGAAGCTTGGGTGAAGTTCTGGGCTTGAGATTGGACACGAGAAGGTTTGAGGGTTTGGGCGCTAGAGCGAGAGGAGAGCGTGGAGTTTGATTTACCCCCTCTTTGTCCTCTGTAAGACAGTAAAAGGCGAAGCGTCCTTCTTTAGCACCGTAAAAATTGCCACGTTTTGGCTTACCGTGTCGTTATGGTCGCACATGGGAGAAACAATTGATTGATGATATCCCTGCGGGACATAATCTTTGTTTTGATACGATGTGCTAGTAAAAGGTTTTCCTCGAACCACGATTCGAACAAGTAATGGTTGATGTATGTCGTGTCTGGGTTGGTGACGCTTCAGTAAAAGGCTGCCATTAACTGACCCTCGAGCTCACCTACGCTGCTAGTCTTCGGGACTAAGCAAGCCCTATGTTTTGGGATAAATAATAGTACGCCTTGAGTGGCGCATGGCTGGACTCACTTGAGCCTCTGCCAATGGGGGATGATGATCCATTAAAAGGGCTCACGAAGTGTCATACCTGTTCGGAGATGTGGAACTTGTCTGCTAAGACGAAGACATTGTCCGATGAAAATTGACAACCTCGGCTTCGAAGACAAGTTCGGGGGCTACTGACGGTGTCCTGGACTAGGGGGTCCTAACCCAGGTGGCCTAGTGTATGGGCCGGACTACCAGCCCGTTGATGAAGCAAGACTCCGAAGACCCTTGACGTGTGGCGACCGAAGACTTGGCGTGTACTTCAAGCATATTTACATTCAGCATGTAAACCCTTAGATGGCAACCGATCATGTGTAACCCTAGATACCCCTGGTGCCTATATAAACCAGAAGGTTTAGTACGTAGAGAGCATCCTACCTTGAGCGCGACGAAGATCGGTTGGGCAAATATGAACGCCGAGCCGACACAAACCCACGGGAAGCCTGACGGGGAAGTTCACCCTTCTGTTCGAGGGGAGCGAAGCAAGGGGAGCCGCCACACTTCGTTGGATTTAAATGGAAGGAGAGAGCCGCCACGACAAGAAAAAGGTATACGGGAGGCGATACCAAAGGATGGGCACAACATGTGCTTTTAAGCAACCCATGGCAATCGATGTTGCATGTCCCATCGACGTCAGATAGCCATCACAAAGCAAGATTGTACCTGGAAACAGGCGTATCAAATGCACATGCTCGTGCGGGACAAACATCTGGCTGCCAGGCTCACATGAGCGAAACAATGAGCCGAGCTGGACGCCAACGCAACACGGCACCCCGCCAAACCGAGCGCAACCAACCCTGGCAGGAGGTGGGTACTCTACATTCTTTATAGGAGCAATCACCATGTTCTAATACTATGACAAAGAACAGTTTGTTAAGTTTTTTTTAGCAACGATTGTGTTGTTTTTTTTTTGAATAAAGACACCCAAAAGGCATCTTAAATCTGATTATCATCGAGGAAAACAAAGGCCAGTACAAAGGATAGACAACTGGACGTAGAACGACCAGTAAAAAATAAAATTACAATAAAAAGCATACTAGTCTTCTTCTTCCTCTGATTGTACGCTGCCCGCCGGTGATTGAAAATTGCACTGAACCAACAGCAAAGAAAAGCAAAACCTACAAAAGCCCTCGCCACACAAGGCTTTGAAGACCGCAATAGCCACTCGCCCCTTGAGACGAGATCTAAAAGTCGTTGAAGCAGCATCGGCTGGAGCATCACCCCTAGCAGAACAAGCTTGCAATCCACCACCACCAGATCAGAGGGTTGGAGAAACCGGGTTAAGCCACAGAACAACACAGAAGAAGATGTCGTGGTCGCCACACCAAACGCCAGCCAAAAGTGCTCCTTGAAAGACACACCAACTGCCAAGATCTGAAGGGAACCAACCGATCTGGGGACACCAACTCTCACAGGCCCTTCGCCGGCGCCGGATCGGACGTCGTCGAGGTAGGGAGAGACCGGAGAGACTTTATTCCAACACGCCATCGTCGCCACCACCTCGTCGATGCCACCGGAGAAACAAAAACCTAAGAAAAATAAAACAAGACGGACGGGTCCCCACTCCTCTTGCCGCCGACGAGGCCGCCGGACGGGAAAAAGGAGGGGGACCGAGGCGGCGGCAGTAGTTGTGGCGGCGGCGGCGGCTTAGGGTTAGGAGGCGGCGGCTGGGGAGGGATAGACCACTCGCGTGAGACGGATCTATTTCTTAACAATTGTGTTGTTAAAAAAACGATTGTGTTGTTAAGTTTTTGTTTTTTTGAGACAAGATTGTGAGCGGTGTGAAATGGGCTGGCTGGAGTAGTAGGCGCCAGCCTGGGCTGGGCTTTCTTCTCAGTACGCTCCAAGATGGACAGATGAGAGGGGACATGGCGGAGACAACCAAACTGAAACCCTAGCTGCTTGCTGAGGCCCGCCACGCAACAACACGGCACGATGCGGCGGTGGTGTTGCTCCTCCGCCGGCGGCCTCGCCCGCCGCTTCCTCTCCTCCCCCATCGTCGTCCATGCCCGCCCGCCCGTGCCCTCCCTCCCCTTCCTCCGCGACCACTCCCACACCCACGCGCCTCTCCCCATCATGGGCTCGCTGTTCCACTCGGCGGCAGCTGCTGCGATCGTCCGGCCTCCGGTGATGGCGATGCAGCTGCGCCACTACGCCATCAAGGGCAGGTCCCGCGCGCCGACCACGCCCACCATCTCCAAAGTCAAGAAATACAAGATGAAGGCCCCCTCGTAGGTTTCCAACTCACTCTCCCTCCAACGCTAGTGTATTGCCTGCATTTCTGAATCTCATGGTGGTGTGCGTGTCAGGTCCATGAAGTTCCGCTTCAGAACGATGAAGGACGGCCAGATCCGCAGGTGGAGGGCCGGCAAGCGCCACAACGCACACCAAAAGGTGCGGTGCTCTTCGTCTGCTAGTTGCAGCTCCTTTTCCACAACGCACTCACGTTTTGCTTAAATTGCTCTAGATCCATGTATTTCTAATTGATGACGGTACCAAACTATGTCTTTCAATCTTACAAATGCTAACCTGCTATGGCGCCGCAATCCTTCCCACACATTCGAATTAGTACTGTCGTATAGATGCATCAATATAGTTAAAAAAGGCACGCCTAGGCTCTAGGTGATAGCAAAATGCCTAGCACATAATTGCACTTAAGCGTGTACTTTGGTCACAAAAGCACAAGGCGGTGGCAAAACACACAACTATTTTTAAAAAACTTTTGTGCATCATGTCTCTCAAATCACAAGCATACGACGGATAACAGCTGCTTTTCTTTCAGCAGTTGCTCCTGATCTATCTATACCAAAGTATAGTTGCCTCCGAGGGACCATCTTAGTAAATACGGATTAGTATCCTTCCCACACTTTCGAATTACTACTGCTGTATAGATGCACCATGTCTCTCAAATCACAGAATGGAAGCATACGATGGATACTCTGCTCGCCTTTCAACGATTGCTCTGGATCTATCTATACCAAGTGTAGTTGTCACCGAGGTCAAGGGCAAATTAATCTAGTTGATCATCTTAGTAAATAGCAGTAGTTCTTCATTCCTGTATAACTTAGCAACTACAGCATCTGTTAATCTTTCCAGTAAAGTTACTTAAAAGCTACACTTTATCTTATACTATTTCGACATAGTCAATCGTAAAATTCAGCAAACCTTTTTGAAAGGAAAAAAGAATGTCAACAAATTTTAAATAAGTCTGTTTAACACCCCAAAGTATCAACTTTGGACCATTTCCCTCCCGAAGGGCCTTGTTGTTTAACATGAATTCAAAATGCAGGAACGAGAAAAATACAGGAAAAACAAAGAATTGTAAAAAGAGGTTGGAGTGGATGCTAGATTTCCTGTGGAACGTAGTACAAATGATTCCTTAGGAAAAATTCCTATAGGATCCATTCCTACAAATCAAACGACCAACTTAGGAAAAATTCCCAAGGGTTATAATCCTCCAAAAGTCCTATGAATTTCTTTTCTAGCAAAGGAGCCCTAATCTATTTTTTTGGTACATCTAGCCCCTTGACCTAATTAAACTGGGTAATTACCCTCCCAACCATGATTTATCAGCTGGTTTAGTGGATTAGGCACCGGTTTGGCAGATTGGACATTGTTTGATCCGGTCAATGAAGTCAGTTGACGCACTGTGTGACCAGTTTGTTTGGGCTGCATCTGACTTGGCCGATGCCGACCAGGGCCGCCTTAGCCTGAAGTACTCCCGCATTAACTCGAGGAGGCACCGACTAGACTTCCACGCGACGGTGTGCCATGCATCCCTGTGTCGGACACTAGGTTGCAATCACCAGTCCTCGAGTGTCGTGCATTTTGTGTGTTTTTGGCTGGCAACTATAATCGATCAGCTTGATCGTTTTGCTAGCTAGCTTCGCCATTGGCGACCATTAGATGTCCTGAACAAGTCAGTCAGCCACTGTGTGCTAGCTGTGTATGTACACATCTCGTCAGCTCTGATTTGTTTTTGTTGCTGGAAGTATCCGGTAAAGCTGTTGCCTTGTGACCATGAGGTCACGGGTTCAAGTCCTGGAAACAGCCTCTTACAGAAATGTAGGGAAAGGCTGCGTACTATAGACCCAAAGTGGTCGGACCCTTCCCCGACCCTGCGCAAGCGGGAGCTACATGCACCGGGCTGCCCTTTTTAAGTATCCGGTGCTATCAGGGCTGTGCCAACATAGGCCGCCACAAAAGACGAGTTAGTCTAGGTTTAAGCCGTCCGGCAATGTCCTTGACGCGCAGCCACAGAGTGCCTCCTTGTTGAGGTCAATGCGGAGGTCTTGGAGAGTCTCCCTCGTGACAACTGATAGGGGTCCATTGACGAGGCTGTGCTCGGTGAAGCATGAGATCACCTCCCTCCTGCAGACGTAGGGCTGTGGGAGTGCCAGCGGCGGCATCCGTATCACATCAATTATGGTTTTCAATGATGATGAGCTAAGCCAGTGTCTAATTAAGGTATAATTACCCGGTTTTACTAGGTTTTGGCTGGGGGTGGGGGGTGGGGGGGTGGGGTGGTGGGGGTGGGGGGTAAACATCCTGAAGCTGATAGTTTATGACGTTAAACGGACTTAACTCGATACATGGAGGTTCTGTCGTTGTACATATATTTCCAATTGGATTTCTTCTTTGAATTTGCTTGTGATGTACTTCTGAATTTGCAGTCCAAGGAAGCAAAGAGAAGACTTCGGAAGCCTGCTTTAGTGCATTTAGCTTATGCCAAAGTTATAAAGAAGCTCAACTTCTGCGGCTAGGAAATTGATGGATGGAGGATGGTGATTGGCACATGAATCTGATCAATGAATACTGATTGCCAACTGTTATCTTGTTACATTTGTCCTTTGATGCATTGCCATCAGATTTTTGTGCTTCCATCTCTTCACCGATGCCGATGATTATTTTATTGTACCACCATCCACTTGTTTTCTAAACAATCAGTTGATAAAGGCTCCCCTGTGTTTTGTTATGCACACGGAGAAGATCACCATAGTGATGATAGACAACCTACTGCCAGTAAGGAAACTCTATGTCCCTTATCCTAGCTTCAGATTCAATGAGCTTCACATGTCAATGTTTTGACCTGGAGTTCAATTGTAGAAATTCAGAGGCCGTTGTTCTGTGCTGTGTTTTCTCGAATCACATTGTTCTGTGGTTGTGATTTGGAGATCTTACTGGTGAAACCATCTGTCAAGGTAAACTTTCGGCTGCATGATGAATGTTGTATTTGCTGGTAACTGGGCAACTCTGTGCCATGATACGCTATGGGAGCAGATTTAATCTGAGTACAAATGTGTACCCAAGGATAAAGAGCATCTTTGTTGGCCATATAGAAAGTTCTCTTTTTGGGCTGCAATTGGTCTAGAAAATTATGCATGAAACTAGAATATAATGGCTTGCATTGTCCAGTCTCATCAGAGACTATGGGCAACAGGGCTTGCATTGTGGTAATGAGATTCTTGTTGTCGTCTGAGCTTTTATCTGCGCATTCGGGCCTCAGGTTTTCCTTTCAGCATGTTCCTCCTTCCCTTTTTATCTTTCTTTTTAACCTTTTTTAACAGTGCGGCGTGGCTGGATTTCGCCATCAATCATCATGATGAAAAAGGAGATTGGTGGAACTTGAAGTGATAGATCAAGAGATTCAGAAACAGTTTCCGTGTTAGTAAACTACTACTCCATCCATCCGTCCCAAAATAAGTGTAAATCAGCGACACTAATTTTGGGACGGAGGGAGTATTAGATAGCTTCAAGAAGCGAGTGAAAACTGCAGGCATTGGTAGCTATATATTCCTTAAGCTGGGTTCAGTATAATTAACCAAGTTGTCATCGACAAGTACATTCGAATCTGGCCTTGCACGTTCTCTTGTTGCTAACTATAGTGACATGCTCTTTCCTTCAAGTAAACATAAAAAGGCCCCCCATAGAAGCTACTACTGACACAAGTAAAAAGTCTCATCATCAGGACTGTGTAAGCGTCGATTGCTTGCTCGATTTCGTGGCCTTCAGCGGTAGAGGAAGATGATGAATTCTGGATCAGATGTAGTCGCAGAAGCCGGAGCTGAAAGGATCAAACAGCTGGTGCTTGCTGTCATTTTCCTGGATCTTGTCGATGGACGAGAAGACGTTGAGGGCGTCCATGTCCGCGAACAGGTCCAGGTCGCTCTCTTGCTTCAGCTGATGGTGAGCACGAGCACAGTCGACGTCGACGTTGGTGTTGCTACTATTACGAGCTGCCGCGGCCGCCAATGAAGAGGAAGAGGAGGCGGCGATCTTGGCGGTGGCGGCGGCGGAGGAGGAGGGGCGGGTTGATCCGGCGAGGGCGTTGCGCTGGGTCGGCCACGGGTGGTTGTGGTCGGAGGTGTAGGTGATGACGAGCATGTTGGGGTCGGTGCGGCTGCGCTCCACCTGCTTCCTCGCCGGGCACCCCTTGGAGCTGCTGCAGCGGTAGTAGCCCCTCGGGTACGGCGACCCCTTGATGGGCTTCTGCCCGTACTTCCTCCACGCCCACAGGTCTGACGGCACCACCTCGCCGCTCGTGCTATGCCGCCCGCTCGCTCCCGGCGCCGCCGTCGGTGCCGGAATGCACACCACCTTCTTTGACTGGCTCTTCCTGCACGCACGCAGCATCGATTATGGCATGTTTTAAGTTAACACGTAGTGCCATCGATCCGCGAGGAAGCTAGATTAGATAGATGAGGATATATTGACCTTGGCTTCATCGCAGCAGGTACACGAGGGTGGTGGACGATCGACATGTGCTGCAGGCGGTCGCCTATCTCCGGCAGTGGCGCGACCACCATGCCACCTCTCTCGATGTCCGGCCGACGAAGCATCCCAGCCAGTGGCTCTGGATGCGGCCGTGTATATGTCGTCGCCGTCGGTGAATGCAGCATGGAGATCACCTGATGATCGGACGAAGGAGGCCTGGTATTGCCGCCCATCATCATGGTCACCATTCCTAGCTGCTCATCACCATGCCCATGGCCGACAACCAGGCCACCTCCACCGCTTCCTCCTTCCAGCAGCAGCGAGCTGTACTCCTCCTCCTCCTCGTCGGTAGCCGGGGTTGGCAGCTGATGAGGCGGGTGCAGGCTTGCCCTGACGACATCAGAGAGATCTCCTTGTTCGCCCGGCGACAGCCAAAACAGGTCACACATGATCGACCGATGGTGGCAGCCGCGGCCGCCGATGTCGGTGTTGATTCACTGGTGCAGGTTATGATCGATCAGCCCTCAAGCGGAGCGCCGTGACCTACCATGCATGCATATCATCAATATTTACTCCCTCCTAGAGAGGAGTCAGCCGAGCGAGCGCTTGTTGTATATATGTGCATGAGGATAGCCAGCTAGCTACACATGTAAGTGATACAAATGAGTGGAAACTGGAAACTCGGGGCTGACTTTTAACACTAGGAAGGAAAAGCGGCGGCAAAGCAAGACGAAGGTGGTGGTGGTGCTACCATTATACAGGCGAAAAAGGAGACAACTTATATAGATCAAAGAAAATTCACGGTAACTAATTCGCCAGGGGCAGGGAGCATGCAGGTAACTATATCTAATCAACTGATCACAATATTTGAACGAACGGGCTACTGCATATGTCTGCTCACTGATAGAGCCAGCCATTCTGGTGGTCTTGTCTTGCACGGTCCAAATCAGCAACCCCCCTATCGACGATCATCCATCGATGGCTACTATCGTTTCAGCGATCGATCCATCCATCTCCTTTTTATTTTCTGTCAAAAAGGACCTCTCGCCGGCCCTCGATTTCAATACCTCCTCTAGCTTTTATCTTTTCTTTCGCCTTTTTTGTATCCCACCGATTCCAGCCACATCTTTAATCATTTCATGGGTTTCGGCGAGCACTAGCAGCTTGTTAAACTGGCCGGCAAGAAGGAGGTAGAAATGGGATGAATCGATCTATCCTGGGCAGCAGCTTTCTGAATTTACCGCGTCGTGCAAGCCCTCCCAGCTAGCACATGGCATATGTGGTATTTTCTCCGACAGGGTTATAAGGGCTAATATATCCTTCAAGATTTATTTTGACCATCAGAATTATACCAATAATATATGATATGTATGCCACAAGAAGAATTGTATTTGAAAGAAGTTTCCAGTGATATACTCCGTAACTTTTATGGCACACACCACATATACTATTATCATTGATGGTCAAAGTAATCTCACAGTACATATTAGGCCTTACAACCTTGAACAGATGGACTAAGCTCTCTTACAAATAATAATCCAAAAGGCATGCCCTCCAAGCCAAATGAACACAAAATGTCAAGCTAGCTAGTGACGATTAGGATTAATTATCATGAATGACGAGGAGTTAATAATTTGGGGATCACAACACTTGAGAGTTTCTGTGAGGATCTCATACCCTCTCCGGAGGGCGATGCTGAGGTAGAGGAAACAGAGTCAGAGGGGTATGTGACTCCTTTTTCATCGGAACGCACGACATGGACTGCTCCCGGTCAAGTTGACACGGTGGAGGTGCACGATAAACCGAAACGATCCTGGAAGAGGAAGGTTTATCCTGTATCAACAGTTCGTTGAAGTGTGAGAATCAAATTCAAGAAAAAATTCCACGATGATAAATGAAAGGACTTTTTTGGAATAGTAGAGGTCTAGCAGACTTGGCTAAAAAAAGCTTCCTTGCGGAAGCATCACTAGAGCACAATCTAGAGTTTATTGCCCTACTAGAAACGGGTAGGGATAACTTCACATCATAATTTCTTGGTACTTTATCTGGTGGTATAGATTTTGCATGGCATTGTCTCCCTACAAGGGGACTATCCAGAGGAATTTTACTTGGGGTTAAGTGTGAAACGTTAGAGGTGACGAACGTTGTCCACAGAGATTATGCTGTGAAGTTTCATGTTAAGTCAAGACTCGACGGGTTTAGGTGGGCCTTGGTGGCTGTATATGGTGCAGCTCAACACGAGTTCAAACCAGATTTTAATATCATAAGGAGAAAAGAAGAAAAGAATAATGAAAACTTCAATGTAAGGTGTCATTCATGTTTAATAAGATTATTGAGAGCCTTAATCTGAGGGAGATCGAATTATCAGGTAGACAGTTCACTTGGGCGAACGAGTTACCAAATCCCACATATGAAAAGTTAGACAAGGTGCTCACCAGTGTTGATTGGGAACAAAAATTCCCCCTTGTAACAGTGCAGGCGTTACAAAGGGCTATCTCTGATCACACCCCTTTACTGGTCGACTTAGGAGAAGCGACTCATAGGGGTAATAAGAAGACCTTCTGCGAACCAACCAGTGGTTGGATAGTTAGAGGGACTGTGGTATCCCCAGCCCACTAGGGTTCAGATCCTGGTGCTCGCATTTATTCCTGGATTTACTTCAGGATTTCCAGCGATGTGCATTCAGTGGGAGGAGACGTTCTCGTCGATGGCAAGGTGCCTACGGTGATTTCGTAAATTTCAAGATGATAAGCCGACTCAGTCTTTTGAAGGTGCTCATAGGGGTAGGGTGTGCATGTGTGCGTTCATAGGGGCGAGTGTATGCACGTGTATGTGAGCGCTTGCGTCTCTACTGTGTTAAAAAAACAAGAAGACCTTCTGTTTTGAACTAAGTTGGTTTGAGAAAGAGGGATTCCTAGATATGGTGGCTAGGGAATGGGCTAAGGATTGCGGTGGGTACTCGAGTGTCGAAAGGTGGCAAAATAAAATTAAGCATTTGAGACAATTTCTGAGGGGTTGGGCCAGAAATGAAAGCGGGATATATAAGCAAGAAAAAGAAAGACTTATCCGTATGATCGAAGCGTTAGATCTGAAAGAGGAATCTAATGTGTTATGCACGACTGAAGAGGCCGCTAAAATTGAGGCCGAGCAGAAACTTCGTGTTGTTCTTAGAGAAAAAGAAATGAAATGGGCACTGAGGGCTAAGGTTCTGAGAGTCATCCAATGGGAAGACGATACTCAGTTCGTCCATATGATTGCGAATGTCAAACATAGAAAAAAGAAAATCATCCAACTCGAACAGAATGAAGGTGCAGTGGTGGGACACGGAAATCTCAAGCTGTACATCTCAAATTACTATAAACAACTTTTCGGTACACCTGAGGACATTTTTGTGTCCCTTAACGAGCTCGCAGTCGGGGATATCCCCCAGCTCAGGAAGACGAAAAATGAGATTTTGTCTGTGCCATTTACAAAAAAAGAGGCGTTCAAAGCAGTATCACAGATGAAACATAATAACGCACCTGGAACAGATGGATTCCCAGCAGAATTCTACAAGAAATACTGGGACATCATAAAGGGTGACCTCATTCCGATGTTCCATGAATTCTTTAATGGCCACCTACAACTTTTCCACCTTAACTTTGGAACAATAATGTTGTTACGAAAGAGGGAGGAGGTAGTGCGTATTGAGCAGTTTAGGCCTATATGTCTTTTAAATGTGAGTTTCAAAATCTTTATGGAAGTAGGCACAAATAGATAGACATAGATTGCCGATTCGGTGGTACAACCGAGTCTGGCGGCATTCATGCCAGGGAGACATATCCTTGAAGGGGTTGTTGTCTTACACGAAACTCTACATGAAATCCATTCGAAGAAACTAGATGGGGTGATCTTCAAGGTGAATTTTAAGAAAGCGTGTGATAAGGTCAATGGCCCTTCTGAAGGAAATATGCCCTAGAGGCAATAATAAAGTTGTTATTTATATTTCCTTATATCATGAAAAAGGTTTATTATTCATGCTATAATTGTATTAACCAGAAACTTAGTACATGTGTGAATACATAGGCAATACATAGTGTCCCTAGTATGCCTCTACTTGACTAGCTCGTTAATCAAAGATGGTTATGTTTCCTAACCATAGACACGTGTTGTCATTTGATGAACGAGATCACATCATTAGGAGAATGATGTGATGGACAAGACCCATCCGTTAGCTTAGCATTATGATCGTTTCAGTTTCATTGCTATTGCTTTCTTCATGACTTATACATGTTCCTCGGACTATGAGATTATGCAACTCCCGAATACCGGAGGAACACCTTGTGTGCTATCAAACGTCACAACGTAACTGGGTGATTATAAAGATGCTCTACAGGTGTCTCTGAAGGTGTTTGTTGGGTTGGCATAGATCAAGATTAGGATTTGTCACTCCGTGTTTTGGAGAGGTATCTCTGGGCCCTCTCGGTAATGCTCATCACTATAAGCCTTGCAAGCAATGTGACTAATGAGTTAGTTACGAGATGAAGCATTACGAAACGAGTAAAGAGACTTGCGGTAACGAGATTGAACTGGGTATGATGATACTGACAAATGAATCTCGGGCAAGTAACATACTGATGACAAAGGGAACAACATATGTTGTTATGCGGTTTGACCGATAAAGATCTTCGTAGAATATGTAGGAGCCAATATGAGCAACCAGGTTCCGCTATTGGTTATTGATCAAAGATGTGTCTCGATCATGTCTACATAGTTCTCGAACCCGTAGGGTCCGCACGCTTAACATTCGATAACGATTTGTATTATTAGTTACGTGATTTTGATGACCGAAGTTTGTTTAGAGTCCTGGATGAGATCACTGACATGACGAGGAGTCTCGAAATGGTTGAGACATAGAGATTGATATATTGGAAGGTTATGTTCGGACACCGGAAAGGTTTCAGATTGGTTCGGACATTTTTCGGAGTACCAGGAGGTTACCGGAACCCCCTGGGGGAAGTAGTGGGCCTTAATGGGCTTTAGTGGAAAGGAGAGGAGGGCCGCAGGGTGGCCTCACCCCCCCCCTTGGCAGGTCCGAATTGGATTAGGGAGGGGGTGGCGCCCTCCTCTTTCCTTCTCCCTCTCCTACTCCTTCCCTCTCTCCCCCTCTTGGAAAGGAAGGGGACTCCAACTAGGATTGGGAATCCTAGTTGGACTCCCCATGGCGCGTGCCCCTCCTGGCCGCCGGCCTCCTCCCTCCCTCCTTTATATACGGGGGCAGGGGCACCCCAAAGGAAATTATTCTCTTAGCCGTGTGCTATGCCCCCTCCACAGCTTAACACCTCGGTCATATCATCATAGTGCTTAGGCGAAGTCCTGTGCCGGTAACATCATCATCATCGTCGCCACGCCGTCGTGCTGACGAAACTCTCCCTCATCCTCAGCTGGATCAAGAGCTTGAGGGACATCATCATGCTGAACGTGTACTGAGCACGGAGGTAACGTACGTTCGGTACTTAGATTGGTTGGATCGTGAATACGTTCGACTACATCAATCGCGTTACTAAACGCTTCCGCTTTTGGTCTACGAGGGTACATGGTCACACTCTCCCGTCTCGTTGTTATGCATCTCCTAGATAGATCTTGCATGATCGTAGGATTTTTTTTTGAATTACTACGTTCCCCAACAGTGGCATCCGAGCCAGGTCTATTCGTAGATGATATATGCACGAGTAGAACACAAAGAGTTGTGGGCGATAATAGTCATACTGCTTACCATCAACGTCTTACTTTGATTCGGCGGTATTGTTGGATGAAGCGGCTCGGACCGACATTACATGACCGCGGTCATGAGACTGGTTCTACCGACGTGCTTTGCACATAGGTGGCTGACAGGTGTCGTATCTCCAACTTTAGTTGAATCGAGTTTGACTATGGTCGGTCCTTGTTGAAGGTTAAAATAGCACACTTGATGAAAAATCGTTGTGGTTTTGATGCGTAGGTAAAAACGGTTCTTGCTAGAAGCCCGTAGCAGCCACGTAAAACTTGCAACAACAAAGTAGAGGATGTCTAACATGTTTTTGCAGGGCTTGGTGTGATGTGATATGGTCAAGACATGATGAGATATAAATTGTTGTATGAAAAGATCATGTTTTGTAATAGAATTATCGGCAACTGGCAGGAGCCATGTGGTTGTCGCTTTTATTATATGAAATGTAATCGCCATGTAATTGCTTTACTTTATCACTAAGCGGTAGCGATAGTCGTAGAAGCAATAGTTGGCGAGACGATAACGATGCTATGATGGAGATCAAGGTGTCCAGTCGGTGACGATGTAGATCATCACGATGCTTCGGTGATGGAGATCATGAGCACAAGATGATGATTGATACGTCCATTTTGCATCATGCTTTTATATCAATATTTACTGCATTGTGGGTTGTTATTACATATTATGTCACAATACTTATGCCTTTTCTCTCTTATTTTATAAGCTTTACATGAAGAGGGAGAATGTCGACACCTGGAATTCTAGGATGGAAAAGGAGCAAATATTAGAGACCTATTCTGCACAACTCCAAAAGTCTTGAAACTCCACGAAAGTTAGTTTTGGAATATATTTAAAATATTGGGCGAAGAAAGCACCGGAGGGGGGCCACCCAGCAGCCATCGCGCCCCCTGCCTCGTGGGCCACCTGGTAGGCCCCCGATGCCCATCTTCTGCTATATGGTGTCTTTTGCCCTGGAAAAATCAGAAGGAAGCTTTCGGGACGAAGCATCGCCGTCTCGAGGCGGTACCTAGGCAGAACCAATCTAGGGCTCCGGCGGAGCTGTTCTGCCGAGGAAACATCCCTCCGGGAGGGGGAAATCGTCGCCATCGTCATCACCATCGATCCTCTCATCAATAGGGGGTCAATCTCCATCAACATCTTCACCAGCACCATCTCCTCCCAAACCCTAGTTCATCTCTTGTATCCGATCTTTGTCCTAAAACCTCAGATTGGTACATGTGGGTTGCTAGCAGTGTTGATTACTCCTTGTAGTTGATGCTAGTTGGTTTATTCGGTGGGAGATCATATGTTCAGATCCTTTATGCATATTAATACCCCTCTGATTATGAACATGAATATGTTTTGTGATTAGTTATGTTTGTTCCTGAGGACATGCGAGAAGTCTTGTTATAAGTAATCATGTGAATTTGGTATTCGTTCGATATTTTGATGAGATGTATGTTGTCTTTCCTCTAGTGGTGTTATGTGAACGTTGACTACATGAAACTTCACCATGATTTGGGCCTAGGGGAAGGCATTGGGAAGTAATAAGTATATGATGGGTTAGTAGAGTGATAGAAGCTTAAACCCTAGTTTATGCGTTGCTTCGTAAGGGGCTGATTTGGATCCATATGTTTCATGCTATGGTTAGGTTTACCTTAATTCTTCTTTCGTAGTTGCGGATGCTTGCGAGGGGGGTTAATCATAAGTGGGATGCTTGTCCAAGTAAAGGCAGTACCCAAGCACCGGTCCACCCACATGTCAAATTATCAAAGTAACGAACGCAAATCATATGAGCATGATGAAAACTAGCTTGACAGAAATTCCCATGTCTCCTCAGGAGCACTTTGTTTATATAAGAGTTTGTCTAGGCTTGTCCTTTGCTACAAAAAGGATTGGGCCACCTTGCTGCACCTTAATTACTCTTGTTACTTGTTACCCGTTACGAATTATCTTATCACAAAACTATTTGTTACCAAGAATTGCAGTGCTTGCAGAGAATACCTTACTGAAAACCGCTTGTCATTTCCTTTTGCTCCTCGTTGGGTTCGACACTCTTACTTATAGAAAGGACTACGATAGACCCCCTATACTTGTGGGTCATCAAGACTCTTTTCTGGCGCCATTGCCGGGGAGTGAAGCGCCTTTGGTAGGTGGAATTTGGTAAGGAAACATTTATATAGTGTGCTGAAATTTACTTTTACTTGTTACTATGGAAAATAATCCTTTGAGGGGCTTGTTCGTGGTATCTTCACCCCGACCAGAAGAGCAAAGAGTTGCTCCTCAACCTACTGAACCTACTGAAAATATTTATTTTGAAATTCCTTCGGGTATGATGGAGAAACTACTAGCTAATCCCTATACAGGGGATGGAACATTACATCCTGATATGCACCTAATCTTGTGGATGAAGTTTGTGGATTATTTAAACTTGCATTTAAGCTTGCAGGTATGCTCGAGGATGTTGTCAAGAAGAAGGTCTTCCCTTTATCTTTGAAGGGAAAGGCATTGACATGGTTTAGGCTATGTGATGATATTGGATCATGGAACTACAACCGATTGTAATTGGAAGTTCATCAGAAGTTTTATCCTATGCATCTGGTTCATCGTGATCATAATTTTTGGCCTCGCGAAGGAGAAAGTATCGCTCAAGCTTGGGGGAGGCTTAAGTCAATGCTATATTCATGCCCCAATCATAAGCTCTCAAGAGAAATTATTATTCAAAAAATTTATGCTCGACTTCTCTCAATAATCGCTCCATGCTCGATACTTCTTGTACTGGTTCTTTTATGATGAAGACTATTGAATTCAGATGGGATTTATTAGAAAGAATTAAACGCAACTCTGAAGATTGGGATCTCGACGAAGGTAAGAAGTCAGGTATAACACCTAAGTTTGATTGTGTTAAATCTTTTATCGATACCGATGCTTTCCATGAATTTAGCACTAAATATGGACTTGACTCTGAGATAGTAGCTTCTTTCTATGAATCATTTGCTACTCATGTTGATCTCCCTAAGGAGAAGTGGTTTAAATATCATTCTCCCATTGAAGTAAAAGCAGTGGAACCAATTAAAGTTGAAGAAAATACTATTACTTGTAATGTTTATCCTATTGTTCCTACTGCTTATATTGAGAAACCACCTTTCCCTGTTAGAATAAAGGATCATGTTAAAGCTTCAAATGTGGTTCGTAAGAGTAATGCTAGAACACCTACACCCCCTGAGCAAATTAAAGTTGAACCTAGTATTGTTATGGTTAAAGATATCTTGGTCGATAATATTGATGGGCATGTTATTTACTTCTCTGATGAAGCTGCTAGAATTGCTAGACCCGATACTAAAAATAAACATAGGCCTGTTGTTGGCATGCCTGTTGTTTCTGTTAAAATAGGAGATCATTGTTATCATGGTTTATGTGATATGGGTGCTAGTGAGAGTTCAATACCTCATTACTTATACAAAGAAATTAAACATGATATTGCACCTGCTAAGATAGAAGATATTGATGTTACTATTAAGCTTGCCAATAGAGATACTATTTCACCAATTGGGATTGTTAGAGATGTTGAAGTCTTGTGTGGGAAAATTAAACATCCTACTGATTTTCTTGTTCTTGGTTCCCCATAAGATGTCTTTTGTCCCATTATATTTGGTAGACCCTTTTTGAATACTATTAATGCTAAGATAGACTGTGAAAATGATATTATTACTATTGGTTTAGGAGATATGTCTCATGATTTTAACTTTGATAAATTTCGTAGACAACCCCATGATAAAGAATTGCCTAGTAAATATGAAATTATTGGTCTTGCTTCTATTGCCGTGCCTCCTAATGATCCTTTAGAACAATATTTGCTCGACCATGAAAATGATATGTTTATGAATGAAAGAAGGGAAATAGATGAAGTATTCTTTAAACAGGGACCTATTTTGAAACACAACTTGCTTGTTGAAATCCTTGGGGATCCCCCTCCACCCAAGGGTGATCCCGTGTTTGAGCTTAAACAATTACCTGATACTTTGAAATATTCTTATCTTGATGAAAAGAAAATATATCCTATTATTATTAGCGCTAACCTTTCAGAGCATGAAGTAGAGAAATTATTGAAAACTCTGAAGAAGCATCGTGCTGCTATTGGATATACTCTTGATGATCTTAAGGGCATTAGTCCCACTCTATGCCAACACAAAATAAAACTGGAAAAAGATGCTAAGCTAGTTGTCGATCATCAATGATGGTTGAATCCTAAGATGGAAGAAGTGGTAAGAAATGAAATACTAAAGCTTCTGGAGGCAGGTATAATTTATCCTGTTGCTGATAGTCAGTGGGTAAGTCCTGTCCATTGTGTCCCTAAGAAGGGAGGTATTACTATTGTTCCTAATGATAAGGATGAATTGATCCCACAAAGAATTGTTACATGTTATAGAATGGTAATCGATTTCCGCAAATTAAATAAAGCTACTAGAAAAGATCATTACCCTCTACCTTTTATTGATCAAATGCTAGAAAGACTATCCAAACATACACATTTTTGCTTTCTAGATGGTTATTCTGGTTTCTCTCAAATACCTGTGTCAAAAGAGGATCATGAAAAGACCACTTTTACTTGCCCTTTCGGTACCTTTGCTTATAGACGTATGCCTTTTGGTTTATGTAATGCCCCTGCTACCTTTCAAATATGTATGACTGCTATATTCTCTGACTTTTGTGAAAAGATTGTTGAGGTTTTCATGGATGATTTCTCCATGTATGGAACTCCTTTTGATGATTGCTTAAGCAACCTTGATCGAGTCTTGCAGAGATGTGAAGAAACTAATCTTGTCTTGAATTGGGAGAAGTGCCACTTTATGGTTAATGAAGGTATTGGCCTGGGGCATAAAATTTCTGAAAGAGGTATCGAAGTTGATAAAGCTAAAGTTGATGCTATTGAAAAGATGTCGTGTCCTAAGGACATCAAAGGTATAAGAAGTTTCCTTGGTCATGCCGGTTTTTATAGGAGGTTCATTTGAGACTTCTAATAAATTTCTAGACCTCAGACTAATCTCTTAAAAAATATGTTCCTTTTGTCTTTGATGATGATTGTATAGAAGCATTTGAAATACTTAAGAAAGCCTTGATTTCTGCACCTATTGTTTAGCCACCTGATTGGGATTTACCCTTTGAAATTATGTGTGATGCTAGTGATTATGCTGTAGGTGATGTTCTATGGCAAAGAGTTGATAAGAAATTGAATGTTATCCAATATGCTAGTAAAACTCTAGACAGTGCCCAGAGAAATTATGCTACTACTGAAAAAGAATTTTTAGCAGTTGTGTTCGCTTGTGATAAGTTCAGACCTTATATCATTGATTCCAAAGTAACTATTCACACTAATCATGCTGCTATTAAATATCTTATGGAAAAGAAAGATGCTAAACCTAGACTTATTAGATGGGTTCTCTTGCTACAAGAATTTGATTTGCATATTATTGATAGAAAGGGAACTGGGAACCCCGTTGCAGACAACTTGTCTAGGTTAGAAAATGTTCTTGATGACCCACTACCTATTGATGATAGCTTTCCTGATGAACAATTAGCTATCATAAATGCTTCTCGCACTGCTCCATGGTATGCTGATTATGCTAACTACATTGTTGCTAAATTTTTATATCACCTAGTTTCACATAGCAGCAAAAGAAAAGGTTTTTCTATGATTTAAGAAATTACTTTTGGGATGACCCACACCTTTATAAAGAATGAGTAGATGGTGTTATTAGACATTGTGTACCTGAGCATGAACAGGAACAAATCCTACGCAAGTGTCACTCTGAGGCTTATGGAGGACACCACACTGGAGATAGAACTGCACATAAGGTATTGCAATCCGGTTTTTATTGGCCTACTCTTTTCAAAGACGCCCATAAGTTTGTATTATCTTGTGATGAATGTCAAAGAATTGGTAATATTAGTAGACGTCAAGAAATGCCTATGAATTATTCACTTGTTATTGAACCATTTGATGTTTGGGGCTTTGATTATATGGGACCCTTTCCTTCCTCTAATGGACATACACATATTTTAGTTGCTGTTGATTATGTCACTAAGTGGGTAGAAGCTATTCCAACTAGTAGTGCTGATCATAACACTTCCAATAAAATGCTTAAAGAAGTTCTTTTTCCGAGGTTTGGAGTCCCTAGATATTTAATGGCTGATGGTGGTTCACATTTTATTCATGGTGCTTTTTGTAGAATGCTTGCTAAGTATGATGTTAATCATAGAATTGCATCTCCATACCACCCATAGTCCAGTGGTCAAGTAGATTGAGTAATGGAGAGATTAAATTGATCTTGCAAAAGACTGTTAATAGATCTAGAAAGAATTGGTCCAATGTAACATCCCAATTTTCAATTTGGATGTTATACATAGATCATCATATGCATATCATATTTTATTCTTGCATTTTGTTGAGATCCTAGAAATCTTAAGCAACTCAAGGACCCAAGGAGAGAGTTGGAGGTTTCACAAATTTCATATTTGAATTTATTTCAAATTTGAAGAAAGGATCAAATTGTTTTTATTATTTTCTCTCCAATTATTTCCTTTATTAAAAATACATGAGAGAAGATAATATGAATTCTTCAAATTAAGAGAAATAGTGGAGACAGAATTTTAAAATCAAATTACGATTTTATTTGTATGTTATTTGCTATTTTATTTGAATTAGAAAAATAAGAATTTTTGATAATTGCATTTTTAGGCCAAAAAATGTTCACTTTGTTCTAAATATTTTATTTAGATGGTGAAAATTGTTTTGGTATTTTTTGATTTTTTCTAATATTTTATTAGGCTTTTTTTCTTTCGGGCAAAATTGTTTAAAAAAAAGAAAAAAAATCTCTCTTCGTCGCCCCAATCGGCCGAAGGCCCAGCCGAGCCAGGCCGGCCCAGCCGCCGCCGACATCGCCGCGCGCCGCCGTGCCCGAGCCGGAGTCCGGCTCCGACTCCGCATCGCCGCCGCCTCGCCCCCCTACCTTTATAAGCCTACGTCGGGGCCCCCTGGACCCCAAGTCGTCGTTGCCGCCGTCCTCAGCCCGCAACTGCGCCACCGCTGAGTCGCGTCGCCGCCGCTGCCGCTCACCTATGCCGCTGGTTGCTGCTACTACTGCTGTTGCCACCGCCTACGCTGTCGCCGCCACTGCCGCCACCGGATTTCCGCCGCCGCCGTTGACCCCGTCGCCGCCATTGACCGGTAAAGACCGACCCCGGTTTTTTTCGGTTTATTCGGTTCGGTAGATCTAAATCGGGTTTTTTAGGTTTTCGCCGGTTAAGTTCATATAGCGAACATTCGCGCCGTAGGATTTTTCTTTTTAGTTTATTTTCGGCCAGGGACCTATCCGTGAATAGTTTTATCACGATTTAGCCCCTAAACTTTAAACTAGCATAACTTTTTACTCGTTTATCCAAATTAGATGAAACTAGCGCCTAAATCTTCGTATCGTTCTGTTCTTTCCAGTTAACCAACTTGAACATGATTTTGGTACTGTAAAATTTGAGTTTAGTCCAGATTAGTAAACGATCTTGTTTCATTCGTATTTTGAGTTTCGTTGCTCCGTTTGAGTTTAATCTTTTTGCTAATCGTAGCTAATCACATGTACCTACTGTTAAGGTCTAATTCACATGATAATATTGCTTTTAGGTTTAAATTGTGTTAGTTTAAACTGTTTGCTTGTTTCGTGTTTGATTTGGATCTTTTCTCTGTTTTTTCCGTGTTTCGTTTGAGTGATTGATTATGTATGCTATTGCTTGTCTATGCTAGATTACCTGGAGTGCGAAGCTTGTTACTACGAATCTCTAAAGTTTGCAGATCATTAGCAAGGCAAGTTACACTTTGATCATACTCTTTTATACCAAGTTTTTACTATGCATTAGTTCCGCCCTCAAATAATTGCATGAGTAGGATTGGGAGCATGTGGTTTTGGTTGTACTACTTGAAGTAGGAACCTAATACCTTTTGATCACCTCGGGAATATACATTATGCTTATTATTGCTTAGCCATGCTCGTAGACGGGGATTGGATCGTGTTTCACACATGGAAGTTGAGAGTTATTTAATCATGGATAACATTAATGTGGCAACTTTAATATACATCTGGGTGGATTGGTTGAGGCACCTGGGGAACCCAGTGTTGCTTGTTTTTGGAAATCCCGGAGTACCCATGTGATTATCCTATGGAATGCCACCCAGTCTCAAAGGGATCATAAGATTATTCATGCTATAAACTTCCATGTGCAGCCACAAACCATTATGGGCTCTGGCATACTTGAGTAAGTTGTGTGAGCTCTTGAAGAGGTGGACTAGCAGATGTAGGGGAAAGTAGGTGTACCGATCCACTCGGAGTAGAGAGTTAATACTTTAGAAAGGCTATGTCTCGATCATCCGATCATGGATGTAGTCGAGTCTTGTGGGGAAAAGTGTGCAAACCTCTGCAGAGTGTATAGACTAATCATGGTTAGCCATGTCCCCGGTTATGGACATCTTGAGTATCTAGTACTTGAATCTATTGATCTGATATCATCATGTTACTTTAATTAACTTGATTTGGGATTAATGATGATATTTTTAATTGGGATTTGAGTTGGGGTTACCTTATCAAATAATGGGCAACTTGGGAGTAGTTAAATAAATTTATTCCTTTGTTGTAGGGAAAAACTAGCTTTATGCAAAATCATAAACTTACAGCCTCCACCAGCCAAATATTGCATGTAGATATAGTTCTTGCATTTCATTGCTTTACAGTGTAACTCTTCCAGCATATTGAATGTGCTGACCTACATGGATGCAACGTCTCATGTTGCAGACTACTCAGAAGATGAATAAGGTGTGATAGGTCATTGTTTTGCACTCAGCTATGCCATTGGAGTTGATGGACTCATTGACCTTCGAAGCTTCCGCAGTTATTTAGTTTAGATGGCCTTCAACCATGATATTCTGTGTATCATACTCTAGATGACGACTCGATGTAATAAGTGTGTGATTGAAACTCTATTATAATTCCTCGAGTATTGTGCGTGTCAGCATTACCGATTCAGGGATAACACTGATGCACAGAGACTTGACCGTTTAATGTCTGGTCGCTACAAGATGGTATCAGAGCACACGCTGACTGTAGGACACGACCACTAGAATGAGCCACGAGATTTCTCTTCTCTGCTCATTTCCAATTCTCCTCTCTTTCCACTCTATAGATGGCGGATCCCAGGAACAAGTTCACTCAACCGGATGACGACATCCCTTTCGGATGCCACTTGAAGGAAGTCACTAAGTATTTGAAAATCAAACTACCAAGCTTCACGAGGACTTTCTCTACATCTGTACCGGAAGAGGAGCGATGGAAGATCAAAATCTAGGTACCTGGGAGGACATTTGAGCCAACAACGAAGCCTATTGATTTCTACCTGGACGCACCAAGCTGGAGTATAAGAAAGAGCATGGCCGCACATATCACCTTTAGATGAATGTGAGGTGTATCACAAGGAGCTGGAGAATACCATTTACCAGATATGTGGCCGCCGAGATGACAAATGGGAGATGATTCGTACCAGGAGGGATGGATCAATTGCAGCCTACATTCAAGAGATGGGAGATCATATTCGTCTACAGGAGAATCAACAAATTATCCACATGAAGAAGATCACGAAACTGATTAAGAGAAACAACGAGCTAGAAGAGGAACTCAAGTCTACACGTGATGGATACGAGGAAGAGATTGTCGTACTACTGGAGAAGCATGAATACCTGAAGAAGAAGATGGGAATATCATTGGAGAATATCAAGCGAGCAACGGAGATCCATTCGTAGGACTACATCATCCTGGATGACACCGACACGGATAGTGATGCAAATGGTGACATCGATGATGACTACGTTGACGAAGCTGGAGCAGATATCATGGAGTCTTCCTCTGAAGAAAGTTTCTAGATGACCACCATTGTAACTACTAGTATTTTTTCCTCCAAGAAGTTAGCAACAATCGAGTTTGTAATCATAGGTTAGACCGATTTGTGTGATCTTGTGTGCTATTGAATGAAGTGAATTTGATTGTGTTTGTCTCATGAGCATTATGGGTAGTGAATCTCTCTTAGACCTCATTCTATTCCGTTTTCTCACCCCTTCTAACCCATCAGATGCCTCCGAGACGTGACAATGGATTTTCCTTCCCACCGGAGCTCACTCAGTTCATCCAGCAGCAGAATGCCTTGATGGAGATATTAGTTCAGAACCAGAACCAAGGCAACAACAACAACAACAACAACAACAACAACAACAACAACAACAACAACAACAACAACAACCCACCACCACCACCCCCTGTTGATTACCTAGCCCATTTTCTAAGGTTGAATCCGCTGGTGTTCTCTAGCAGCACCAAGCCGATTGTTGCAGATGATTGGCTCCGCAAGATTGGAAGAGAGCAGACCACTCCAGGATGCACAGATGCGGAGAGAGTGCATTTTGCCGCACACCAGCTTGATGGACCCGCATCATCTTGATGGGAGAATTTCATCGCCACTTACCCCATTGACATTGTTACATGGGATCAGTTTCAGCAGGCTTTTCGCACTGCCCATGTTTCAGCAGGAGCTATGAGCATGAAGAAGCGCGAGTTTCGCAACTTGCGCCAAGGAGGACGTACAGTGGGCCAGTATGTGGATGAGTTTAGCAAGTTAGCACGATATGCCCCTGATGACATAGCTACACATGCCGCTAAACAGGAGAAGTTTTAGGAGGGACTGAATGATGAGATGAGCATGCAGTTGATGGTGGCAACATTTAACAACTACCAGGAGTTGGTAGACAGGGCTCTCATGATTGAAGGCAAGCAGCAACAGATTGATAATCGCAAGAGCAAGTATGGACATGGGAGGTACACTTCAGGAGCTCAGCAAAAGCCCCATTATTTCCCGTACTCTGGAGGACATAACCACAACCATGGAGGCCATAACCATGGAGGACATACGCACAATGGAGCAAGTTCGCATAACCACAGTGGCCCCAAGAATGGCAATGGGAATGGAGGAAGCAGCAGCCAGAACCGTTCCAGCCCTTCAACACCAGCCAAGAGGGATCTGAGCCACATTACCTGTTTCAAGTGCGAGAAGACCGAACATTATGCCACTGAATGTCCTGAAGCAAAGAATGGAAATGGCAACGGAGGTTGTGCCAAGAAGCCCAACCCCTTCACCAAAAGGACAGGTGAACCACGTCAGCGTGGAGGAGATTGAGGATCAACCCGACGCAGTTGTCGGTAAGTTTTTGATTAATTCATTTACCGCACTTGTTCTTTTTGATACTGGTGCATCGCATTCATACATATCAAGGGGATTTGTGGATAAGTATAACCTGCCAACCGTAGCCCTTAAGTCACCTATATTAGTAAGTTCCCCAGGAGTGGAGTATATGGCTAGTAGGGGATGCTATCAGTTGCCACTAACCATAGGTAGACATGTTTTCCCCATCGACCTAATTGTTCTATAGTCCCAAGGATTGGATGTGATACTGGGAATGGATTGGCTATCCAAGTTTGAAGAGAACATCGACTGCGCTAGTAAATCAATTTTTCTCACCACCCCAGAAGGAAAAAGGATCAAGTATGTATCCCGGCATGCACCGAGGAGGACTCAAGTAAATTCCTTATCAAGAGTTGTACAGGAGGCAGTACCAGTGGTGAAGGATTACCTCAAAGTATTTCTGGAGGAGTTACCAGGCATGCCACCAGATAGAGACATTGAGGTTTTGATTGAGCTTTTGCCAGGCACCGGGCCAATATCAAAGAGACTGTATCGGATGCCCGCACAAGATCTGGAGGAAATTAAGAAACAGATAAAGGAGTTACTAGAGAAAGGTTACATTCGACCAAGTTCATCACCTTGGGGAGCCCTAGTGCTTCTAGTGGAGAAGAAGGATGGATCTTTAAGGATGGTTGTTGATTATCGTGCGTTGAATTAGGAGACGATCAAGAACAAATACCCTCTACCGATGATCAATGATTTGTTTGACCAGTTGCAAGGAGCTAAAGTTTTCTCTAAGATTGATCTTCGATCAGGTTATCACCAGTTGAAGATCCGAGAGCAGGATATACCAAAGAGAACTTTTACCACAAGGTACGGGCTATATGAGTATACCGTTATGTCATTCGGTCTGACTAACGCGCCTGCCCATTTCATGAACATGATGAACAAAGTTTTTATGGATTTTTTCGTTAAGTTCGTCGTGGGGTTCATTGATGATATATTGGTCTACTCAAAGAACGAAGAGGAGCATAAGGAGCATTTGTGTTTGGTTCTCGAGAAGCTCAGAGAACATCAGTTGTACGCCAAGTTCAGCAAATGTGAGTTTTGGCTAAAGGAAGTTGGATTTCTTGGACATGTTATATCCGGAAAAGGCATAGCAGTAGACCCTACCAAGGTTACTTCTATTACTAAATAAGTGGCACCCACATCAGTTGGAGATATCAGGAGTTTTCTTGGACTAGCAGGTTATTATCAGAGGTTCATTGAGAATCTCTCCAGGATTGCGAAGCCCATGACGGAGTTATTGAAGAAGGACACCAAGTTTAAATGGACTGAGGAATGTGAAGCTAGTTTTCAGGAGTTGAAGAAATGTTTGGTTACAACCCCAGTGTTGATTCTCCCAGACCAATGTAAGGATTACCAAGTATATTGCAACACTTCACGATGAGGACTTGGAGCTATACTTATGCAGGAATGGAGAGTTGTTTCATATGCCTCACGACAGCTTAAACCTCATGAGCTGAATTATGCTACGCATGACTTGGAGTTAGCAGCCGTAGTGCATGCGCTGAAAACATGGAGACATTTTCTCATCGGAAACCATTGTGAGATATACACGGATCATAAGAGTTTGAAATACATCTTCACGCAGAAGGAATTGAACCTCGGGCAAAGTAGATGGTTGGAGCTTATCAAGGATTATGATATGAAATTGCACTATCATCCCGAAAATGCCAATGTCGTAGCAGATGCGTTGAGCCGCAAGAGTTATGTTAACACGCTCATAACCGGAGGATTACCTAAGGAGCTAGCAAATGATCTTCGAGAGTTAGGCTTGGAGATAGTTCCGAGAGGTTATGCTATAGCATTGGAAATTCAGTCTACTCTTTTGAGTAAGATCAGGGAAGCCTAGAAGACTGACAAGGAGATTGCCGAGATAAAGGAAAGGATGAGTTTAGGAAAGGCGAAAGGATTTTGTGAGGATGAGCACGACACTTTATGGTTTGAGGATTGCATATATGCGCCTAATGACCCCGGGATTAGGAAGTTGATTCTGCAAGAGGCCCATGATTCGCTGTACTCAATTCACCCAGGAAACACTAAGATGTATCTAGATTTGAAGGAAAGTTTCTTGTGGACAGGAATGAAGAAGGATATTGCTGAGTATGTAGCAGTATGTGATGTATGTCAGAGAGTTAAGGCAGAGCATCAAAAGCCAGCTGGATTGCTACAAACATTGCCGATACCCAAATGGAAGTGGGATAAGCTTGGCATGGATTTTATCACTGGATTACCCAAGACTCGTTCAGGCTATGACTCTATCTGGGTTGTAGTCGATCATTTGACGAAAGTAGCTCATTTAATCCCGGTGAAGACCACCTACACGAGTGCTAAGTTAGCAAATATATACATGACTAGGATCATATGTCTACATGGAGTTCCGAGGACCATTATATCAGATAGAGGAACCCAGTTTACTTCAAAGTTTTGGAATCGGTTGCATGAAACTTTGGGTACCAAGCCAGAGTTCAGTACAACCTTTCATCCACAGACAGATGGGCAGACCAAGAGAGTTAATCAGATTCTGGAGGACATGTTGAGAGCTTGTGAGCTAGATTATGGATCTACTTGGGATGACAATTTTCCATATACAGAGTTCTCTTATAACAACAGTTATCAAGCCAGTTTGAAGATGACCCCTTTTGAAGCTTTGTATGGAAGGAGGTGCAAGACACTGTTATCGTGGGATGAAGTTGGAGATTGACAATTATTCAGACCAGATTTAATCAAATACTCTGAAGAGAAGGTTAAGTTGATTCACGACATACTCGAGGTAGCCCAGTCCAGGAAGAAGAGTTATGCGGATACAAAACGTAAGGGGTAGCTTACGAAGTCGGAGACAGAGCATACCTTCGTGTGTCTCCACTTCGAGGAGTTAAGCGTTTTGGAGTCAAGGGAAAGCTAGCACCACGTTTTGTGGGACCATACAGAGTTTTGGAACGCATGGGAGAAGTTGCTTACAAGATGGAATTGCCAGAAGGATTGTAAGGAGTTCATGATGTGTTTCACGTTTCCCAGTTGAAGAAGTGCCACGCAGAGATGGCCGATATCCCTCTGAGAGATACAGTGCCACTGGAAGCAATTCAGTTAGACAGTGATTTGACTAATGAGGAGAATTCAGTCAAGATTCTCGAGTTTTCCAGCCGAGTTACTCGCAACAAGGTTATCAAGTTTTGCAAAGTTCAGTGGAGCCACCATACCGAGGAGGAAGCCACTTGGGAGCGAGAAGAAGATCTCTGTAGAGACCACACAAACCTTTTTGCTGACCAACCCGAATCTCGAGGGCGAGATTCATCTTAAGGGGGGGGGGATAGGTTTGTAACATCCCAATTTTCAATTTGGATGTTATACATAGATCATCATATGCATATCATATTTTATTCTTGCATTTTGTTGAGATCCTAGAAATCTTAAGCAAATCAAGGACCCAAGGGGAGAGTTGGAGGTTTCACAAATTTCAAATTGATTTTATTATTTTCTCTCCAATTATCTCCTTTATTAAAAATATATGAGAGAAGATAATATGGCTTCTTCAAATTAAGAGAAATAGTGGAGAAAGAATTTTAAAATCAAATTATGATTTTATTTGTATGTTATTTGCTATTTTATTTGAATTAGAAAAAAAAGCATTTTTGAAAATTGCATTTTTAGGCCAAAAAATGTTCACTTTGTTCTAAATATTTTATTTAGACGGTGAAAATTGTTTTTGGTATTTTTAGAATTTTTTATATTTTATTAGGATTTTTTTTCTTTCGGGGGAAATTGTTTTTAAAAAAATCGCTCTTCGTCGCCCGACTCGGCCGAAGGCCCAGCCGCCGCCGACATTGCTGCGCGCCGCCGTACCCGTGCCGGAGTCCGGCTCCGACTCCGCATCGCCGGTGCCTTGCCCCTTCCCCAAGCCGCCTTGCCCCCCCACCTTTATAAGCCGATGTTGGGGCCCCCTGGACCCCAAATCATCGTCGCCGCCGCCCTCAGCCCACAGCTGCGCTGCCGTCGAGTCGCGCTGCCACCGCCGCCGCTCACCCGGGCCACGTGGTGCTGCTGCTGCTACCGCCGCCGCCTACACCGTCGCCGCCGCCTACACCGTCGCCGCCGCCGCCGCCGCATTCGGATTTCCGTCGCCGCCGTTGACCCTGTCATCGCCGCTGGCCGGTAAAGACCGACCTCGTTTTTTCGGTTTATTCGGTTCGGTAGATCTAAATCATTTTGTTTAGGTTTTCTTATTTAACGAACGTCCGTTCATTCATTAATTTCAACGAACGCTTTTCGTCGGTTAAGTTTAGATAGCGAAAGTTCGCGCCGTAGGATTTTTCTTTTTAGTTTATTTTCGGCCAGGGACCTATCCATGAATAGTTTTATCACGATTTAGCCCTTGATCTTTAAACTAGCATAACTTTTTACTCGTTTATCCAAATTAGATAGAACCAACGCCTAAATCTTTGTATCATTCTGTTCTTTCCAGTTAACCAACTTGAACATGATTTTGGTACTATAAAATTTGAGTTTAGTCCATATTAGTAAACGATCTTGTTTCATTCGTATTTTAAGTTTCATTGCTCCGTTTGAGTTGAATCTTTTTGCTAATCGTAGTTAATCATATGTACCTACTGTTAAGATCTAATTCACATGATAATATTGCTGTTAGGTTTAATGTTTGTTAGTTTAAACTGTTTGCTTGTTTCGTGTTTGATTTGGATCTTTTCTCGGTTTTTTCCCGTGTTTCGTTTGAGTGATTGCTTATGTATGCTATTGTTTGTCTACGCTAGATTACTCGGAGTGTGAAGCTTGTTACTACGAATATCTAGAGTTTGCAGATTGTCAGCAAGGCAAGTTACACTTTGATCGTACTCTTTTATACCCAGTTTTTACTATGCATTAGTTCGGCCCTCAAATAATTGCATGAGTAGGATTTGGAGCATGTGGTTTTGGTTATAGTATTTGAGGTAGGAACCTAATACCTTTTGATTACGCCGGGAATATATGTTATGCTTATTATTTCTTAGCCATGCTCGTAGACGAGGATTGGATCGTGTTTCACAAATGGAAGTTGAGAGTTATTTAATCATGGATAACATTAAGGTGGCAACTTTAATATACATCTGGGTGGATTGGTTGAGGCACCTGGGGAACCCAGTGTTGCCTGTTCTTGGAAATCCTGGAGTACCGGTGTGATTATCCTATGGAATGCCACCTAGGCTCAAAGGGATCATAAGATTATTCATGCTAGAAACTTCCATCTGCAGCCACAAGCCATTATGGGCTCTAGCATAGTTGAGTAAGTTGCGTGAGCTCTTGAAGAGGTGGACTAGCAGATGTAGGGGAAAGTAGGTGTACCGGTCTGCCCGGAGTAGAGAGTTAATGCTTCAGAAAGGCTATGTCTCGATCATCCGATCATGGATGCGGTCGAGTCTTATGGGGAAAAGTGCGCAAACCTCTACAGAGTGTATAAACTAATCATGGTTAGCCGTGTCCCCAATTATGGACATCTTGAGTATCTAGTACTTGAATCTATTGATGTGATCTCATCACGTTACTTTAAGTAACTTGATTTGGGATTAATGATGATATTATTAATTGGGATTTGAGTTGGGGTTACCTTCTCAAATAATGGGCAACTTGGGAGTAGTTAAATAAATTTATTCCTTTGTTGTAGGGAAAAACTAGCTTTATGCAAAATCATAAACTTATAGCCTCCACCAGCCAAATATTGCATGTAGATATAGTTCTTGCATTTCATTGCTTTACAGTGTAACTCTGCTAGCATATTCAATGTGCTGACCTACATGGCTGCAACGTCTCATGTTGCAGACTACTCAGAAGACGAATAAGGTGCGACAGGTCATTGTTTTGCACTCAGCTATGTCGTTGGAGTTGATGGACTCATTTACCTTCGAAGCTTCCGCAGTTATTTAGTTTAGATGGCCTTCAGCCATGATATTCTATGTATCATACTCTTTATGAGGACTCAATGTAATAAGTGTGTGATTGAAACTCTGTTATAATTCCTCGAGTACTGTGCGTGTCAGCATTACCGATCCAGGGATGACACTGATGCAGAGAGACTTGACCGTTTGAGGTATGGTCGCTACATCCAAGAAACTTGATGATGCATTATGGGCCTATAGAACTGCATATAAAAATCCTATGGGTATGTCTCCATATCAAATGGTTTATGGAACATAAGGCATATTGGGCCATTAAAGAGCTCAATTATGATTTCAAACTTGCCGGTGAGAAGAGGCTATTTGACATTAGCTCACCTGATGAATGGAGAACCCAAGCCTATGAGAATGCCAAGTTGTTTAAAGAAAAAGTTAAAACATGGCATGACAAAAGGATACAAAATCGTGAGTTTAATGTAGGTGACTATGTTTTGCTATACAACTATCGTTTAAGATTTTTTGCAAGAAAACTTCTCTCTAAATGGGAAGGTCCTTACATTATCGAGGAGGTCTATCGTTCCGGTGCCATAAAAATCAACGACGCCGAAGGCACAAATCCGAAGGTGGTGAACGGTCAAAGAATCAAACGTTATATCTCAGGTAATCCCATAAATGTTGAAACCAATGTTATTGACACCGTAACCCCGGAGGAGTACATAAGGGACACTTTCTAGAAAGTTTCAGACTCCGAAAAGGAATAGGTATGTGGTACGATAAGTAAACCGAATCCAAAACTGCTCAAATAGCATTTTTTCTCTGTTTTGGAATATTTTAGAAAATTAGGAAAATAAGAAGCAGTCCGAAGGAGACACGAGGAATTCACGAGGGTGGAGGGTGCGCCCTACTGAAACGTCCATTTTGCATCATGCTTTTATATCAATATTTATTGTGTTTTGGCCTGTTATTACACATTTTATATCAATACTTATGGCTATTCTCTCTTATTTTATAAGGTTTACCATGAAGAGGGGGAATGCCGACAGCTGGAATTCTGGCTGGAAAAGGAGCAAACATTGGAAACCTATTCTGCACTGCTCCAAATGACCTGAAACTCCACGAAACTTATTTTTGGATTTAATAAGAATTATTGAGCGGAAGAAACACCTTAGGGGGCCCACACCCTGGCCAGGAGGGTGGGGGGCGCGCCTAGTGCGCCCCTGTCTCCTAGGCCCCCTGGTGGCCCTCCAGTGTCCATCTTCTGCTATATGAAGGCTTTTACCCTGGAAAAAAGCGTGGGCAAGCTTACAGGACGAAACTCCGCCGCCACGAGGTGGAACCAATCTAGAGCTCCGGCAGAGCTGTTCTGCCCGGGACACTTCCCTCCGGGAGGGGGAAATCATCACCATCGTCATCACCAACGATCCTCTCATCGGGAGGGGGTCAATCTCCATCAACATCTTCACCAGCACCATCTCCTCTCAAACCCTAGTTCATCTCTTGTATCCAAAACCACAAATTGGTACCTGTGGGTTGCTAGTAGTGTTGATTACTCCTTGTAGTTGATGCTTATTGGTTTACTTGGTGGAAGATCATATGTTCAGATCCTTTATGCATATTAATACTCCTCTGATTATGAACATGAATATGCTTTATGAGTATTTTCGTTTGTTCCCGAGGACATGGGTGAAGTCTTGCTATTAGTAGTCATGTGAATTTGGTATTCGTTCGATATTTTGATGAGATGTATGTTGTCTTTCCTCTAGTGGTGTTATGTGAACGTTGACTACATGAAACTTCACCATTATTTGGGCCTAGAGGAAGGCATTGGGAAGTAATAAGTAGATGATGGGTTGCTAGAGTGACAGAATCTTAAACCCTAGTTTATGTGTTGCTTCGTAAGGGGCTGATTTGGATCCATATGTATAATGATGTGGTTAGGTTTACCTTAATACTTTTGTTGTAGTTGCGGATGCTTGCAATAAGGGTTAATCATAAGTGGGATGCTTGTCCAAGTAAGGGCAGTACCCAAGCACCGGTCCACCCACATATCAAATTATCAAAGTACCGAACGCGAATCATATGAGCGTGATGAAACTAGCTTGACGATAATTCCCATGTGTCCTCGGGAGCGCTTTTCTCAATATAATAAATTGTCCAGGCTTGTCCTTTGCTACAAAAAGGATTGGGCCACCTTGCTGCACCTTATTTACTTTTATTGCTCGTTACTCGTTACAATTTTTCTTATCACAAAACTATCTATTAGTTACAATTTCAGTGCTTGCAGAGAAAACCTTACTGAAAACCGCTTATCATTTCCTACTGCTCCTCGTTGGGTTCGACACTCTTACTTATCGAAAGGACTACGATAGATCCTCTACACTTGTGGGTCATCAAGACTCTTTTCTTGCACCGTTGCCGGGGAGTGTAGCGCTTTTGGTGAGTGGAACTTGGTAAGGAAACATTTATATAGTGTGCTGAAATTTTCTGTTACTTGTCACTGTGGAAACTAATCCTTTGAGGGGCTTGTTTGGGGCATCTTCGCCCCGACCAGTAGAGCAAAGAGTTGCTCCTCAACCTACTGAACCTACTGAAAATGTTCACTCTGAAATTCCTTCGGGTATGATAGAGAAACTGCTAGCTAATCCCTTTGCAGGAGATGGAACATTGCATCCTGGTTTACACCTTATCTTTGTGGATGAAGTTTGTGGATTATTTAAGCTTGCAGGTATTCCCGATGATGTTGTCAAAAGGAAGGTCTTCCCTTTATCTTTGAAGGGATATGCATTGACATGGTATAGGCTATGTGATGCTACGGGATCTTGGAATTATAAACGATTGAAGTTGGAATTTCACTAGAAGTTCTATCCTATGCATCTTGTTCATCGTGATCGTAATTACATATATAATTTCTGGCCTCCCGAAGGAGAAAGCATCGCTCAAGCTTGGGGGAGGCTTAAGTCAATTTTATATTCATGCCCCAATCATGAGCTCTCTAGAGAAATGATTATTCAAAATGTTTATGCTCGGCTTTATCTCAATGATCGCACCATGCTCGATACTTCCTGTGCTGGTTCTTATATGCTGAAGACTATTGAATTCAAATGGGACTTATTGGAAAGAATTAAACGCAACTCTGAAGATTGGGGTTCTGACGATGGTAAGGAGTCAGGTATGACACCTAAGTTTGATTGTGTTAAATCTTTTATGGATACCGATGCTTTTCGTGGATTTAGCGCTAAATATGGACTTGACTCTGAGATAGTAGCTTCTTTCTGTGAATCTTTTGCTACCCACATTGATCTCCCTAAGGATAAGTGGTTTAAATATAATCCTCCCATTGAAGTAAAAGTAGTTGCACCTATTACAGTTGAAGAAAAGACTATCACTTATAATGATCCTATTGTTCCTACTACTTATGTTGAGAAACCACCTTTTCCTGTTAGGATAAAGGATCATGCTAAAACTTCGACTGTTGTTCGTAAGAGTAATACTAGAACTTATACACCTCCTGAGCAAATTAAAGTTGAACCTAGTATTGCTACGGTTAAAGATCTCTTAGATGATGATTTAGATGGGCATGTTATTTATTTTTGTGGTGAAACTGATAATATTGTTAAACCAGATGCTAAGATACATAGACCCGTTATAGGTATGCCTGTTATTTCTGTTAAAATAGGAGATCATTGTTATCATGGCTTATGTGATATGGGTGCTAGTGCTAGTGCAATACCTATTTCCTTATACCAAGAGATTATGCATGATATTGCACCTGTTGAGTTAGAAGATATTGATGTTACAATTAAGCTTGCCAATAGAGATACTATTAAACTTTTGGGATTGTTAGAGATGTTGAAGTCTTTTGTGGGAAGGTCAAATACCCTGCTGATCTTCTTGTTCTTGGTTCTCCACAAGATGACTTTTGTCCCATTATATTTGGTAGACCCTTCTTGAACACTATTAAAGCTATGATTGATTGTGAAAGGGATGTTGTTACGATTGGCTTGGATGATATGACTCATGAGTTTAATTTTGCTAAATTTCGTAGACAACCCCGTGATAAAGAATTACCTAGTAAATATGAAATAATTGGTCTTGCTTCTATTGCCGTGCCTCCTACTGATCCGTTAGAACAATATTTGCTAGACCATGAAAATGATATGTTTATGAAAGAAAAAAGGGAAATAGATGAAATGTTCCTTAAACAGGAACCTATTCTCAAACATAACCTTCCCGTTGAAATTCTAGGGGATCCCCCTCCACCCAAGGGTGATCCCGTGTTTGAGTTAAAACCATTACCTGATAATCTTAAGTATGTTTATCTTGATGAAAAGAAAATATATTTGTTATTATTAGTGCTAACCTTTCAGAGCAGGAAGAGGAAAGATTATTGAAAACTCTGAAGAAGCACCGTGCTGCTATTGGATATACTCTGGATTATCTCAAGGGCATTAGTCCCATGTTATGTCAACACAAAATTAAAGTGGAGGAAGGTGCCAAACCAGTTAGAGATCCTCAACGACGATTGAATCCCAATATGAAAGAAGTGGTAAGAAAGGAGATACTAAAGCTCATCGAGGCAGGTATAATTTATCCCGTTACTGATAGTGAATGGGTAAGCCCTATCCATTGTGTCCCTAAAAAGGGAGGTATTACTGTTGTTCCTAATGATAAAGATGAATTGATTCTGCAAAGAATTATTACAGGTTATAGGATGGTAATTGATTTCCGTAAATTAAATAAAGCTACCAAGAAAGATCATTACCCTTTACCTTTTATTGATCAAATGCTAGAAAGACTATCCAAACATACACATTTATGCTTTCTAGATGGATATTCCGGTTTCTCTCAAATACCTGTGTCAGCGGAAGATCAATCAAAAACTACTTTTACTTGCCCTTTCGGTACTTTTGCTTATAGACGTATGCCTTTTGGTTTATGTAATGCACCTGCTACCTTTCAAAGATGTATGATGGCTATATTCTCTGACTTTGTGAAAAGATTTGTGAGGTGTTCATTGATGACCTCTCCGTTTATGGATCCTCTTTTGATGATTGCTTGAGCAACCTTGATCGAGTTTTGCAGAGATGCGAAGACACTAGTCTCGTCTTGAATTGGGAAAAGTGCCACTTTATGGTTAATGAAGGCATTGTCTTGGGGCACAAGATCTCCGCGAGAGGTATTGAAGTTGATAAAGCTAAAGTTGATGCTATTGAAAAGATGCCATGTCCCAAGGACATAAAAGGTATAAGAAGTTTCCTTGGTCATGCAGGTTTTTATAGGAGGTTCATTAAGGACTTCTCTAAAGTCTCTAGGCCTCTAACTAATTTATTGCAAAAAGATATTCCTTTTGTCTTTGATGATGATTGCGTAGAAGCATTTGAAATACTTAAGAAAGCTTTGATCACTTCACTATTGTTCAGCCAGCTGATTGGAATTTACCTTTTGAAATTATGTGTGATGCTAGTGATTATGCTGTAGGTGCTGTTCTAGGGCAAAGAGTTGATAAGAAATTGAATGTTATCCAGTATGCTAGTAAGACTCTTGATGCTGCCCAGAGGAATTACGCTACTACTAAAAAGAATTCTTAGCAGTTTTGTTTGCATGTGATAAGTTTAGACCTTATATTGTTAATTCCAAAGTTACTATTCACACTGATCATGCTGCTATTAAATACCTTATGGAAAAGAAAGATGCTAAGCCTAGACTCATTAGATGGGTTCTCTTGCTCCAAGAATTTGATTTGCATATTATTGATAGAAAGGGAGCTGAGAACCCCGTTGCAGACAACTTGTATAGGTTAGAGAATGTTCTTGATGACCTACTGCCTATTGATGATAGCTTTCCTGATGAACAATTAGCAGTCATTAATGCTTCTCGGACTGCTCCTTGGTATGTTGATTATGCTAATTACATTGTTGCTAAATTTATACCACCTAGTTTCACATACCAGCAAAAGAAAAAGTTCTTTTATGATTTAAGACATTACTTCTGGGATGACCCACACCTTTATAAAGAAGGAGTAGATGGTGTTATTAGACGTTGTGTACCTGAGCATGAACAGGAACAAATCCTACGCAAGTGTCACTCTGAATCATATGGAGGACACCATGCTGGAGACAGAACTGCACATAAGGTATTGCAATCCGGTTTTTATTGGCCTACTCTCTTCAAAGATGCCCGTAAGTTTGTTTTATCTTGTGATGAATGTCAAAGAATTGGTAATATTAGTAGATGTCAAGAAATGCCTATGAATTATTCTCTTGTTATTGAACCATTTGACGTTTGGGGCTTTGATTATATAGGACCTTTTCCTGCCTCTAATGGTTACACACATATTTTAGTTGCTGTTGATTACGTTACTAAGTGGGTAGAAGCTATTCCAACTAGTAGTGCTGATCATAACACTTCTATTAAAATGCTTAGAGAAGTTATTTTTCCGAGGTTTGGAGTCCCTAGATATCTTATGGCTGATGGTGGTTCACATTTTATTCATGGTGCTTTCCGTAAGATGCTTGCTAAGTATGATGTTAATCATAGAATCACATCTCCTTATCACCCACAGTCTAGTGGTCAAGTAGAGTTGAGCAATAGAGAACTCAAATTAATTTTTCAAAATACTGTGAATAGATCTAGAAAGAATTGGTCCAAGAAACTTGATGATGCATTGTGGGCCTATAGAACTGCATACAAAAATTCTATGGGTATGTCTCCGTATAAGATGGTTTATGGAAAAGCTTGTCATTGACCTCTAGAACTTGAACATAAAGCATATTGGGCTATCAAAGAGCTCAACTTTGACTTCAAACTTGCCGGTGAGAAGAGGTTGTTTGATATTAGCTCACTTGATGAATGGAGAACCCAAGCCTATGAGAATGCCAAGCTATTCAAAGAAAAAGTCAAATGCTGGCATGACAAAAGGATACAAAAGCGTGAGTTTAATGTAGGAGATTATGTGTTATTATTAAACTCTCGTTTAAGATTTTTTGCAGGAAAACTTCTCTCTAAATGGGAAGGTCCTTACGTTGTCGAGGAAGTCTACCTTTCGGGTGCCATAAAAATCAACAACTTCGAAGGCACAAGTCCGAGGGTGGTTGATACGTATCCAATGTATATACTTTTCTAAACACTTTTGCCCTTGTTTTGGACTCTAACTTGCATGATTTGAATGAAACTAACCCGGACTGACGCTGTTTTCAGCAGAATTGCCATGATGTTGTTTCATGTGTAGAAAACAAAAGTTCTCGGAATGTCCTGAAAATCCTCGGAGGCACTTTTTGGAAAATATAAAAAATACTGGAGAAAGAATCAAGACTAGGGGGCCCACACCTTGTCCCCGAGGGTGGGGGGTGTGCCCTCCCCCCTGGGCACGCCCCCCTGTCTTGTGGGCCCCTTGAGGCTCCGCCGACCTCAACTCCAACTCCATATATTCCGTCTCGCGGAGAAAAAAATCAGAGAGAAAGTTTCATCGCGTTTTACGATGCGGAGCCACCGCCAAGCCCTAATCTCTCTTGAGAGGGCTGATCTGGAGTCCATTCGGGGCTCCGGAGAGGGGGACTCGTCGCCGTCGTCATCATCAACCATCCTCCATCACCAATTTCATGATGCTCACCACCGTGCGTGAGTAATTCCATCGTAGGCTTGCTGGACGGTGATGGGTTTGATGAGATTTACCATGTAATCAAGTTAGATTTGTTAGGGTTTGATCCCTAGTATCCACTATGTTCTGAGATTGATGTTGCTATGACTTTGCTATGCTTAATGCTTGTCACTAGGGCCCGAGTGCCATGATTTCAGATCTGAACCTATTATGTTTTCATGAATATATGTGTGTTCTTGATCCTATCTTGCAAGTTTATACTCACCTATTATGTGTTATGATCCGACAACCCCGAAGTGACAATAATCAGGATACTTCTCGGTGATGACCGTAGTTTGAGGAGTTCATGTATTCACCATGTGTTAATGCTTTGGTCTGGTTCTCTATTAAAAGGAGGCCTTAATATCCCTTAGTTTCCACTAGGACCCCGCTGCCACGGGAGGGTAGGACAAAAGATGTCATGCAAGTTCTTTTCCATAAGCACGTATGACTATATTCGGAATACATGCCTACATTACATTGATGAATTGGAGCTAGTTCTGTGTCACCCTATGTTATAGCTATTACATGAGGAATCACATCCGACATAATTATCCATCACTGATCCATTGCCTACGAGCTTTTCACATCTTGTGTTTCGCTTATTTACTTTTTCGTTGCTACTATTACAATCACTACAGAACCCAAAAATATTACTTTTGCTATCGTTACCATTACTATCATACTACTTTGCTACTAAATACTTTGTTGCAGATACTAAGTTATCCAGGTGTGGTTGAATTGACAACTCAACTGCTAATACCCAAGAATATTCTTTGGCTCCCCTTGTGTCGAATCAATAAATTTGGGTTGAATACTCTACCCTCGAAAGCTGTTGTGATCCCCTACACTTGTGGGTCATCAAGACTAATTTCTGGCGCCGTTGCCGGGGAGCATAGCTCTATTCTCTGAGTCACTTGGGATTTATATCTGTTGATCACTATGAAGAACTTGGAAGACGCTAAAACCAAGATCTATCCCTCAACTACGAGGGGAGGTAAGGAACTGCCATCTAGCTCTACACTAGATTCTCTTTCTGTTATGAGTAAGTTTGCGACACCTAAACTTGCTACTGCTATGAATTCTGATATGTCGCATGTTATCGATGATGCCACTTCTGCTTTGCATGATGCTTATGATGAAACTACTTTTGTGGGTGATACTACTTTGCCATTAGGTGAATTTCTTGATGAAAAACTTTCTAGGGCTAGAGAGAACGAAGTTATTGAAGATGCTATTATTGATGATAGTGATGATGAAGGCTCTCCGAATGATTATATATGAATTGCTCGTTGTTCCTGAGGGTTATGTTATGAATGAAGAAGCTGCTAGAGCTATCTTTGCTTGCAATGATAGATATGATCTTAAGAAATTATTAGCTAAATGGAAGCAACGGTCTCTTAATGCTAGAATGAAACCTGACCCTGCTTTTGCTACTTCACCTATCTGTGTTAATGATAAGGATTATGAATTCTCTGTTGATCCTGAAATTATTACTTTGGTAGAATCCAATCCTTTTTATGGCCTTGAATCTGAAACTGTTGTGGCACATCTTACCAAGTTGAATGATATAGCTACCCTGTTTACTCATGATGATAAATCTTGCTACTTTTATATCCTTAAGATATTTCCGTTCTCATTAAAGGGTGATGCTAAGACTTGGTATAATTCTCTTGCTCCTGGTTGTGTGCGTAGTCCCCAGGATATGATTTATTACTTCTCTGCTAAATATTTCCCTGCCCATAAGAAACAAGCTGCCTTGCAGGAAATATATAATTTTGTGCAAATGAGTCTCCCACAAGCTTGGGAGAGGCTTCTCTGATTATTAAATGCTTTGCCTGATCATCCTCTCAAGAAAAATGAAATACTTGATATCTTTTATAATGGACTAACCGATGCTTCCAAGGACTACTTGGATAGTTGTGCTGGTTGTGTTTTCAGGGAAAGAACAGTTGATTAAGCTGAATTACTATTGAATAATATGTTGACTAAGGAAAATAATTGGACTCTTCTTGAGCCAATTCCCAAGGCAATTCCTGAACCAATTAAGCCAACTCCTGAGCCTATTCCTAAACCCACTCCGAAGAAGAGAGGTGTTTTATTCCTCAGCCCTGAAGATATGCAAGAGGCAAAGAAATCAATGAAAGAAAAAGGTATTAAAGCTGAAGATGTTAAGAATTTACCACCTATTGAAGAAATACATGGTCTTGAAGAACCACATTGTCTTGATAACCCGACACAGGTAGTAAAGGTAAATTTTCTCTATAGATATGATAAAGATGAAATCCCATCTACTAAATTTCATAGTCCATGCTTAGATGAATTTGATGATTTCATGAATAGACAAGAAAATTTCAATGATTATGCTGGTAGAGAGTTAAAGAACAATGCTTTCGAGATAGGACGCGTGAGCGATAATATGGCTAGAGTTAAAGGTGAACTTAAACTCATTAGCAAATATGCGTCTATGGTTGCTACTCAAGCTGAGCAAGTACTTAAAGCTCAAAATGATTTGCTAGATGAATTAAATAACAAAAATGACTTTGCTGTTAGAGTGGATACTAGAACTGGTAGAATGACTCAGGAACCTTTGTATCCTGAAGGCCACCCTAAGAGAATTGAGCAAGATTCTCAGAATAATAATCTAGATGCTCCTAGTTCTTCCAAAAAGAAGAAAAAGAAAAACGATAGGACTTTGCATGCTTCTAGTGAACCTAATGTAGAAACACCTGAGAATCCTAATAATACTTCTATCTCTGATGCTGAAACACAATCTGGAGACGAACATGAACCTGATGATAATGCTAATAATGATGTTCATGTAGATGCTCAACCTAGTAATAACAATGATATAGAAATTGAACCTGCTGTTGGTCTTGATAACCCACAATCAAGAAATCAACATTACGATAAGAGGATTTTGTTGCTAGGAAGCATGGTAGAGAAAGAGAACCATGGGTTCAGAAACCCATGCCCTTTCCTCCTAAACCATCCAAGACAAAGGATGATGAGGATTTTGAGTGCTTTGCTGAAATGATTAGACCTATCTTCTTATGTATGCGCTTAACTGGTATGCTGAAAGTAAACCCTTATGCTAAATATATGAAAGATATCATTACAAACAAAAGAAAGATACCAAAAGCTGGAAATTCCACCATGCTTGCTAATTACACTTTTAAGGGTGGAATACCAAAGATACTTGGAGATCCGGGGGTACCAACTATACCATGCTCCATTAAAAGAAATTATGTTAGAACTGCTTTAGGTGATCTTGGAGCCGGTGTTAGTGTTATGCCTCTCTCTTTATATCGTAGACTTGAATTGAATGAGTTGACACCTACTGAAATATCTTTGCAAATGGCTGATAAATCAACTGCCATACTTGTTGGTATTTGTGAGGATGTGCCTGTTGTAGTTGCAAATGTCACCATCTTAACGGACTTTGTTATTCTTGATATTCCCGAGGACGATAGTATGTCGATTATCCTTGGTAGACCCTTTTTGAACACTGCAGGGGCTGTTATTGATTGCAACAAAGGCAATGTCACTTTTCATGTTAATGGTGATGAGCATATGGTACACTTTCTGAGGAAACAATCTCAAGTTCATATTATCAATTCTATGGAAAAGTTCCAACTATCATTATTGGAGGTTTTGAATTTCCTCTCCCTACTGTCAAGAAAAAGTATGATATCCTTATTGTTGGGGATTTTCATATCCCCGTTGAGGTAACTTAGTGTTATTCGAAATTTCTCTGGTTCCGTGTTATTCGGAATGAGTTTGTTAACAAGACTTGATCAACCTTGTTAGTGGATTCATTTTGATGATCATGAGATGGATGAAACTAGAAGGCACAACCTTCTGTATTTTCTTTTTTACTTTCTGTTATTTTAGAATAAATAAAGCAAAAATAGTATTATCTGTCTGTTTTCTGAATTATCCGTGCAATAAAAAAAATATCTCGAAAATAAAAGTGCTCCAAATGCCATGCAAATTTAGTATAATTTTTTATGGAATATTTGAGGATTTTAGGCACTAAAATCACTACAGGAGGGGCAAGCACCAGGCCACGAGAGTGGAGGGCGCACCCACCCCACCTGGGCGCGCCCCCCTGGGCCCCTGGTGGCCCCCCTCCACTTATGCCGGCACCAACGCACTCCATCTTCTACCCAAAAAAATCCCCATCCAGCTCAAGCATGAGTTCTAGCTCATTTTGCTGCGATTTTCGATCTCCTTGCTCAAAGCTCCATTCACAAAAGTGCTTTGGGATATTGTTGCTTGGTATGTGACTCCTCCATTGGTCCAATTAGTTTTTTTTCTAGTGCTTTATTCATTGCAAATTTTTGCTGCATAGGTGACCATGTTCTTGAGCTTGCATGTTAAATTTATGAGGTCCCAAGCATTTCTAATGCATGATATAGGCTCTAGGCACTTGTAGGAGTAGTTGCTACCATTCTTGTTAAGTTTTATTCACTTTTATTTTGAAGTTACTAAAATTTCAGAAATTTTTCAGAAAAAGAATTATGTCTAGGAGAATGTATCAAGGTGGTTCCTCGGTAAAGAAAGGGCCCACGATTGCTATGCGTGAGCAAGATGTTGAATTACCGAGGGATGCGGATGTAAGAGCTTGTGAGTGGCCATCCGATGATTTTATGGTCGAGGCAGGCTTTAAGGACGAATTTGACGCGTATGTGCGTAATGCTGAGCTGGAGGACTTCTTACAAGATAAGTGTCCCCAATACTATCAATTGACTGATTCCTTTGTGCGAAGGTTTAAATATAACTGTACGCGTAAATCTCCTGGTGTCCTATTTGATATTTATGATACATCTTATACCATGGACTTAGAGGATTTTACAACTGCTTGCAAACTCCCGCAGTGGGGTAATATTAATGATCCTCACAAATCTGAATTTAGAGCTTTCCTTGCTAGTATTACTGTGGGAGAATCCAGGGACATAACACAAGCTAACATAGGGAGCATTCATTTTCCTGCTATACATTATTTCGCTCTCTTCATTGGTAGATGCATTAACGGTAAAGATGAAGCATGTCATATGTGTGTCCCTGATCTCTGTGTCCTCAAGAGTGCTGTGTTAGGTTATAAAGGTTATAACTTGGGGGCAATAGTTGCACGTAGGTTGCAGAATAATGGTAGAGCTGGAGATTTATTTGGAGGAATTTATGCAACTCATGTGGCTAACTATCTTGGTATAGCCCCACGAGAGGGGGATATGATGATACCTCCTGCTTATTTAGATTATGACGCCATGGTCAATCATCATTTTCTTAGGAGGAATGAACAATTCCTCCATTATCGACTAATCTATAACAGACGCAACGTCGTCCATGTTACTCTTCCTGCTCCTCTCCTTTTTGATTATCAGGCAAAAGGAAGATATGTTGTTACCAGGGAGGAAGCAGCTGAACACGAGTGGAGAGCAGAGGCGGTTCGCCAACATGCCTCCGCTCAGGAGGCATTTGCTGCTGCATCTCAGTACGAACCCAGTTACAACTACGGATATCACCCAGGCTACCCTTGGCATTAGACCAACTTAGGCCAAAAGACTAAGCTTGGGGAGTACGTATTTCTCACCGACTTTACATTCATGTTCACACGCTAGTTGTCGGTGCTCATACTCTTTCATTGTATTATCCATGCTAGTTTAAATTCTTTTTCTAGTTTTCTTCTTGTGTGTTTGATAAACCTTAAGAAAAACAAAAAAAATAGTTAGTTTATTTTCCATGCTTGTAGTAGAATTAAAATGAAAACCCAAAAAGATTTCTTGTTCTTCTTTTTACTTGTTGGGAGCTTTCCCGTGTAAATAGTTTTCTTTTCTTTTCTTTTCTTTGGGGGTCGAGAGGACCATATTGAGAATGTTTAGTGGCTCTCTTATGCATGATTGTTTATTTAACTTAGAGCCCATATTACTTTGTCTTCTCTCCTGAGTTAAATGCTTGCAGATTCCAGCTTACTTCAATGCACGTACACTCTTATTATTATACACATCGTTCCGTCATGCAAGTGAAAGGCAATAATGATGATATATGATGGACTGATTGTGATGAGAGAAGCTGGTATGAACTCGACCTCTCTTGTTTTTGTAAATATGATGAGTTCATCATTTCTAATTCAGTTTATTATGAAGTAAACATATTTGCAATGACATTTAGAGATTATAGTTGCTTGTGCCATGCTTGATTAGCTATGACTTATAATGGTTTACCTTGCGTGCCAACATGCTATTAGAATGATTATGATGTGGTATGATGGGATGGTATCCTCCTTTGAATGAATTGAGTGACTCGACTTGGCACATGTTTACGCATGTAGTTGAAACAAATCAACATAGCCTTCATGATATTTATGTTCATGGTGGATTATATCCTACTCATGTTTGTACTCGGTATGAATTAATTTTAATGCATGTTCATGACCGTTGTCGCTCTCTCAGTTGGTCGCTTCCCAGTCTTTTGCTAGCCTTCACCTGTACTAAGCGGGAATACTGCTTGTGCATCCAAACTCCTTAAACCCCAAAGTTATTCCATATGAGTCCACCATACCTTCCTATATGCGGTATCTACCTTCCGTTCCAAGTAAATTTGTATGTGCCAAACTCTAAAGCTTCAAATGAAATTCTGTTTTGTATGCTCGAGCAGCTCATGTTTCCACTAGGGATGCCTATATCTTCCATGCTAGGTGGGTTATTCTCAAGAGGAGTGGACTCCGCTCCTCATTCACGAGAAAGGGCCGGTAACCGGGATGCCCAGTCCCATGATCCAAAAAGATCAAAGCAAATCAAAATAATTAAACAAAACTCCCCCAGGGCTGTTGTTAGTTGGAGGCACTCATTGTTTCGAGCAAGCCATGGATTGATGCTTGTTGGTGGTTGGGGAGTATAAACCTTTACCACTCTGTTTGGGAACTGCCTATAATGCATGTAGTATGGAAGATACAGCCATCTCATAGTTGTTGCGTTGACAGTGAAAGTATGCCGCCCAAAATGTTATTCAATCTCTATTTTAAAATCGAGCTCTGGCACCTCTACAAATCCCTGCTTCCCTCTGCGAAGGGCCTATCTATTTACTTTTATGTTGAGTCATCACCCTTCTTATTAAAAAGCACCCGCTGGAGAGCACACTGTCATTTGCATTCATTATCATTGGTTTATATTGGGTATGACTTGACTGGATCTCTTTTACCATGAATTACAATGTTTAGTCAGTCCTTGATCTTTAAAGGTGCTCTGCATTTATGTTTTGCGGTCTCAGAAAGGGCTAGCGAGATACCATTTTGTTATATCATGTTATGATTGTTTTGAGAAAGTGTTGTCATCCGAGTTTTATTATTATCGCTCGCTAGCTGATTATGCCATTGATATGAGTAATTGTGAGACCTAAGTGTTATTGTGAGTATGGTTAGTTCATAATATTGTTGAAACCTGAATGTTGGCTTTGCATGTTTACAACAACAAGAGCAAATAGAGTTTGTAAAAGTTTTTCTTTATCACTTTCAGTTTATCAACTGAACTGCTTGAGGACAAGCAAAGGTTTAAGCTTGGGGGAGTTGATACGTCTCCAATGTATCTACTTTTCCAAACACTTTTGCCCTTGTTTTGGACTCTAACTTGCATGATTTGAATGAAACTAACCCGGACTGACACTGTTTTAAGTAGAATTGCCATGATGTTGCGTTCATGTGTAGAAAACAAAAGTTCTCGGAATGTCCTGAAAATCCTCGGAGGAACTTTTTGGAAAATATAAAAAATACTGGAGAAAGAATCAAGATCAGGGGGCCCACACCCTATCCACGAGGGTGGGGGCGCGCCCTCCCCCCTGGGCGCGCCCCCCTGTCTCGTGGGCCCCCTAAGACTCCGCCGACCTCAACTCCAACTCCATATATTACGTCTCGCGGAGAAAAAAATCAGAGAGAAAGTTTCATCGCGTTTTATGATACGAAGCCGCCGCCAAGCCCTAATCTCTCTCGGGAGGGCTGATCTGGAGTCCGTTCGGGGCTCCGGAGAGGGGGATTTGTCTCCGTCGTCATCATCAACCATCCTCCATCACCAATTTCATGATGCTCACCGTCGTGCGTGAGTAATTCCATCATAGGCTTGCTGGACGGTGATGGGTTGGATGAGATTTACCATGTAATCAAGTTAGATTTGTTAGGGTTTGATCCCTACTATCCACTATGTTCTGAGATTGATGTTGCTATGACTTTGCTATGCTTAATGCTTGTCACTAGGGCCCGAGTGCCATGATTTCAGATCTGAACCTATTATGTTTTCATGAATATATGTGTGTTCTTGATCCTATCTTGCATGTATATAGTCACCTATTATGTGTTATGATCCGACAACCCGGAAGTGACAATAATCGGGATACTTCTCGGTGATGACTGTAGTTTGAGGAGTTCATGTATTCACCATGTGTTAATGCTTTGGTTCGGTTCTCTATTAAAAGGAGGCCTTAATATCCCTTAGTTTCCACTAGGACCCCGCCGCCACGGGAGGGTAGGACAAAAGATGTCATGCAAGTTCTTTTCCATAAGCACGTATGACTATATTCGGAATACATGCCTACATTACATTGATGAATTGGAGCTAGTTCTGTGTCACCCTATGTTATAGTTATTACATGAGGAATCGCATCCGACATAATTATCCATCACTGATCCATTGCCTACGAGCTTTTCACATCTTGTGTTTCACTTATTTACTTTTCCGTTGCTACTGTTACAATCACTACAAAACCCAAAAATATTACTTTCGCTATCGTTACCATTACTATCATACTACTTTGCTACTAAATACTTTGCTACAGATACTAAGTTATCCAGGTGTAGTTGAATTGACAACTCAACTGCTAATACTCAAGAATATTCTTTGGCTCCCCTTGTGTCGAATCAATAAATTTGGGTTGAATACTCTACCCTCGAAAGCTGGTTCGATCCCCTACACTTGTGGGTCATCAGTGGTGAATGGTCAAAGAATTAAACATTATATTTCAGGTAATCCTATCAATGTTGAAACAAATATTATTGAAACCGTAACCCCGAAGGAATACATAAGGGACACTTTCCAGAACGTTCCAGACTCCGAAAAGGAATAGGTATGTGGTACGGTAAGTAAACCGACTCCAAAACAATTCTAAAGGCAATTTCTATCAGTTTTGGAATATTTAAGAATTTTAGGAAGAAAGAAGTAGTCCGGGAAGGACACGAAGCCTCCACGAGAGTGGAGGGTGTCGGTGTCAAAACCGGCGGATCTTGGGTAGGGGTCCAATCTGTGCGTCTTAGGCTGATGGTAACAGCAAGCATGGGACACAATGTTTACCCAGGTTCGGGCCCTCTCGATGGAGGTAAAACCCTACTTCCTGCTTGATTAATATTGAAGATATGTGTAGTACAAGAGTAGATCTACCACGAGATCATAGAGGCTAAACCCTAAGAGCTAGCCTATGATGGTATGATTGTAATTGTGATCGGCCTTCTAAGGACCATGCTCTCCGGTTTATATAGACACCGGAGAGCTAGGGTTTACATGGAGTCGGTTACAAGGAAGGAAACATAATATCCGAATCGCCAAGCTTGTCTTCCACGCAAAGGAGAGTCCCATCCGGAGACGAGCCGAAGTCTTGAGTCTTGTATCTTGACGCTTCAATAGTCCGGACGATGAATATAGTCCGGCTATCCGGATACCCCCTTATCCAGGACTCCCTCAGTAGCCCCTGAACCAGGCTTCAATGACGATGAGTCCGGCGCATAGTCTTGTTTTCGGCATTGCAAGGCGGGTTCCTCCCCCGAATACTCCAACGTTTTTATTGAACATGTAGGCCGTGTCCGGATCTGCAAAATGATCTTCACATACCACCGTAGAGAGAATGATATTCAGCTGACAACTTTTAGACGACGTGACAGCCATTACAACCAGGTCATTATTCGAACCGTTTTTTCACAACCAGCCACAGCACGCATTGCGAGGCAGTTTCCTTGACACATCTTGTCAAAGCAGAGATCATGTCCCCTTATCATGGGATTCTCATCAATATGGGTATGGGTAATCCCCCCGTGCCATCAATCGTGGCGCTTGGGAAGTAAGCGGTTCTCAACAAGCTAGTGGGGAGGCACACCACTTTCGTCGCCTCTATAAAGGGATAAGAGTTCCCCCAATCTTACCCACGCCTTCTTCCTCCTCTGCCCACTCTTGCCTCCCCGAGCTCCAACGCCCTAATCCAAGTCTTCTCCGCACAGCTAAACATGTCCGGAGCAGGAGGCAAATGGGTGGCTTCCACCGTGAAGGAGAAGAACATCTCAAGTCTTCGGGCGGCCGGATACTTGGCCGCAGACATAGCGCACCGGCTACCAGATGGTGGGCAGGTCATTCCAACTCCAAGACCCCACAAGAGGGTCGTGTTCCTCGCCCACTTCGTCCGTGGACTAGGATTTCTACTCCACCCCTTTGTCCGTGGGCTCATGTTCTTCTACGGGCTAGATTTCCATGATCTAGCCCCGAATTTCGTCCTCAACATCTCAGCGTTCATCATCGCGTGTGAGGCTTTCCTCCGCATTAAGCCTCATTTCGGCTTGTGGCTCCAAACCTTCTGCGTGAAGCCGAAGATCGTGAGCAGCCAGCAAGCGGAGTGCGGAGGAGCCATGGCGGGCAAAATGCCTAACGTCACCTGGCTTGACGTCTCCTTTGCAGAAACCGTGAAGGGGTGGCAATCGGGGTGGTTCTACATCACCGAGCCACGCGACGCCAACTGGGCGGCGGCCCCCGAGTCCCGATCTGGAACCCCTATGCGGCTCACCTCCTGGGAATAGAAGGGCCTATTATGGGGCTAATCTACAGAGCTGACCGGACTCATCAACTGCATCAAGGGCATGAAGGACAAGAACATCAAGCTTGTCAACGTGATCCAGGTCATGCTCATTCGTCGGATTCTGCCGTGCCAAAGGCGGGCATTCAATCTGTGGGAGTTCGTCCCGGCCGAACACCGGACGCTCCAGAGGCTTTATGGCATGAAGCACAAGAACGCATGGAAGGCGTTGTTCAAGGCCACCGAAGTACCTCCTCTCATAACCGAGGACCGTGGGCTCCACGCCGCACGGCACCCTACCTAGGTGAGTTCTCAGGCTGCCACCGGGTTCGTTCCTTCACAATGTATTCATGGAAAATTCCTAAGTGATTGTGTATATTGTTCAGGAGTATGTGGAGGCAGCGGAGCAGATAGACTATCCGGCTCCTCTGCCGGAAAGCCCAGCTACTGATCTCCTGACGAAGATGTTGGTCCCGGCGCCCTACAAGGGGCCGGAGAAGAAGGCCGATAAGAAGGCCCCAGAGACCCGAAAGGCTCCCTGGCATAAGGCTGCGCCCAAAGCCTCGTCTGAAGAGGACGAGGAAAACTCCTCCCCCGAAGGGGAAGAAGGAGAATAAGAAGAGGCCGCCCTATCCGGACAGGATGGGGGCCTGAGACGGCGGACCAGGCGACCAGGAGAGGCCCCCGGCGCAAGGCCGTCATACCCTTGTCGTCTGATGACGACGAGACAGATTCCTCCCGCGGAGGCGGGGAGGAACAAGAAGAAACACCACCTCCCCGTGTTGGGGGAGGGAAGAAGAGGAAGGCCGCCCCGGTGGGAGAGACTGGGACGTCCAAGAAGGGAAAGGTTTCCCTTCCAGACTACTCTGTCACCATCACCGATAGCGAGGAAGGGTGGCTTCCCAGGAGGAAGCCCCTAGTGTGATCGTAAGTATCCGCACTCAATCGTAATTTTGCTTCATAGTTTTTTTATAACGCCGAACTTGTATGCAGTCCGGCCAGGGCCCATCCCGAGGCATCATCTTCGGACGGGTCCTTGAGTGAGTCAGCAATGAACTCACTTCCGACGGCCACCTCTCCTCGGCCTGCGGATGACACAGAGGTGTTGTCCCAAAGGCTCCCTGGGCAGGGGCAGGTGGATCTGGAGGCGCCCCAAGGCGGCGTTCCAGACATCGGACTCGCGGGGTTCAAGATCCTCGCGGATCATGTTGGTGAGAGCCGAAGTGAGCCGGACTCTCAGCCGAACACTGTTCCGGAGCCTTCAATGGTTCCGGATACAGGCGGGCAGCCCCTCGTTAGGGAGGGAGGGCTGTCTGTATCGAGGACATCCGTTGCGCCCGAGGCGCCGGACTGTCTGCTGGAAGCACTTCGCGGTGCCTCCATAGATGAAGAGCACCGTACTCTCATGAGTGCGGTGATTCGGAAGGTTTCGTCCGCCAAGAGCGGACTAACCGAAGCCTGCACCAGCCTCCTAACAGGCTTTGAAGTAAGCAGTAAAAAATATGTGAAGTTACCACCCGATAGGTAGTAGCCCCTAATACTCTGTTTGGTGTTCGGAAAGAAAAACCAAATGGAGGGTCAATTATAATCCGCACGAGTCTAACGGTAAATTTGAATTTTAATAAATAGGCGGTGCTGCTGGCCGCTGCTGCTCGCACAGCCGAAATCGCCGGCCTAACGTAGGACTTGGAGCGGGCGGAGGGAGAGCTCGGCCTCACGAGGAGGCAGCTCGAAGAGAGCAAAGGTGAATGATTCCCCTCTCCCATATAATAAATGGTAAATAAAATTTGATTATGCTAACGACGAAGCATTGTGATTTGGTAACAGAGGCCACCATCGAAGGGGCATCTCTCAAGAAGGTGCTGTCTGAGGCCGAACACAAAGCGGCCTCGGAACGCAAGGAGCGCAAAAAGCAAGAAGCCCGAGTGGGCGAAGTACAAGAAGAGCTCCAGGAGCTCGGCAAGAAGCTCGAGTCCGCGGAGCATGAGCTTAAAGCAAAAGAGGTCGAGCTTGCGAAGGCCCTTACAAATATAAAAGACGCCAACGCCGAAGCCGAGAGGGCACAGCAGGAGATCCAGGAGGCCAAAAAGATAGCGGTGGGTAAGAAATTTTTTATGCAAAGCAAACATGTGGAGGAGGCGTTTCTTTTACTTACCTAAATCCGGAGCTCTCCAGGGGCATTCGCAGATCTGCCACGCAGCGTATCAGATGTCGCGGAGTTCTACCGTGCCCAGGAGGGGAGCTCAACGGAGAAGCTGTTCTGGTCCCAGTATACTGGGGCCGAACATTCAATGCCTCCGAGTGACCAACTGAAGCAGTTGGTCGAACTCCACAAGGCGGCCGAAGTGGCTATGAAGGATCTCATAGTCCGGATATGGCCTGGTGAGCTTCTGCCCACCAGCTACTTCGGCCTGATCAAGCAGATAGTGGATGCTTGTCCGCGACTGGAAGTCATTAAGCGATCCGTTTGCATTGAGGGTGCCCGCCGGGCCCTTGCCCGTGCAAAGGTGCATTGGGGCAAGCTGGATGCGGAGAAGCTGGTGAAGGACGGGCCGCCAGAGGGCAAGCCGCATCGCGTCCCCGAGAAGTATTATGATGGCGTTATGAAGGGTGCTTGCCTCGTGGCCGATGAATGTACCAAAGACATAATTTTTGAATGAATTCACCTCTGTCATGTTTGTAATTTAAAGACGAAGTTACTTGCGCTATGTAGCGCTTTTGTTATTTAAAATATTACCTTCTGTGCGGCTGTTTATCAAATTCTGAAAGTAGGCCAGTCGTCGGCTTCCGCCCCCGTGTAACTAGTACTGGGGTGTTCGTGGAAAACCCGGACACTCTTTATCCAAATGTTTGGTCCCTTAAGGAGGTGTCCAGCGTAGCGAACAAGGCAATCGAACTATACGGCTTTATAACCTTCACTTAGCCATAGAAGTTTACAATTTTAAATTTCGGCAAAGCCCCTAGAATCCAGAAGGCCGAATTGGGGCGCTATACACGCCTATATCGGACAAAGCCGAATTATCTCCTAAAGCGGAAAAATCTTTAAGGATTTTAAGACCTCTCGAACAGCGATCAGCTCTCGCCACATCATGCCGGTCAGTTTTGTGCTTTCTCTACTGAGGTGCTCATCCGGAAGAACCAGGGCACAATCGCAGTAGTTCTCCCTACGCTGCCTTAGCCGAATTAACGGAATGTAAGGCACCAAAACAAGGTAGCCGGGCTATCCCAACTGTAGACCCAAGACATGATTCAGAGTTGATGCATATAATGCTATAAGTTCAGGGTGCCGCACTGTTGAAAGTGTTCGGACTTGTCGTGCCGTATTATGGGGCGCCATAAGAAGCCCCTGGCAAACTCAACGTACCGAAGTGTACGGAGGCAATATTAAAAGACATTTGTAAGAAAAAATGCTCAAATAAGAATAATAAGTTGACGCTATATATGGTCTCCCATTGGTAAATAATACATTTAAGTGTATGTTTACAATGAATGCATTAAGCGGAGATAAATAGGATTATTTGACATATCCTATCCAGGAGCAGGCTACGTACAGATAGATAAAGCAGGAACAACAATCGTAAATAGATTCCACCTGGGTGTTTCCTGCTGTGCCCGAAGCCTATTACCTCCTGGGTTTCCTCTCCTATGTAAGTCCGACAATCTGGCTCTTCTGGAGAAGCTGCACTAAAGCAATGTCCTTAAGGGTAAAAGGGAAGGTTATAAAGCAATACCTTATTGTTGACTGAGCCACTGCTACACCTCCGCCTGTGCCCATGGTATTTTGAGTGCGTAATTGTGTACGCGTGGCACGAATGCTGCTTGGATGGGACTTGAGCGGAGGCCGGACTGCTAGTCATGCTCTTGGCGTGCCTGCTGATCCTGTTGCGGGGTGTTCCGCCCTTGCTTGACGGAACTTGAGGTTGTCGTCGCCGGATTGGTGGTTTGCCGGAGGAGGCCGCATTGTACTTCGGCTGCAAGGGCCGCAGTGTGCTCTTTTATACGCAGAGATCGGTCCATATTTCCGTTGACTGTTATGACCCCGCGCGGGCCTGGCATCTTGAGCTTGAGGTGTGCATAGTGTGGTACCGCATTGAATCTGGCAAATGCGGTTCGTCCGAGCAGTGCGTGGTAACCATTGCGGAAAGGGACGATATCAAAGATTAGCTCTTTGCTTTGGAAGTTATCCGGAGATCCGAAGACCACTTCCAATGTTATAGAGCCCATACAGCAGGCCTCTACTCCAGGAATGACACCTTTAAAGGTGGTTTTGGTGGGCTTAATCCTTGAAGGATCGATGCCCATTTTGTGCACTGTGTCCTGATAAAGCAGGTTCAGGCTGCTGCCTCCGTCCATAAGGACTCTTGTGAGGTGAAATCCATCTATGATTGGGTCTAGAACCAATGCGGCTGAGCCACCGTGACGGATGCTAGTAGGGTGATCCCTACGATCAAAGGTGATCGGACAACCTGACCATGGGTTGAATTTGGGGACGACTGGCTCCATCGCGTAGACGTCCCGTAGTGCTCGCTTCCGTTCCCTCTTGGGGATGTGGGTGGCGTAGATCATGTTGACCGTTTTCACCTCGGGGGAATTTCTTCTGTCCCCCCATGTTCGGACGCCGGGGCTCCTCGTCATCGTCGTTGTGCAACCCCTTGTCCTTGTTTTCGGCGTTTATTTTGTCGGCCTGTTTAAATACCCAGCAGTCTCTATTGGTGTGGTTGGCTGGCTTGTCCGGGCTGCCATGAATTTGGCACGAGCACTCCAGTATATGGTCTAGACTGGACGGTCCCTGATTGTTGCGTTTGAATGGCTTCTTCCGCTGACCGGATTTGGATCCGCTGAATCCGGCATTGACCGCCGTGTCTTCGGTGTTGTCGCCGTTGTTCCGTCGCTTGCGTCTGTTGCGCCATAGCTTGCCATTGTTGTCACGGACGTCTGACATGCCAGAATGTGGCGTAGTGCTGCTGCGAGCCAACCAACTGTCCTCGCCCACGCAAAAGCGGGTCATAAGTGTCTTGAGAGCCGCCATAGACTTGGGTTTCTCCTGGCCGAGGTGTCGGGCGAGCCACTCGTCATGGATATTATGCTTGAAGGCTGCCAGGGCTTTGGCGTCAGGACAGTCGACTATTTGGTTCTTTTTAGTTAGGAACCGAGTCCAGAATTTCCTGGTTGATTCTCTGGGTTGTTGAGTAATGTGGCTCAAGTCATCGGCATCCGGAGGTCGCACATATGTGCCTTGGAAGTTGTCAAGAAATGCGTCTTCCAGGTTTTCCCAATTGCCAATGGAATTTGCGGGCAGGCTGTTAAGCCAGTGCCGGGCGGGTCCTTTGAGCTTAAGGGGAAGATACTTGATGGCATGTAGATCGTCTTCGCGGGCCATGTGAATGTGGAGAAGGAAATCTTCGATCCATACCGTGGGGTCTGTTGTGCCATCGTATGATTCGATGTTTACGGGTTTGAACCCTTCTGGGAATTCATGATCCATCACTTCATCGGTGAAGCAGAGGGGGTGTGCGGCGCCTCTGTGCCAGGCTATGTCGCGACGCAGTCCAGCTGCGTCTGACTGGTTATATTCGGCCCGGCCGGATTTGCTGGTAGTGTATCCGGTATGACGGTCATCGTCATGTGCTACGGTGCGCCCCCGTGATCCGTAGATCGATCTTGGTTGTCCTGCAGTGTTGTCCAGATTATCGCACAGGTCCTGAGTATTGCCCCGGGCCGTGGTAACCCGACGCAGGGGTGGGGGATGGTATTCGGGCTGATATGCCGATTTATCCCAACCTCGGGGCGGCCGGTCAGCCGTGTGGCGCTCGAGTCCATATTCCTCGGCTGCCAGGACTTCTGTCCATCTATCTGTGAGCAGATCTGGATCAGCTTGAAGCTGCTGCTACTTCTTCTTCAGGCTTCTTGCAGTGGCAATAAGCCGACGCTTGAAGCGCTCCTGCTCTGCGGGGTCTTCGGGTACGCTGAACTCGTCGTCGCCGAGGCTAATCTCGTCTTCCAAGAGGGGCATGTAGTTGTCCTCCTCCGGATACCCGTCCGTCGCCTGTTCATCTGGGCTGTCATGCCCATCTTCCTGTTCGGCCTGCTCGAAGGTGGGCTGTTCAGGGTTGTATTCATCGTCGGCACCGTTCGGATCGTCTTCGTCTCCGGTGCCGGTATTGCCTTGAGGGGGCTTGGAGTGGGGCGGGCTACGCCCATGCTTTGCTTTCTTCTTGGAGGGGTTATCCTCCATTGCCTCATCGTCATTGGCTTCTTTCGGAGTGTCCACCATGTATATATCGTATGAAGAGGTGGCTGTCCACCGTCCTGTGAGCGGTGGCTCCTGTACGTCTCCTGCATCGTCGTCCATACCTTCGATGTCTTTGAAGTCGAGCACGTCGGTTAAATCATCGATCGTGGCGACAAAGTGGGTGGTGGGTGGGCAGCGAATTCCTTCGTCGCCCGCTTCCCACTCAAGCCGGACATAGTTCGGCCCAGAGCCTCCTGACAAAGACAGAGACTTTAATGAGTTCAACATGTCACCAAGAGGCGAGTGCTGAAAGATGTCCGCAGCAGTAAACTCCATTACCGGAGCCCAACCTGGCTCGACTGGCTCGAGAGTGTGCGGTCATGAGCCAACAACCGGATATGAGTCCGGGGTCCCAAGGTCACAGGCCTCCACAAAGATGTGACCTGTGTTCGGCTCCACCACCGATGAGCGTGCGGCCTGCGAGGCGGGGTCCATCCCTCCGTCCTCGGGCAACGTGACCTGTTCCGGATTTAGATCCGGGGGTATTGCAGGGATGATGTTCCGAGCATTGTCCGACAGCAGGTCTAGGCCGTGCTCGTCGTGACTGTCTGGCGCTCCTGGCACAGGTTCGAATCCGTCAAAGATCAAGTCTCCGTGAATATCTGTTGTATAGTTCAAGTTTCCGAACCTGATCTGGTGGCCAGGGGTGTAGTTGTCGATCTGTTCCAGGTGGCCAAGCGAATTGGCCCGCAGTGCGAAGCCGCCGAACACAAAGATTTGTCCGGGAGAAAAGTCTCACCCTGGACCGTGTTGTTGACGATTGAAGACGCCATCCAGCCTCGAAGCAACGACACAGAGGAACTCTCAATGAAAGCAACAATGTTGGTGTCAAAACCGGCGAATCTCGGGTAGGGGGTCCCGATCTGTGCGTCTTAGGCTGATGGTAACAGGAAGCATGGGACACAATGTTTACCTAGGTTCGGGCCCTCTTGATGGAGGTAAAACCCTACTTCCTGCTTGATTAATATTGAAGATATGTGTAGTACAAGAGTAGATCTACCACGAGATCATAGAGGCTAAACCCTAAGAGCTAGCCTATGATGGTATGATTGTAATTGTGATCGGCCTTCTAAGGACCATGCTCTCCGGTTTATATAGACACCGGAGAGCTAGGGTTTACATGGAGTCGGTTACAAGGAAGGAAACATAATATCTGAATCGCCAAGCTTGTCTTCCACGCAAAGGAGAGTCCCATCCGGACACGAGCCGAAGTCTTGAGTCTTGTATCTTGACGCTTCAATAGTCCGGACGATGAATATAGTCCGGCTGTCCGGATACCCCCTTATCCAGGACTCCCTCAGAGGGCACGCCCCCCCTGTCTCGTGGACAGCTCGTGTGCCCCCCGTACTCCGTTTTCTTGCACGTTACATATTTTGGTTGGTGAAAATTCATTATATAATCTCCCAAAAGTTTTGACCACCGTATTATGCAAATATCCTCTATTTTCGTTTCGAGCTGTTTCTGCCACAGGTTTAAGCAACATGTCATCTCAAGATTCGGAGGGAGAAAGCTATGTGGCTGATTACCTTGCAGACCCTAAAGTCTATGGGGATTTGGACAATAGTGGCTGGACCACGGAGGAAGAAGAAGACTATGAGCCTAAGGGAAAGGAAGAAACAAGCTCAGAGAAGATGAAATTCCATTACCTCAACCGGGGGATATGCATGTGGAGTTTAAAAAGTCAAGCCTACCTACTAGAGCAAAGAAGCCAAAGATCGAGTTTATCCCTTTTTGTCTCTTGCAGGAAAATAAGCAGGAACTATGCAAAAGAGTATTAAGTCTTGAGCGGGAGATCGAGGACCTAAAAGAGCAAAACACTATACTCAAGCGTAAATTGAGGAAGAAGCCACCATCATTATCACCACCTTCACCACCTCCGAAGACATAATTACATGGGAATGGGCACTCCCCTTGGCAACTGCCAAGCTTGGGGGAGGTGCCCCGGTATCGTATCACCATCACACTCCTATCTTTACCATTTTATTTAGTTCGATTCTTTTAGTAGTATCTCGATCTAGTAGATTGAAGTTTTGATATCAAGTAGTTTTGAGTTTTGCTTTGTGATATCTTTATGTAATCGACTTCGTGAGTTATCTATAATAAAGATTAGTGTTGAGTCAAGGGCTTTGCTATCTTGCTATGATCTTGAGAAAAATAGAAAGAATAAAAAGAATAAAAGAGTTCATATTGATCTTATGGATAGTGATGACTTCACACATAGAAAGTATGAGGCTTAAAAGTTGTTGAGAGTTGATAAGCATAGTTTTGGTCATTGTTGCAATTAATAGGAAGTAATAAGGAAAGAGAGGTTTCACATATAAATATACTATCTTGGACATCTTTTATCATTGTGAGCACTCGTTAAGTATGACATGCTAAAAGAGTCGACATTGGACAAGGAAGACAATGTAATGGTTTATGTTTTCTCACATCTCAGTTAAAGTATATTGTCATTGAGCTTCCAAACATGTTGAGCTTGGCTTTCCCCCTCATGCTAGCCAAATTCCTAGCACCAAGTAGAGATACTACGTGTGCTTCCAAATATCCTTAAACCCAGTTTTGCCATGAGAGTCCACCATATCTACCTATGGATTGAGTAAGATCCTTCACGTAAGTTGTCATCGGTGCAAGCAATAAAAATTGCTCTCTAAATATGCATGACTTATTAGTGCGGAGAAAATAAGCTTTACACGATCTTGTTATGGAAGCAATAAAAGCGACAGATTTCATAATAAAGGTCCATACACAAGTGCCAATATAAAGTGACATTCTTTCGTACTAAGATTTTGTGTATCCAACCCTAAAAGCGCATGACAACCTCTGCTTCCCTCTGCGAAGGGCCTATCTTTTACTTTATGTTCCTACTTTATGTTTTTACTGTATGCTTGAGTCAAGGTGATCTTCACCTTTCCCTTTTTCAGTTTATCCTTTGGCAAGCTCCTCGTGTTTGAAAGATCATGATATATATATATATATATCCAATTGGATGTTCGTTAGCATGGACTATTATTGTTGACATCACCTAAAGGTGAATACGTTGGGAGGCAACACAATAAGCCCCTATCTTTCTCAGTGTTCGGCTAAAACTCTATAACCACAAGTATTGCGTGAGTGTTAGCAATTGTAGAAGATTATATGATAGTTGAGTATGTGTACTTGCTGAAAAGCTCTATTCTTGACTCTTTGTGATGTTATGATAAATTGCAATTGCTTCAATGACCGAGATTATAGTTTGTTAGCTTTCAATGAAGTTTCTGAACCATACTTGACATTGTGAATTGATTGTTACTTGAGCATAAGAATTCATATGACAAAATCTATATATGTTGCTGTTATAAGAATGATCATGATGCCCTCATGTCCATATTTTATTTTTATCGACACCTCTATCTCTAAACATGTGGACATATTTTTCGATTTCAGCTTCCGCTTGAGGACAAGCGAGGTCTAAGCTTGGGGGAGTTGATACGTCCATTTTGCATCATGCTTTTATATCAATATTTATTGCATTTTGGGCTGTTATTACACATTTTATATCAATACTTATGGCTATTCTCTCTTATTTTATAAGGTTTACCACGAAGAGGGGGAATGCCGGCAGCTGGAATTCTGGCTGGAAAAGGAGCAAACATTGGAAACCTATTATGCACTGCTCCAAATGACCTGAAACTCCACGAAACTTATTTTTGAATTTAATAAGAATTATTGAGCGGAAGAAACATCTCAGGGGGCCCACACCCTGGCCAGGCGGGTGGGGGCGCGCCCACCCCTACTGGGCGCGCCCCTGTCTCCTGGGCCCCCTGGTGGCCCTCCGGTGTCCATCTTCTGCTATATGAAGGCTTTTACCCTGGAAAAATTGTGGGCGAGCTTACGGGACGAAACTCCGCCGCCACGAGGCGGAACCTTGGCGGAACAAATCTAGAGCTCCGGTAGAGCTGTTCTGCCAGGGACACTTCCCTCCGGGAGTGGGAAATCATCACCATCGTCATCACCAACGATCCTCTCATCGGGAGGGAGTCAATCTCCATCAACATCTTCACCGACACCATCTCCTCTCAAACCCTAGTTCATCTCTTGTATCCAATCTTGTATCCAAAACCACAAATTGGTACCTGTGGGTTGCTAGTAGTGTTGATTACTCCTTGTAGTTGATACTTATTGGTTTACTTGGTGGAAGATCATATGTTCATATCCTTAATGCATACTATTACACCTCTGATTATGAAGATGAATATGCTTTGTGAGTAGTTACGTTTGTTCCTGAGGACATGGGTGAAGTCTTGCTATTAGTAGTCATGTGAATTTGGTATTCGTTCGATATTTTGATGAGATGTATGTTGTCTTTCCTCTAGTGGTGTTATGTGAATGTCGACTACATGACACTTCACCATTATTTGGGCCTAGAGGAAGGCATTGGGAAGTAATAAGTAGATGATGGGTTGCTAGAGTGACAGAAGCTTAAACCCTAGTTTATGCGTTGCTTCGTAAGGGGCTGATTTGGATCCATATGTTTAATGGTGTGGTTAGGTTTACCTTAATACTTTTGTTGTAGTTGCGGATGCTTGCAATAAGGGTTAATCATAAGTGCGATGCTTGTCCAAGTAAGGGCAGTTCCCAAGCACCGGTCCACCCACATATCAAATTATCAAAGTACCGAACGCGAATCATATGAGTGTGATGAAACTAGCTTGATGATAATTCCCATGTGTCCTCGGGAGCGCTTTTCTCATTATAAGAAATTGTCCAGGCTTGTCCTTTGCTACAAAAGGATTGGGCCACCTTGCTGCACCTATTTACTTTTATTGCTTGTTACTCATTACAATTTATCTTATCACAAAACTATCTATTACTTACAATTTCAATGCTTGCAGAGAAAACCTTACTGAAAACAGCTTATCATTTCCTTCTGCTCCTCGTTGGGTTCGACACTCTTACTTATTGAAAGGACTACGATAGATCCCCTACACTTGTGGGTCATCACCTACCTCCCTGGGCGTGCCCCCTGCCTCGTGGCCACCTCGTGTGTCCTGCAGACTCTGTTTTCTTGCACGATACTTCTTTTGGTCGGTAAAAATTCATTATATAATCCTCCGAAGGTTTTTACCACCGTACAACGATGAAATCCTCTGTTTTTGTTTTGAGCTGCTTCTGCAGTAGGTTTAGAGCAAGATGTCTTCTCAAAAGTCATTCGAAGAGAGTCGGGTATCTCATCCGACACTGGGGCCAAGAGCAAACAACGATGTTGACCACTTTGGGCCATCAACGGAGGAAGAGGTGGAGGCCGACTTGAAAAGGATAGATGCCATGGAGGAGGATCAAAAAGTTACCTCTCGTCTCCAAGACAGATTCATCGTGGAGGAACTTCAGAGCTCAACAATTCCAAACTCGGTCATCCATCCCAATGCTAGATTTCTTTCTTCTGAAAATATGAAAAATAGTGTTACTTGTTCTCCCGCAGGTATGCAACATCCATGGGGAAAGGAGCTTTAGATGTCACGGGTAAACTCTGTAAGGAAATAATGGATCTTAAGCAGCAAGTCAATAAGCTCGAGGAAGACAATCATCTCCTAAGGGGCATCATCGCCAAGAATATCACATCACCACCTCCGAAGAAAGAAACATAAACACATGGGTATGGGCACTCCCCTTATCAACTGCCAAGCTTGTGCCCCGGTATCGTATCACCATCACACTTCTATATTTACCATTTTTCTTAATTCGATACTTTTGGTTATATCTTGATCTAGTAGAATAAAGTTTAGTATGATCTAGCTTTGAGTTTTGTTTCGATCCCTATCTATGTAATCGAGTCTGTGAGCTATATATAATAAAGATTAGTTTTGAGTCGAGGGCTTTTGCTATCTTGCTATGATCTTGAGGAAATAAAAGAAAGAATAAAAAGAAATAAAAAGATCATATTGATCTTATGGAGAGTAATGATTTCACATATAAAAAGTATGATGAATAAAAGTTGTTGAGAGTTGACAAACATAGTTTTGGTCATCGTTGCAATTAATAGGAAGTAATAAAGAAAGAGACGTTTTCACATATAAATATACTATCTTGGACATCTTTTATGATTGCGAGCACTCATTAAAATATGACATGCTAAAAAGTTGATGTTGGACAAGGAAGACATCATAATGGGTTATGTTTTCTTATATCCGAATAAAGTATATTGTCATGGACCATCCAATATGTTGATCTTGCCTTTCTCCCTCATGCTAGCCAAATTCTTTGAACCAAGTAGAGATACTACTTGTGCTTCCAAACATCCCTAAACCCAATTTTGCCATGAGAGTCCACCATACCTACCTATGGATTGAGTAAGATCCTTCAAGTAAGTTTTCATTGGTGCAAGCAATAAAAATTGCTCTCTAAATATGTATGATCTATTAGTGTGGAGAAAATAAGTTTTATACGAGCTTGCGATATGGAAGAAATAAAAAGAGACGGACTGCATAATAAAGGTCCCTATCACAAGTGGCAATATAAAGTGACATTCTTTTGCATTAAGATTTTGTGCATCCAACCATAAAAGCGCATGACAACCTCTGCTTCCCTCTGTGAAGGGCCTATCTTTTATTTTTATCTTCTACCCTTATACAAGAGTCATGGTGATCTTCACCTTTCCTTTTTACACTTTAACCTTTTGGCAAGCACTATATGTTGGAAAGATCTTGATAGATATATCCACTTGGAAGTAGGTTCTCATAAAGTATTATTGTTGACATTACCCTTGAGGTAAAAGGTTGGGAGGCGAAACTATAAGCCCCTATGTTTCTCTGTGTTCGATTGAAACTTCATACCCATAAGTATTGCATGAGTATTAGCAATTGTGAAAGACTAAATGATAGTTGAGTATGTGGACTTTCTGAAAAGCTCTTACATTGATTCTTTCTGATGTATGATAAATTGCAACTGCTTCTATGACTGAGATTATAGTTTGCTAGTTATCAATGAAGTTTTTGATTCATACTTTACATTGCGAATAGATTGTTACTCAAGCATAACAAATCATATGACAATATATATGTTGTTGTTCTAAGAATGATCATGATGCCCTCATGTCCGTATTTTATTTTATCGACACCTCTATCTCTAAACATGTCGACATATTTTTCGATATCGGCTTTCGCTTGAGGACAAGTGAGGTCTAAGCTTGGGGGAGTTGATAGATCCATTTTGCATCATACTTTTATATCAATATTTATTGCATTATGGGCTGTTATTACACTTTATGTCACAATACTTATGTCTTTTCTCTCTTATTTTATAAGGTTTACACGAAGAGGGAGAATGTCGGCGGCTAGAATTCTGGGCTGGAAACGGAGCAAATATTAGAGACATATTCTGCACAACTCCAAAAGTCCTGAAACTCCATGAAAGTCAGTTTTGGAATATATTAAAAATATTGGGCGAAGAAAGCACCAGAGGGGGGGTCACCCAACAGCCACGAGGGTGGAGGGCGCGCCCTACCCCCCTGGTCGTGCCCTTGCCTCGTGGGCCACCTGGCAGGCCCCCGATGCCCATCCTCTGCTATATGGTATCTTTTGCCCTGGAAAAAATTAGAAGGAAGCTTTCAGGATGAAGCACCCCCGTCTCAAGACGGAACCTGGGAGGAACCAATCTAGGGCTCCGGTGGAGCTGTTTTGCCGGGGAAACATCCCTCCGGGAGGGGGAAATCGTCGTCGTCGTCATCACCATCTATCCTCTCATCGAGAGGGGGAGAATCTCCATCAACTTCTTCACTAGCACCATCTTCTCTCAAACCCTAGTTCATCTCTTGTATCCGATCTTTGTCAAAACCTCAGATTGGTACCTGTGGGTTGCTAGTTGTATTGATTACTCCTTGTAGTTGATGCTAGTTGGTTTATTCAGTGGGAGATCATATGTTCACATCCTTTATGCATATTAATACCCCTCTGATTATGAACATGAATATGATTTGTGAGTAGTTACGCTTGTTCCTGAGGACATGGGAGAAGTCCTGTTATAAGTAATCATGTGAATTTGGTATTCATTCAATATTTTTATGAGATGTATGTTGTCTTTCCTCTAGTGGTGTTATGTGAACGTTGACTACATGACACTTCACCATGATTTGGGCCTAGGGGAAGGCATTGGGAAGTAATAAGTAGATGATGGGTTGCTAGAGTGACAGAAGCTTAAACCCTAGTTTATGCGTTGCTTCGTAAGGGGCTGATTTGGATCCATATGTTTCATGCTATGGTTAGGTTTACCTTAATTCGTCTTTCGTAGTTGCGGATGCTTGCGAGGAGGTTAATCATAAGTAGGATGCTTGTCCAAGGAAGGGCAGTACCCAAGCACCGGTCCACCCACATGTCAAATCATTAAAGTAACGAATGTGAATCATATGAGCATGATTAAAGCTAGCTTGACAGAAATTCCCATGTGTCTTCGGGAGCACTTTGCTTTATATAAGAGTTTGTCCAGGCTTGTCCTTTGCTACAAAAAGGATTGGGCCACCTTGCTGCACCTTAGTTACTCTTGTTACTTGTTACCCGTTACGAATTATCTTATCACAAAACTATCTATTACCGACAATTTCAGTGCTTGCAGAGAATACCTTACTGAAAACTGCTTGTCATTTCCTTTTGCTCCTTGTTGGGTTCGACACTCTTACTTATCGAAAGGACTATGATAGATCCCCTATACTTGTGGGTCATCAATGATGTCCATATCATGTCACATATTTTGATTGCATGTGATGTTTATCTTTTATGCATCTTATTTTGCTTTGTACGTCGATAGCATTATAAGATGATCCCTTACTAAATTTCAAGGTATAAGTGTTCTCCCTGAGTATGCACCGTTGCTATAGTTCATCGTGCCGAGACACCACGTGATGATCGGGTGTGATAAGTTCTACGTTCACATACAATGGGTGCAAGCCAGTTTTGCACATGTAGAATACTCGGGTTAAACTTGACGATCCTAGCATATGCAGATATGGCCTCGGAATACTGAGACTAAAAGGTCGAGCGTGAATCATATAGTAGATATGATCAATATAGTGATGTTCACTATTGAAAACTACTCCATCTCACGTGATGATCAGACATGGTTTAGTTGATTTGGATCATGTGATCATTTAGATGAGTAGAGTGATGTCTATCTAAGTGGGAGTTCTTAAGTAATATGATTAATTGAACTTTAATTTATCATGAACTTAGTCCTGATAGTTTTTGCATGTCTATGTTGTTGTAGATTAATGGCCCGTGCTACCGTTCCTTTGAATTTTAATGTGTTCCTAGAGAAAGCTAAGTTGCAAGATGATGGTAGAAATTACATGGACTGGGTCCGTAACTTGAGGATTATCCTCATTACTGCACAGAAGAATTACGTCCTGGAAGCACCGCTAGGTGTACCACCTGCGCCATCAACTGCAGACATTGTGAATGCCTGGCAGACGCGTGTTGATGACTACTTGATAGTTCAGTGTGCCATGCTTTACAGCTTAGAATCGGGACTTCAAAGATGTTTTGAACATCATGGAGCATATGAGATGTTCCAAGAATTGAAGTTAATATTTCAAGCAAATGCCCGAGTTGAGAGATATGTAGTCTCCAAAAAGTTCTATAGCTACAAAATGGAGGAGAATAGTTCTGTCAGTAAACACATACTCAGAATGTCTGGGTACCATAACCACTGCCACCAAGCTATAAAGGCTTCATGATGAACTATAGTATGCAAGGGATGACGAAAACGATTCCGGAGCTCTTCGCAATGTAAAGGCTGCGGAGGTAGAAATCAAGAAGGAGCATCAAGTGTCGATGGTTAACAAGACCACTAGTTTCAAGAAAAAGGGCAAAGGGAAGAAGGGGAACTTCAAGAAGAATAGAAAGCAAGTTGCTACTCCCGGGAAGAAGCCCAAGTCTGGACCTAAGCCTGAAACTGAGTGCTTCTACTGCAAAGGGACTGGTCACTAGAAGCGGAACTCCCCAAGTATTTGGCGGATAATAAGGATGGCAAAGTGAAAGGTATATTTCATATACATGTTATTGATGTGTACCTTACTAATGCTCGTAGTAGCGCCTGGGTATTTGATACTGGTTCTGTTGCTCATATTTGCAACTCGAAACAGGGGCTACGGATTAAACGAAGATTGGTTAAGGACGAGGTGACGATGCGCATCGGAAATGGTTCCAAGGTCGATGTGATCGCCATCGGCACGCTACCACTACATCTACCTTCGGGATTAGTTTTAGACCCGAATAATTGTTATTTGGTGCCAGCGTTGAGCATGAATATTATATTTGGATCTTGTTTAATGTGAAATGGTTATTCATTTAAATCAGAGAATAATGATTGTTCTATTTATATGAGTAATATATTTTATGGTCATGCACCCTTGTTGAGTGGTCTATTTTTCTTGAATCTCGATCGTAGTGATACACATGTTCATAATATTGAAGCCAAAAGATGCAAAGTTGATAATGATAGTGCAACTTATTTGTGGCACTGCCGTTTAGGTCATATTGGTGTAAAGCGCATGAAGAAACTCCTTGTCGATGGGCTTTTGGAATCACTTGATTATGAATCACTTGGTGCTTGCGAACCATGCCTCATGGGCAAGATGACTAAAACTCCATTCTCCGGAACAATGGAATGAGCTACTGACTTATTGGAAATAATACATAAATATGTATGCAGATCAATGAGTGTTGAGGCTCGTGGCGGGTATCATTATTTTCTTACCTTCACAGATGATTTGAACAGATATGGGCATATCTACTTAATGAAGCATAAGTCTGAAACGTTTGAAAAGTTCAAAGAATTTCAGAGTGAAGTGGAAAATCATCATAACAATAAAATAAAGTTTCTACGATCTGATCATGGAGGGGAATATTTGAGTTACGAGTTTTGTCTTCATTTGAAACAATGTGGAATAGTTTCACAACTCACGCCACCTGGAACACCGCAGCGTAGTGGTGTGTCCGAACATACTTTATTCGATATGGTGTGATCTATGATGTCTCTTACTGATTTACCACTATCATTTTGGGGTTATGCTTTAGAGAGGGCTGCATTCACTTTAAATAGGGCACCATCAAAATCCGTTGAGACGACGCTTTATGAACTGTGGTTTGGCAATAAACCAAAATTGTCGTTTCTTAAAGTTGGGGCTGCGATGCTTATGTGAAAAAGCTTCAACCTGATAAGCTCAAACCCAAATCGGAGAAGTGTGTCTTCATAGGATACTCAAAGGAAATTGTTGGGTACACCTTCTATCATAGATCCGAAGGTAAGATATTCGTTGCTAAAAATTGATCCTTTCTAGAGAAGGAGTTTCTCTCGAAAGAAGTGAGTGGGAGGAAAGTAGAACTTGATGAGGTAATTGTACCTTCCAGTGATTCCTACACCAATTAGTGAGGAAGCTTATGATGATGATCATGAAACTTTAGATCAAGTTACTACCGAACCTCGAAGGTCTTCCAGAGTATGGTTCACACCAGAGTGGTACGGTAATCTTGTTCTGGAAGTCATGTTACTAGACCATGATGAACCTACGAACTATGAGGAAGCGATGATGAGCCCAGATTCTGCGAAATGGCTTGAGGCCATGAAACCTAATATGGGATTCATGTATGAGAACAAAGTATGGACTTTGATGGACTTGCCCGATGATTAGCAAGCCATAGAAAATAAATGGATCTTCAAGCAGAAGACTGACGCTGACGGTAATGTTACTGTTTACAAAGCTCGACTTGTTGCGAAAGGTTTTCGACAAGTTCAAGAATTTGACTATGGTGAGACCTTCTCACCCGTAGCGATGCATAAGTCTGTTCGAATCATGTTAGCAATTGCCGCATTTTATGATTATGAAATTTGGCAAATGGATGTCAAAACTGCATTCCTTAATGGATTTCTTGAAGAAGAGTTGCATATGATGCAACCAGAAGGTTTTGTCGATCCAAATGATGCTAACAAAGTGTGCAAGCTCCATCGATCCATTTATGGACTGGTGCAAGCCTCTCGGAGTTGGAATAAATGCTTTGATAGTGTGATCAAAGCATATGGTTTTATACAGGCTTTTAGAGAAGCCTGTATTTACAAGAAAGTGAATGGAAGCTCTATAACATTTCTAATATTATATGTGGATGACATATTGTTGATTGGAAATGATATATAATTTATGGATAGCATAAAAGGATACTTGAATAAGAGTTTTTCAATGAAAGACCTCGGTTAAGTTGCTTACATATTGGGCATCAAGATCTATAGAGATAGATCAAGACGCTTAATTGGACTTTCACAAAGCACATACCTTGATAAAGTTTTGAAAAAGTTCAAAATGGATCAGTCAAAAAAAGGGTTCTTGCCTGTGTTACAAGGTGTGAAGTTGAGTCAGACTGAATGCCTGACCACTGCAGAAGATAGAGAGAAAATGAAAGTCATTCCCTATGCCTCAGCCATAGGTTCTATCATGTATGCAATGCTATGTACCAGACCTGATGTGTGCCTTGCTATAAGTATAGCAGGGAGGTACCAAAGTAATCCAGGAGTGGAGCACTGGACGATGGTCAAGAACATCCTAAAATACCTGAAAAGGACTAAGGATATGTTTCTCGTTTATGGAAGTGACAAAGAGCTCGTCGTAAATGGTTATGTCGATGCAAGCTTTGACATTGATCTAGATGACTCTAAGTCACAATCCGGATACATATTTATATTGAATGGTGGAGCTGTCAGTTGGTGCAGTTCCAAGCAGAGCATCGTGGCGATATCTACGTGTGAAGCGGAGTACATAGCTGCTTCGGAAGCAGCAAATGAAGGAGTCTAGATGAAGGAGTTCATCTCTGATCTAGGTGTAATATCTAGTGCATCGGGTCCAATGAAAATCTTTTGTGACAATACTGGTGCAATTACCTTGGCAAAGGAATCCAAATTTCACAAGAGAACCAAACATATCAAGAGACGCTTCAACTCCATTCGACACCAAGTCGCGGAGGGAGACATAGAGATTTGCAAAATACATACGGATCTGAATGTTGCAGACCCGTTGACTAAGCCTGTTCCACGAGCAAAACATGATCAGCACAAGACTCCATGGGTGTTAGAATCATTACTCTGTAATCTAGATTATTGACTCTAGTGCAAGTGGGAGACTGAAGGAAATAGGCCCTAGAGGCAATAATAAAGTTGTTATTTATATTTCCTTATATCATGATAAATGTTTATTATTCATGCTAGAATTGTATTAACCGGAAACTTAGTACATGTGTGAATACATAGACAATACATAGTGTCCCTAGTATGCCTCTACTTGACTAGCTCGTTAATCAAAGATTGTTATGTTTCCTAACCATAGACATGTGTTGTCATTTGATGAACGGGATCACATCATTAGGAGAATGATGTGATGGACAAGACCCAGCCATTAGCTTAGCATTATGATCATTTCAGTTTCATTGCTATTGCTTTCCTCGTGACTTATACATGTTCCTCAGACTATGAGATTATAGAACTTCCGAATACCGGACGAACAGCTTGTGTGCTATCAAACGTCACAACGTAATTGGGTGATTGTAAAGATGCTCTACAAGTGTGAAAGATCATGCGGTGCCCCCATGTTTGGTTTTGGCAATTGATGACAATCTCTATGGACTAATGGTTGCCTTGAGTTATATTTGAAGGGTTTGTCCATAGGCTTTTCTTGGAGTCCATGTGTTGGTTTCAAGGAGTTTATGAGTTGACCAAGGTGCTATTAAGGAATTATCCAAAGATTAGTCATGTGAGTGTTGAGCTTATTGCAAGCATGTCTTGAAGAAGAAGATTATGTGATCATTCATGTTTACCTTCAAGACATCATCCAAATGAAGAGAGTTGGAAAGATTCAAGGTTAATCTAGACTAAGTACAGAGAGTGATTCAAGTTGATCAACACACAAAGCGCACAAGTTGTACCGAGAGGGACCAAGTGTTCCCATGGTATGGTAAGCATTGTCCATTACGCTTTGTGTACTAACCCATGGTCTACGTGAGAGTTCTTTGTGGGGTTAGGTATGTTTCCATGGTCTTGCGTCAAGAGGAAGATCCCATACAACCCATGGAGGATGACATCAAGTGGTGATCGTCATCAAGTTTGCTGTGTGCAAGTTCAAGTGGAGCAACACGAAGAGTGGCTCACCCATAATGGAGTATGGGGAGCAATCAAGTTTGAATCTTGCCATCCATTGTGGTGTCAATGGACTTTTGAAGATGTGCCGAAGAGTCGCTCACCCATAGTGGACTATGGGGGAGCAATCATCTAGTCTTCATCGAGCCAACGCAATCAAGAAAGGTGGTCCAACTTGAGGGAGTCAAGATCGTCTTCATCTAGCTCAAGTGGACCATGTGCAAGGAAAATGTTTGACCTTGATAGGTTTTCTATTTTACCGGTCTCGTGGTGGTAGTTGGGAGACCGGGTTATAGGATCGTTTACCGTACTATCAAGGGGGGGCTCTCAAGTTGGTAGCTTGATCGTATCGTTAGTAGAGAGCTCAAACCATTGCATCCTTGCATCATGTTTCTTTGTTCTTGTTTGGTTCTCTTTGTGAGTCTTAGAGCTTATGGTCATCTTGATGACAAGCTTGAGTTCATCGAAAACGGAGTTCGCATGCGTCTTCTATGATGTTTTCGGTGTTGGAGGTTTTACCGGTCTTATCCAAGGAAGGGTTCTCACCATTTTCTTATGGGCCTTTTCTCATTTTCTTCTTATTGATATTTATATCAAGTTTGTGTTAACCCTTGTTGCTAGCTTTCCAACAAACTTGGTTTCATCGAATTCGGAGCTCGTATGCGAAAGTTGTGGCTGTTTTGATATTGCCTGTTTTACATAGAGAGGTTGTACCGCCCCGTAGAGAGGTTGTACCGGTTGACCGGTACAACCGGTGTTTGGAGCGGTTGTACCGCTCCAGAATTGGTCCGGAGGTTGTACCGGCCATGTACCGCTCTACCACCGGACTAGTTTCTGTTTTGGAGCGGTTCTTGGGCGGTTGTTGACCGGTTTAACCGGTACTACCGGTTCCCCAGGCTGTTGTACCGCTTAGAGCTTTTCCCAGGTTGGTTTTTCCTCTGCTTTGGCCGGTTGTACCGGTTCGTGCACCGGTTGTACCGGTCCTACAGGTTTCTGCACATAACGGGCAGATTCGTGGGGACCTATTTAAGGGGGTCTTCTTCCCCAATGGTTCCCCATCTCTTGAGCTCGTTTTTGCCCCCATTGTTGACCTTCTTCGAGCTTGCTAACTCTCAATCCCTCCATGGATTCTTGCTAGTTTTGAGGGGAAAGAGAGAGGAGATCTAGATCCACATTTCCACCAATCACTTTCTCCTCTATGTGAGGGGAACCCCTTGGATCTAGATTCTTGGAGTTCTTGGTGTTCTCCTTCTTGTTCTTCCTCTCATTTTCCTCCCTAGCATTAGTTGCTTTGGTGGGATTTGAGAGAGAAGGACTTGGGCACTCTGTGTTCCCTTGCCATTACATTTGTGCATCGGTTTGAGTTCTCCACGGTGATACGTGGAAGTTACAAGTTGAGAAGCTTATTACTCTTGGGTGCTTGGTGCCCTTGAGCTTGTTCCTCTTGGGTGCTTGGGCGCCCTAGACGGTTGGTGGTGTTCGGAGCTCAATCATTGTGGTGTAAAGCTCCGGGCAAGCGTCGGGGTCTCCAATTAGGTTGTGGAGATCGCCCCGAGCAATTTGACGGGTTCCGGTGACCGCCCCCAGGGGTTGCCAAAGTGTATGGGTTCGGTGACCGCCCCAAGGGTTGCCATTTGTACGGGTTCGGTGACCGCCCTCAAGGGTCCCTTAGTGGAATCACGGCATCTTGCATTGTGCGAAGGGCGTGAGGAGATTACGGTGGCCCTAGTGGCTTCTTGGGGAGCATTGTGCCTCCACACCGCTCCAAACGGAGATTAGCATCCGCAAGGGTGTGAACTTCGGGATACATCGTCGTCTCCGCGTGCCTCGGTTATCTCTTACCCGAGCCCTTTACTTATGCACTTTACTTTGTGATAGCCATATTGTTCTTTGTCATATATCTTGCTATCACATAGTTGCTTATCTTGCTTAGCATAAGTTGTTGGTGCACATAGGTGAGCCTAGTTGTTGTAGGTTTTGTGCTTGACAAATTAACCGCTAGGTTTATTCCGCATTTGTTCAAGCCTAAACCGTAATTATTTTAAAGCGCCTATTCACCCCCCCCTCTAGGCGACATCCTCGATCTTTCAATTGGTATCAGAGCCTCGTCTCTCTTTGTTAGGGCTTAACCGCCTAGAGAGTAAAGATGTCGACTAGAGGTTTAGGATTCTCTGACACTCTTAGTTTCGATGGCACAAATTTTGATGTTTGGGTAATTCGCATGCTTAACCTCTTTAGGGTCATGGACCCAAATTTAGAGCGAATTGTAGATATGGGTTTTTCTCCTCCAAAGGATCCCCAAAGATTATCTTTAGAGGATGAGAAAAACTCTTATCTCAATGCTCAAGCTTCTAATGTGCTTTTCGATGCTTTGAGCAATGTAGTTATATTTCAACTCATGCCGTTCCGGGATGCTCATGAGTTATGGACAAAGCTTCAAGATAAATATGGCGTGTCCAAGATTTGTAGGGATGATTGTTCTCCCTCCACCTCCGGTCGTATAGTCTTCTCAACTTCTTCTACTTCACCTACATGTGGTTTGCCACAAGGTAATGATATGGTGAGTAGTGTTGGTCATTGCAATGATGATAGTATGCTTATTGTAGATGATCCTTCATCACTATATTATTGCAATGCTCCTTGTTTGGGGTTTAACACTTCGAGCACTCCAAATGTTTCACATGCTTGCGTTGATAGTCCTTGCATATCATGTAGAAATTGCTTGACTAAATCTCATGATGATATGCTTGCTATGTCTTGTTGCCATGATAAAAATGCATCTATTTCCTCGAATTGTTGTGCTAACAATGTAGAGGAAACCCAACACTCCATGGAACAAGATATGGTGTTTAATGGTGCCTCAAGGGATCCTACACCATCATCTATTGCTTTTTGCCTTATGGCTAAGGCGTCGAAGGTATCTCCTACTTCGTACCCCAATATGTCTCTTGATGATGATGTTGATGCTAATGATGATGAGGATAATGATGAAGAGAATGATAATGTTGACTCCTTAAAAACTAAGGGGGAAATGATTTTTAAAGCTCTTCATAAAAATAAATTTGCTCGTTCCAACTTCATGGAAATAATGTCCATTGCCATTGATGGCAAGAAATACATTGAGGAGTTGGAATCTCATCTAGGGGAGCATGAGGCCACCATTGATAAAATGGAAGGTCATGGGCGTGATTACGCTAATGAGATTGTGAACCTCTCTCAAGCTCTTGAACTTGAACAAACCACCAAGGAATCTCTTGAGGAGACTTTTGCTCTAGAATTGTCTAGAGTGAAGGAATCTACTGATAGAGCTCTTAAGGTGGCCAATGTTTTTGAAACTAAAAATGCTAAGCTTGAAGTTTCTCATGCTAGACTCCTTGAGGATTTTGAGCACCTCGAAAATGGCTCAAGGGTCATCAAGGGTGAGCTCATCAAACTCACCGAGTCTCATGCTCAACTTGAAGCTTCTTATTTAAAAGAGCTTGCCAAGTTGCCTTCCCCTCTTGCTGTTAATGATGATGCTTGTTCTACTAATTCTATTACTTGTGAAGCATCCATTTTGAAGGAGAATGTTGAGCTACGGGCTCAACTTGAGGTGCTATCTTGCAATTATGGGAAATTGGAAGAAAGTCATGAAAAGCTCTCAAGCTCTCATGATGATCTTCTAGTATCCCATAGTGTGCTAAAGATAGCTCATGAGGCCATGATTGCTAAGGTAACATCTAGTGAGCCTCATGTGGATACTAGCACTACTTCTAGTCAAAATAGTATATTGCCATGTGCTAGTCCTTGTAATTCATCTACTCACAATGTTGGTACATCTTGTGATGAATTGCTTTCCTTGCCTTGTTGCTCTAACGATGAAGCTTATACTTCCTCTAGTACTTGTGTTGAGACTAACCATGTAGAGGAAATCAAAGAGCTCAAGGCCCAAGTCACTTCTTTGAAGAAAGACTTGGAAAAGTGTCATGAAGGGAAATCCACACTCAACAATATCTTGAGTGTGCAAAAATCCCCCAATGACAAAGGTGGACTTGGATTCAACTCCAATAAGAAGAAGAAGTCCAAGTTTAACAAAAAGAAGGGCCAAGAACAAGTCAAGAATTCGGCCAAGATTGTTTGCTTCAAGTGCAAAATAGAAGGGCATCATGTTAGATCTTGCCCATTGAAGAAGAAGGCCATTAGTGTCAAGCAACAAGGGAAGAGGGCACAAGTTCAATCTCATGCTCAACATCAAGTTGAATAAAGGCCTCTTCCCAAGAAGACTCAAGTTAATGCTTCTCAAATTGAGAAATCAAGTGAGAAGAAAGTGAAGAGTAGACGTTGCTACTTATGTCCTGAGAAAGGTCACGTCGCTTCTTCATGCACTAGTGGTAACTTATCCAACCCAATTATTATTGATGATATCTATTCTCTTGGTAAGGATAAGGTTGGCAATGTGTTTACCAAGTTTGTTGGTACTCAAAGTGGTGTCAAGCAAAGAACCATTTGGGTAGCCAAACCTATTGTGACTAACCTCTTAGGACCCAACTTGGTTGGGGACCAACAAGCTCAAACTTGATCAATAGGTGTTGTTGGAGGGCATTGGAGACTTGGCTACATTATGAAGAATTAAGGGGACTTCATCACTCTTATCGTCTCAAGCCAAGTCAATTGAATCATCAAGTTTATATCTTATATCCAATGTGCCTCCTTGCGGTAATACTTAAAATTGCTTTCATTGAAAGTTACTTGCCCCCTTGCATGTTTTGGTTTTGTTCCTTGCATGTGTTTGTATATGTTGTGCTTCCAACTTGATTATCTTGAGCAATCAAGTATGTGTGTGTTGGTTTGCACATCATGTACTTGTGTGTCGGTCGTTGAGCCTTAGTGCATCTTGGTTGTATCTTAGTTGGCTCGTGTGAGAGATTAATGGAATATCCCATTATGGGGGAGTGATGTGCTTTGTGCACTTCGCAATCCTATAAAGGTGGGTACATGGGGAATACCACTTAGTATTGATATTACAAGATTATCTAGTCGCTATGTGGTATGTCTTCTCATGAGAAATTCAAATTTTCTAAATAGTCCATTAATTATCTCTTGTTGGATCCTTTTTATTGCCTCTTGTTAAGTTTTTATTGGTATCACACTATGGGGGAGTAATATGCTATGTGCATATTACAAGCCTAGAAAATGTGTACATTTGAGATATTGTCACCTAGAATTGATATTGTAAATTATCTTGTTCCTAGGTGGCATGTTAGCTCTACAAGTTGCAATTTGCGTGTGTTTGGTGTGAAGATGATGTTGGATATCATTGCTATCTACCAATGGGAATTATTTCCAGATACTTCTTGTCTTTTGACAATTGGTACTCACTTATGTGTGGTAGAAATTATTGATCATCTTCACGTTGGCTTTTGTTTTTATTTGCCTTTTCTCTTGCCAAGGTTTGTGTCAACTCCCGTTGTCTTCCATACCACTTGTGGATCTTGTTAATTTCTTGTTCTTGTCTAGTGTTTTCTAGATATAGTGAAAGTGGTGATCCCACCTTGTGCATTTTGTATTCAAAAGCAAATTCTCTCTAGTGCACAACTCGTGGGGGAGCTATCCTATTTTCTTTAGAACACTCTTCTTGTGATCCTTATCAAGTGTGTGTTGGTGGAAGGCAAGCCATTTTCTTTTGGTACCTTGTGCCAAACTTTGTTGAGAGCTTGGTTTGTTTGGAACCATCCTCTCTTTGGGAGTTTGACATCTTTAATTTAGTGTGTATCAATGGATATCTCATTCCTTGATGTATCTTTAATGATATCTTCCAAGTGATGATTTATCTATTTGGTATCCTTTTTCACTTGGCATTTCGTTTTCATTGGTTTCGGTTCTTGAAAGTTTCAAGCTTGCATATTTACTTCTTGTATGTTATTTGGCATGCTTTCTTTCTTTGTCTCAATATATAAGGGAAACTCCACCTAGCCTCAATTTGGATGAGATGTGCATGAAATTCATTTTCATATCTATATGCGCATATTTATATGAAGTTTGTCCTATGTATTGGTGTTTCTAACTATGTGGTCCCAATGAGTTTGGGTACCGTTTAGTTTGTGTTGTTCTTCTAGGAACATTTGGAGATGCATTGGATGCTCGGCTCATTCACAAGGAAGGTGTTTCCACCATGTGATTATTGGAGTCAAGCTAGGATGATCAATGAACTACCATCTACCTTCAATTGGTATCTACTACATCCTTCCAATGGTATCTCGGTAACAAGTATCATCATCTACTTCATGCACACATTTCTTGCATCAACCTTGTGTAGGTTGTATCATGGTATGTATTCATTCTTTCTTGTGATACTTGTTTCCTTTCTCAAAGCATCCCAACAATGATCTCATGTTGCTAGTTGTGATGTCTTTGATGGTTGTGTGGTAGGAATTCATTTATATACAATAAGACCATATCTAGCCATGTGCTATGCTTCCAAGCAAATATCTTATTGGTATATGTATGACTTCCTTTTGGATATCTTATTCCTTTGTGTTGTAACTATGTCGGGTGTACATCCTTCTTTGTAGACATATATCATCATGATTTCGTCTACCTAGAACCTTATACACCTGAGAGAAATTACATCTCTAGATGATATCCTTTCTTTCACGTCCACCTTGTCTTTCTTTTCATATTTCTTTGGTGGCTCCATGAAAGATCTTGTCTTGAGTGCGGGTCTTATCTCGTTGCATCTTGATGCACTCTTTTGTGGTGAAGATCTTTTTCCTCATGCTTGTCTTGACGAGGCCTTTGCCATCTTAATTGGTATCCCTCGTCTTGATGAGGCTTTCATTTTCTATCTTCACCACGGGTTGTCACAAGCATAGGTTCTCTTCTGCTTATTAGTAAGCTTGTGAACCCATTCGCTAGTTGTGTGTGGGAATGATAGGCCTTGCACCGTGTGCCTCATTCTTTGAAGACTTTATTGTTGCTTAATGCTCTTCTGTACATTAGTCTTCTCAAGTGCATTGCCTTAAGTCACACACATCTTTTTGGTTGAGCCCACTCTTAAGTTGCCTCTCTTACTTGTTGCTCAACCATGTGTTTGTTGCAAGTACTAGGCTTAGTTTCCTATATGCTCAGTTGCACTTGTTGTAAGTTTCTATTAATTTTGGGGGAGATATGATCCTATTTTGTGCACTTTGTATCCAAATACAAAAATTCTTGATGTGCACAAATCATGGGGAGCTTCTCTAGTTTCTTTAGAACACTGCTCCGCTCTTATCATAATATCCTTTATTCATGTGGCTCGTAGGATCATTGGCCTAGTTGGTTCAATTGGTATCTTTTGATAGCTTACTTCAATTGGTATCTTTTGATTGCTTGATTGCTTGTTTTCTCTCTTTGATTATGTCTTTGTGGCATATCTTCCTTTTGCAATCTTTGGGCCTCAATATAGTTTGTCTTCCTCCAAGTATTTACCGTTGGATAAGTGTATTGCCTTCCACTCTCTTGTTGAGAAATACACAATTTATGGAGGAACACATTTTATATTGGCCTTCTAAGCTTTTAGCCCATTTTGGCAATTGATGCCAATGGGGGAGAAGTTTCGGAGAGTTTTGTGGAGAAGTTTATAGAGTTGTCTCCTCTTGCTTTGGTTTTGTTCCTTAGCATTTGCATCTCATTCGCATGCACTATTGGTTGTTGCATTGCATGGTGATGCATAATTCCTTGTATAAACTCTCTTGAAAGTGATTGTCATCAATTACCAAAATGGGGGATATTGAAAGATCATGCGGTGCCCCCATGTTTGGTTTTGGCAATTGATGACAATCTCTATGGACTAATGGTTGCCTTGAGTTATATTTGAAGGGTTTGTCCATAGGCTTTTCTTGGAGTCCATGTGTTGGTTTCAAGGAGTTTATGAGTTGACCAAGGTGCTATTAAGGAATTATCCAAAGATTGGTCATGTGAGTGTTGAGCTTATTGCAAGCATGTCTTGAAGAAGAAGATTATGTGATCATTCATGTTTACCTTCAAGACATCATCCAAATGAAGAGAGTTGGAAAGATTCAAGGTTAATCTAGACTAAGTACAGAGAGTGATTCAAGTTGATCAACACACAAAGCGCACAAGTTGTACCGAGAGGGACCAAGTGTTCCCATGGTATGGTAAGCATTTTCCATTACGCTTTGTGTACTAACCCATGGTCTACGTGAGAGTTCTTTGTGGGGTTAGGTATGTTTCCATGGTCTTGCGTCAAGAGTAAGATCCCATACAACCCATGGAGAATGACATCAAGTGGTGATCGTCATCAAGTTTGTTGTGTGCAAGTTCAAGTGGAGCAACACGAAGAGTGGCTCACCCATAATGGAGTATGGGGAAGCAATCAAGTTTGAATCTTGCCATCCATTGTGGTGTCAATGGACTTTTGAAGATGTGCCGAAGAGTCGCTCACCCATAGTGGACTATGGGGGAGCAATCATCTAGTCTTCATCGAGCCAACGCAATCAAGAAAGGTGGTCCAACTTGAGGGAGTCAAGATTGTCTTCATCTAGCTCAAGTGGACCATGTGCAAGGCAAAGGTTTGCCCTTGATAGTTTTTCTATTTTACCGGTCTTGTGGTGGTAGTTGGGAGACCGGGTTAAAGGATTGTTTGCCGTACTATCAAGGGGGGCTCTCAAGTTGGTAGCTTGATCGTATCGTTAGTAGAGAGCTCAAACCATTGCATCCTTGCATCATGTTTCTTTGTTCTTGTTTGGTTCTCTTTGTGAGTCTTAGAGCTTATGGTCATCTTGATGACAAGCTTGAGTTCATCAAAAACGGAGTTCTCATGCGTCTTCTATGATGTTTTCGGTGTTGGAGGTTTTACCGGTCTTATCCAAGGAAGGGTTCTCACCATTTTATTATGGGCCTTTTCTCATTTGCTTCTTATTGATATTTATATCAAGTTTGTGTTAGCCCTTGTTGCTAGCTTTCCAACAAACTTGGTTTCATCGAATTCGGAGCTCGTATGCGAAAGTTGTGGCTGTTTTGATATTGCCTGTTTTACATAGAGAGGTTGTACCGCCCCGTAGAGAGGTTGTACCGGTTGACCGGTACAACCGGTGTTTGGAGCGGTTGTACCGCTCCAGAATTGGTCTGGAGGTTGTACCGGCCATGTACCGCTCTACCACCGGACTAGTTTCTGTTTTGGAGCGGTTGTTGACCGGTTTAACCGGTACTACCAGTTCCCCAGGCTGTTGTACCGCTTAGAGGTTTTCCCAGGTTGGTTTTTCCTCTGCTTTGGCCGGTTGTACCGGTTTGTGCACCGGTTGTACCGGTCCTACAGGTTTCTGCACATAACGGGCAGATTCGTGGGGACCTATTTAAGGGGGTCTTCTTCCCCAATGGTTCCCCATCTTTTGAGCTCGTGTTCTTCCCCCATTGTTGAACTTCTCCGAGCTTGCTATCTCTCAATCCCTCCATGGATTCTTGCTAGTTTTGGGGGGGGGGGGAAGAGAGAGGAGATCTAGATCCACATTTCCACCAATCACTTTCTCCTCTATGTGAGGGGAACCCCTTGGATCTAGTTCTTGGAGTTCTTGGTGTTCTCCTTCTTGTTCTTCCTCTCATTTTCCTCCCTAGCATTAGTTGCTTTGGTAGGATTTGAGAGAGAAGGACTTGGGCACTCTGTGTGCCCTTGCCATTGCATTTGTGCATTGGTTTGAGTTCTCCACGGTGATACGTGGAAGTTACAAGTTGAGAAGCTTATTACTCTTTGGGTGCTTGGTGCCCTTGAGCTTGTTCCTCTTGGGTGCTTGGGCGCCCTAGTCGGTTGGTGGTGTTCGGAGCTCAATCATTGTGGTGTAAAGCTCCGGGCAAGCGTCGGGGTCTCCAATTAGGTTGTGGAGATCGCCCCGAGCAATTTGACGGGTTCCGGTGACCGCCCCCAAGGGTTGCCAAAGTGTATGGGTTCGGTGACCGCCCCCAAGGGTTGCCATTTGTACGGGTTCGGTGACCGCCCTCAAGGGTCCCTTAGTGGAATCACGGCATCTTGCATTGTGCGAGGGCTTGAGGAGATTACGGTGGCCCTAGTGGCTTCTTGGGGAGCATTGTGCCTCCACACCGCTCCAAACGGAGATTAGCATCCGCAAGGGTGTGAACTTCGGGATACATCGTCGTCTCCGCGTGCCTCGGTTATCTCTTACCCGAGCCCTTTACTTATGCACTTTACTTTGTGATAGCCATATTGTTCTTTGTCATATATCTTGCTATCACATAGTTGCTTATCTTGCTTAGCATAAGTTGTTGGTGCACATAGGTGAGCCTAGTTGTTGTAGGTTTTGTGCTTGACAAATTAACCGCTAGGTTTATTCCGCATTTGTTCAAGCCTAAACCGTAATTATTTTAAAGCGCCTATTCACCCCCCGCCCTCTAGGCGACATCCTCGATCTTTCAAAGTGTATCTGAAGGTGTTTGTTGGGTTGGCATGGATCAAGATTAGGATTTGTCACTCCATGTTTCGGAGAGGTATCTCTGGGCCCTCTCGGTAATGCTCATCACTATAAGCCTTGCAAGCAATGCGACTAATGAGCTAGTTACGGGATGAAGCATTATGGAACAAGTAAAGAGACTTGTCGGTAACGAGATTGAACTAGGTATGATGATACCGACGATCGAAGCTCGCGCAAATAACATACCGATGACAAAGGGAACAACGTATGTTGTTATGCGGTTTGACCGATAAAGATCTTCGTAGAATATGTAGGAGCCAATATGAGCATCCAGGTTCCGCTATTGGTTATTGATCGGAGATGTCTCGATCTTGTCTACATAGTTCTCGAACCCGGAGGGTCCGCACGCTTAACATTCGATGACGATTTGTATTATGAGTTATGTGATTTTGATGAACGAAGTTTGTTCGGAGTACCGGATGAGATCACGGACATGGCGAGGAGTCTCGAAATGGCCAAGACATAAAAATTGATATATTGGAAGGTTATGTTCGGACACCAGAAAGGTTTCAGATTGGTTCAGACATTTTTCGGAGTACCGGGAGGTTATCGGAACCCCCGGGGGAAGTAGTGGGCCTTAATGGGCTTTAGTGGAAAGAATAGGAGGGCCGCAGGGTGCCCCCCCCCCTTGGCGGGTCCGAATTGGACTAGGGAGGGGGGCGGCACCCCCCTCTTTCCTTCTTCCTCTCCTACTCCTTCCCTCTCTCCCCCTCTTGGAAAGGAAGGGGACTACAACTAGGATTGGGAATCCTAGTTGGACTCCCCATGGCGCGCGCCCCTCCTGGCCGCCATCCTCCTCCCTCCCTCCTTTATATACGGGGGCAGGGGGCACCCCAAAGGATAATAGGTATTCTCTTAGCCGTGTGCGGTGCCCCCCTCCATAGTTTAACACCTCGGTCGTATCGTTGTAGTGCTTAGGTGAAGCCCTGCACCGGTAACATCATCATCACCATTGCCACGCCGTCGTGCTGACAGAACTCCCCCTCGTCCTCAACTGGATCAAGAGCTCGAGGGACGTCATCGTGCTGAACGTGTGCTAAACACGAAGGTGCCGTACGTTCGGTACTTGGATCGGTTGGATCATGAAGATGTTCGACTACATCAACCGCGTTACTAAATGCTTCTGCTTTCGGTCTACAAGGGTACGTGGACACACTCTCCCATCTCGTTGCTATGCATCTCCTAAATAGATCTTTCATGATGGTAGGAATGTTTTTTGAATTACTACGTTCCCCAACACCTTCCTCCAACATGCAATGCGCATGAAGGGGTTCAATGAAACCTGGAGGAAACAGGTGGATTCCTTTATTCAAAAGGGTAGCATGAGGATTAAGGTGAATGATGACACAGGTCATTATTTTTAGACTCATAAGGGCTTAAGGCAAGGGGATGCGATGTCCCCTATACTGTTCAACATAGTGGTAGATGTGTTGGTAGTACTTATCGGTAGGGCCAAGGAGAATGGTCAAGTAGGTCCCTCATCTTGTTAATGGGGGGGGGGGGCTCCATACTACAATACGTCGACGACACTATAGTATTCATGAAACATGATATCATAAAGGCTAGAAATATGAAGTTAGTACTTTGCCTTTTCGAACATTTGTCGGGGTTAAAAATAAATTTTAATAAGAGTGAACTGTTCTGCTTTGGAAGAGCCAAAGAGGAAAAGATGCGTATAGACAATTGTTCAGTTGTGAAATGAGATCCTTGACTTTCAGCTACCTCGGAATCCCAATTCACCATCGCAAACTAACAAGTAAAGAATGGAAATGTATTGAGGATCGATTTGAGAAAAAACTAAGTTGCTGGAAGGGCAAGCTTATGTCTTATGGAGGTCAGCTAGTGTTAATAAACTCAGTACTAACTAGTATGCCGATGTTCCTATTATCTTTTTTCAAAGTACCTATAGGGGTGTGGAAAAGGTTAGATTTTTATCGGTCCGTTTCTTCTGGCAAAGCGATGAAGTAAAGACGAAATATAGACTTACCAGGTGGGATATTGTGTGCAGACCCAAAATGCAAGGGGGCTTGGGATTGAGAACTTGGAGATAAAAAACAAGTGCTTATTAAGCAAATGGCTATTTAGGTTATCGGTTGAGACCGACAGTATGTGCGCACAGATCCTACGTGACAAATATATAGTATCAAAGTCTCCGGCTCATATTTCGTGAGATCTAATGACTCATCATTCTGGAAGGGGCTGATGTGAACAAAGGATGCCTTTTTTCGCAGAGCGAAATTTTTGATTGGAAATGGTACTACAACCAGATTTTGGGAAGATACATGGTTAGGGGAGACGCCTTTGACCTTCCAATATCCCACTATGTATAATATTGTACAACTTAAGAAGGTTTACATTGCTACAGTATTACAATCACCCCCTTGAACATCTAGTTCAGCAGATCCCTAGTGGGGGAACGGTGGAACTCCTGGCTGCATCTTGTGCGAGGTTGATAGATGTTCAACTTTCTGATCAGCCTGACTTGTTTCACTGGAAATTAACTAGGAATGGGGCTTTCATGGTAAAATCTATGTACTTGGATCTATTTGATTCTGGCCCAATCTCGAGACCAATTCATATTTGGAAAATTGAAGTTCCATTGAGAATCAAGATATTCATGTGCTTCATTCACAAGCAAGTGATACTCGCCAAAGATAACCTCCTTAAGCGTAGTTGGGTAGGCAGTTCATGTTGTTGTTTATGTGATAGTGATGAAACAATACAACATCTTTTCATCGATTGCCCTCTCACTGAGCTTCTTTGGTGTACGATTCATATAGCCTTTAATATAAGCCCTCCAGTTAGCATCGACATGTTATTTGGGACATGGCTTACTGGAGTGGAACCAGTTATTGTGGGACGTATTCAGATAGGAATATGTGCACTTTTTGGGCTATATGGAATTGCAGGAATGATATGATCTATTAACAGACAAAATCTTTTGAATTTCTTACAGGTCTACAGAGCGTCCGCTTGAATCCGTACGTGGTCGTTACTCCCTCATATGGACTCCAGGGAGCTTTTGGTTACTGGGTGCAACCGATGAGAAACGGTAACATGGCTATCTACAACCGATTTGGATGGCGGTCCACTAATAGGATAGATGTTTAGTCGTCTTTTCCTGTTCATTGCCGGTTGTGGCTTTGTTTATTTAATTTTCTTTTTGTGCTCTTTCTGCATTATGGACCTTGGTTTGCTAGACTTTTAATAAAATGACCGCATGCATCGTTCTGATGCAGAGGCTCGGGGTCTTTCCTTCTTTTCAAAAAAATATTATTATTATATAGTAACGATTGGCAGAGCTACATGTAGTTCTGCAGCCCCCCCCCCCCCCCCCCCCCCCCCCCCCAAATGTTAAAGGATTTTTTTCCCGAGTTGCTTAATTACTCCCCTTCAGCATTCATAAGTAGAAAAGTATAGTCTTTTGACGCCTCGAAAAAAAATTGCCTTTCGCCCCTCCAACATTCCCTGTCTAGCTCCGTCACTATGTATGCTTGATTTGCTTGTGTTTTTCCTATAGGATTGATGCAGATTGTAAAAAAAAAATTCTATTGCTGCTAAAGGTTTTTGTCAACAATAATCATATATATGGCTTAATCCAGAAAAACTTAATGAAGATTAAAAAAACAATGTCATGTACTCCCTCCGTCCGGGTTTATTGGGCCCGTGAGCAAAAGAATCTTGTCCGTTTTTATTAGGCCTGCTTTGAAAATCACATACCTCTCCCCCTCAAATTAACTGCTGATTCGTGATCCAGAGAGGCTAAACTCCGGAATCTGCACCACACATGCATCCTTCCCCGTGCGTGAGCATGCATGCATGAGCGTCATTGGCAGGGACTGCTGGGATGGTCGCTGCATGCATGCGCCAGCAATAACTAACGTGCAAAACGAAGCATCAACTATCTACTGCAGGGGTTAATGCCTAAAATAACACATCCATTTACTGGTTGGCTTGGTCTTGCCAATCTTGTCTTTGAGCCTAATAAGCCCGGAGGGAGTGTTTTCTTACAATATAATATTTCGCTGATTTGAAATGAAATTTAAATCTTTGAGGGCATAGACATGGTATTAATCATGGTGCTTTACCATAATTTTTTGTAACGAACCATATTTCATGACCATAATTTTTTGTAACGAACCATATTTCATGTAGACCATGTCTATACGGGTTCATTACAAAAAATTATGGTCAAGTTCATAAATGTCTGGATACGATGTTATGGATAATATGGGTTCGTATCCATAACATCATATTGAGACTATACGAGTAATTTGGAAGGGATATAGTAACTAATAGTAAAGTTTGAGAAGCAAAATAAACTTTGCTTTAGGATGTATACACTAGGTATATGCTAGAGGCTAGAGGTGGAAAGGCACCATGAAAGAAATACTCCCTCTGTCTCATAATAAGTGACTCAACTTTGTACTAAAGCTAGTACAAAGTTGTGTCATTTATTTTGGGTCGGAGGGAGTAACATGGAAGGAGCACAACAAGATTCTTATTTCCAATGTATAGACGCGACGAGCTAGTGAATTTATAGTGAAATTAAGCAGATAACAAGAAATGGCGGGCGAACCATCGATCGAGCCAGTGAGTGCATGGACTGTTGCACACACTTTCTTGGCCCGAGAAAAGAGGCGATACATGATGCGTGTTGCCCCTAATTATCCATGACTGACGAAAGCTACACCTCAAAATCGACCACCTAATTTGCTATAGTAGCAGTAGTATACAATTAATTTGTTGATGATTTCATCCGGCAAAGTAGGTAATGATTCGATTGGTTTGCAAGGAGTCATGTCAACGCCCGATTGGCGAACAAGCTAATTAATCAACTTACTAGATAGCTGGTCAGTCAACCATCAAGTCGTCAACACGCATCGATCCTATCCTATCCCAAATTATCTATCAGTTCCAACATAGTATGTCCATCACGGCCCACTGCATCGATTGTAGTAAGATAGCTGGTCTGGTCGTGCTACTGGGAGATTAACAGGGTCACATTCAGACTGACAGCTACACGCACCACGAGAAGCAGAAGCGAGGCGAGATGATTTGAGGCGGACCTGATCGGCGACGGGGCTCGAAGTTGCGCCATGCATGATTGGTTGACGACGATGCGTATGCTTGTGGCGAAATGGATTCGACGAGACGCTTCGAGGGACAGAAAAGATTGGATGGCATGGCATAGTCCGGCCAGCCGCCCGCCTTTTTACCACTTGGAATTGGATGGAGCTGCACAGGCCCCATCAATCCGTCGCCTCGCCCTAGCCCATCCGTCCATGGACGATCGGGTTCGTGCGCACACTCATTCACTCGATTGATCGACCCTCTAGTAGCTAGCTAGCTCTAGCTATAAGCTGTACAGAAGAATCTGAACTAGTAGCAGCTAATGATTGTTCCCCATGTATTTCCTCTTTTCCGACGGGGTGGATCGATGATCGTTTGACGGATGGGTGGCTAGCTTGCTGCATGTGGCCGATGGAGCGACCCTGCTGAATTAAGCTTAGCTAAGGTAAAAAAGATAGGGTGGCAGAGCTTTTTTTTTTTTGAGGAGAACGGCGTGACTTTATTCATAGTTCAATGTTTTGGGGAATACATAAATGATCTGATAGATCAATCAACCACATGTGGACTTAGAGCATCTTCAGCCACACCCCCAACAGGCCCTAGCTTCCAGGCGTTTTTTTCGCGCCGGCACCGCAAAAACGCTCCAGTCGCGCCGCCAAGACGCAGAATTCTGCCGGTTCGGCCCGTTTTTGCGCCCGGCAATCGCAGGGCGAACCCGGCGCACTGGGGGGGGGGGGCGGTCGGGGGCTCCGGCGCAAGGAAAAAGCGCACCTTGGGCCACATTATTAGGCGAAAAGTCAAGCCCACCCTGCCGATCCCGGCGCCGTCCACCGCCCACCACAGCTAGATAGATCATTCCCCGCCGAAAAAAAGAAGAGGTTTCGCCGAGGCAGCCCTCCGCCGCCGTCCGGGCAACTTTCCCGGTGTTCCGGCCGCGCAGGGCGTACACCGGCGGGTTTGAGCCCACCTCGCCCGCAAGGTGTTTGGTGATTTGCCCGACCCGGGGATGGATTCCGAAGATGAGGAGGGACTTGCGACGTTGCTGGTGGAGGAAGCCGAAGCCGACGTCCAGGAGCAGGAGCATCTCATGGTGCTCGCTGCCCTCGCCGGCCTGCTCGCGAGCAGTGAAAAGCCGCGCGCGAGGTGGCTCGGCGCCTGGGCGGGTGAAAGCAAAGAACTGACATCGTCTGGAAGGCTACTGCATGCTCTTTCTTTGGGATGCCAGGAACTCACAATGACATCAACGTCCTGCAGTGTTCCCCTGTCTTGCCAAGCTTGTTGAAGGTCATTCTCCTCCAGTGAACTTCGAGATCAATGGGCGGCACTACAACAAAGGTACTATCTAACTGATGGCATCTATCTGGGATGGTCGACATTTGTGAAGACTATCTCAAACCCTGTGCCAGGAGGCAAGAACGCCTTCTTTGCGAAGGTTCAGGAGGCTTGCAGGAAGGATGTCGAGCGGGCATTTGGTGTGCTCCAATCTCGATTTGTTGTTGTCTGGTACTCTGCTCAGACCTGGTAGAAAGATCAAATGTGGGAGATCATGACTTGCTGTGTCATCTTGCACAACATGATCATTGAGAGCGAGCAGAAGAGCCAGTGTTTGACACAGAACCATATTATAGGTGGGGTCCTCTTGCCCAAATTGATCACCGGCTACCGGCAACCTGGACTGACTACCTCAATATGCGTCAGGAGATCCGAGACCCACAGGTGCATCAAGAACTGCAACATTATCTGTTGGAGCACCTATGGAGGCTCAAGGGCGAGGCCGGAGCGACGCGAGGAATGACGTGTGATGAAACTTGAGTTTTTATTTGTTGAACTATATAATTTGTATTGAACTATTTGATTTATATTGATTTTCTGTGATGAACTATGGAGGCAAAAACACGTCGAAACACGTCAAACCACGCCGAACTATGTAAAAAAACTAATTGATTTCTATTTGTATGCGACAATTCACGCCGAAACACGCCGAACCGCGCCGAATATGAGCCGATTCACGCAGATATCGGGCCGTTTTTAGACAAAATTGGGCCGAATAATGGGCCGAAATCGGCGTCTGGGGACGACGGCTGGGTGCCCAACCGCCCCCAGAGCCGAGTATGCCGCCGGCTCGCCCTCAGGCGGCAATTTTTATGCCTTCTGAGGGGGACCAACGGTTGGAGATGCTCTTACACTAAGAGAAGTTGCCGTCTTAGCCAACCTATGGGGTTCCCCATTGTGCTCACGCCCCTCATGACTGAACTTGTGCACTGGCATGCCTGCAGCTTTCTCATGTATCTCCTTGAGTATCATGCAGTAAGATCCCTCATTCACGACTCTCAGACAATCTGATGCCACATTTAATGTATTGACATGTAGGTCTTCAGCTAGGCACATGGCCTCCCTGCACGCATGAGCTTCTAGCGTTGCCGGGTCCGTGACACCATCCAGCACCACCAACAAAGCAGCCAAGAACCGGCCCTCCTCATCCCGGTAGACCACTGCAGCTGCTTCCCTATTTGTGTACTTTGCAACGACACCATCAGCATTCAGTTTAACACAGCCGGCGTCCGGTCGGATCCACATGCCACTAGATCGTGTGGGAGCCAAGCGAGCGGATGCTGCTGGCTTTGCACATACCTCCAGGTCTTGCAGATAACGTCTTATAAACATATGCGTGGAGAGTAGGATATGATATTCCTCCTCATGAATGGCTTTTTATCGCGCCCACCAGATCGCCCAAAGCGTGACCATAACCTCCACGAACTGAACATTAGCAAGTGTGTTACTTAGACAATTTAGCATTAGTAGTCTCATCGCCGACCAGCGGGATCAACACATCATCATTCCGGAGCGCCCACACACTTTCTGCCATATTGCAATCAAGTAATGCGTGTCTCCACGAGTCGCTTGCAACTCTACAGATAGGGTGGCAGAGCAGGAGTTCATTCTAGGTGAAGGAGGCTGCCATCGAAAGGTAGCTGTTTTCTTTTTTTTGTTTTTTGAGTATGCATAACAATATGGCTCGGCCCAGTTGCAAAATGTTGGCTCACTATTTTTGTCATATGAAGCGAGTGAGAAGAGAGTGGGCCGGCCCAGACTGTCTTGGTCCGCTTCGCCTATCTCCTCCTGCCTTCCATTCTAGAGAGAGAGACGGAGGCATCGCATCGGCCATTGAGAGGAAGCGAAGAGGAGAGCGGCGGAGGAGGCGAAGGCATCATCCATGGCCGCGGTGGTCCGGAGCGTGTGGCAGGGGATCAGGGAGAAGGGCCTCACCAACTTCCTCCGCTACGCCCGCGAAGAGGGATACCTGTAAGACCCCCCCCCCTTCCCCCACCGGGCTCCCTCCCGGATCTGAGATTCATCCATGCTCCTTCTCCTGTGGCTGTTCGGTCAAAATCCCATCTGATTATCATCTAGGGTTTCTTCAATTTCGAACGCCTCGCGTATCAGTTTACTAATTATTGGGATCGCTGGTTTCGTTCGCATCCAAATTATTGAACCCAAACGAGTAGGCACCATCACATGTTCACCTACTGCCTCAAATATGCCTTAAAAATAAACCTACTGCCTCAAATTACATAGTAGCTTACATGCCTTCAAAATTATTCTTCTGGGATTGTAAGGCCTGAAAACAAAAAACACAAATGAATGTTCCTTCCTCTTGGTCTATGCAGTTTAAGACAAAATCATCCGGTACACAAATGCATCTGCCGATGTTATCATTTTCCTCAATAATAAATCACAACACAGCATACCTTCAAGAAAATAATAAGGTAATACAACACAACACGAGGAAAAATTCATACCATCGGTTGGCCACTGTACTCATTGGCTTTTAAAAACTCTCATGTGCTTTCACCTTCCACATAATGCTTTTCGATTAGTAGCAGGACTTTAGCATCCCAGAATATAATACTTTCAAACCTAGGTACACATTACAATTAGATCGAACAGTTGGGAACTCTCACATTAAGGTATCTTCTTTGTGAAAGCACGTGCAGAACTTTGCTGCTGCTTCCAGTGATTACTTGATGGGTATATATTATTCCATCAGAGAACACATTTTATTCTGATGAATACTGGTTGCAGCCTGCAGCTTCAAGCCTTCAAGTTGGAGTCCCCACTTCTTAAAAGGAATCACTTTCACTCTTTTCAATTTTCTAAATGCAATAGTTGTGTTGCTTTTCGGTGGAGCATCACCATGTACACTAACCTATTCTTGTCGATATTCTCTGGACTGTTTTTAAATTTCTAAAATGATATAGCCCTCATAGAATTCCATAGTAGGAGGAAAAAAGAGAGCTAAATTCTAAATATCTTTCTTTGTTTATGCTTCTAATCTAATGTTGTAACATGGTTTTATTTACAGAAAATGCCTTGGGGACGGAAACCTATTGTAAGTCCTCCCTCCCATCTCTCCAGTTTTGTAGGAAGGGATGTGTGGTTCTGTGTCTCAGTGTGCAGACTTCTCTTCTTTTCAGGCAAACCAAAATTCACAACATTGGTGCAACCCTTGTAGGAGTTGACACTTTTGGAAACAAGTACTATGAGAAACTACATGACACTCAGTATGGTTAGTGCATCGCCCCTTAGTTGAGCTACTGCAATTTTTATTGTCGAATTCTATTGCATGCCCACATTAGAATGTTGACCATCAAACTTATAGACATTGCCACTTTAGAAAGAACAGTATCGGATTCTACTCTCATCATCTCCTGTTGTCTAAGATTTTGTCTCTCGTCTCTTCTTTTCTCTAACGCCTGAGATTGGAACTTTGCTAACGAACATTCCAAGCTTGACGATTTGTATTTCTATGTGTGATCATACTTCTTGTGCTTCAGTGTTTCCCCCTGATGATGTAGTAGAAACTAAACATTGTTCAATCTTCAGGAAGGCATAGGTGGGTAGAGTATGCGGACAAGGGTCGCTACAATGCATCCCAAGTGCCTGCTGAATGGCATGGATGGCTGCACCACATTACAGACAGCACTGGGGATAAGGCAAGCTTTCTCTTTCCTCGTGCTATTTTCCTGCGCATATAAAATTTCTGAGATGCTTTATCCGTTTAGGCAGGAATTCCTGAACAACATGTATTACCTAAGTTGTACTACCTCCGTTCAGAAATAAGTAACGCTGTTTTAGTTCAAGTTTGAACTAAAAAAGTGTCACTTATTTCCGAACAAGGGAGTATAAAATAAATGAGCACTTAGGTTTGTGTATAAGGCCATGGAATCAATGAGACTATGAAAGTTTTCTTATTTCCCCTCCAATTTTTTTAAAAGTTTGATTATTATTTGAACGGTGCAATAGGCTGCTGAGAAACATTATCACTTTTAAGCTATTGTTAGCCGAAATGTCCTTTTATGTGTGCAAGTAGATTCAGTGCACTAGTTTTACTATTGGTAATTCGAAACCAAGTAGCTCATAAATATGACTTTCTTTTGGAGGGGACAGCTGCTGGAGGAGAAGACTAAAAAGTTCATTAGGGAGCACAGACAGAACTACACCGGACAGGGTGATGACTTGATCTACCACTCCAAGGGGCATGCTCTGAACCCAGGGCAAAGGGACTGGACAAGGTACCAGCCTTGGGAACCAAAGAAAGAAGAGGCCACCTGATCTGAATGGTACCTGATAATCCTCTTCTATGTTTCACATTTGGTTTGGTGTTGCCGATCTAAAACCACCAGTCAGTTTGGTTTCATGGACTGGTCCTGAATAATGTACTCTATCTGATACTGAATACCTGCCACTGAACAATTTTAATCTGTGTGTGGATGTGGCAATAGAGAAACTGGCGATTCGGTCGTCGGTGTTTGCATTGAAGAGTTTCTTTTTCTACTGATGTCAATGGTGCGTGGATGTTGAGATTCTGAAAGGAGATAATATTGTTTGGTAAATCCGGTGGCGTTGCAACATGCCCGTGTTGTTTTGATGTTAATACGTGACACTGAAGTGTAGTACTGTATTTGATATATGGTGCTGACTAAAGGGTTTCTTTTCTTATCATTTTCTCTTGAGAAAAGGCCACCGTCATCATTGATGTCAAGAAGCTACATGTACACACGGGGAAGACAGTCAACCACATTTTGTTTTTGAGGGGTAGACACTCAACCACATGGAACAGGAAACCTGGGCATGGCAAGCCTGGCCCGACAGCCTAGACTCAAAGCCTGATGGTTGAGCTGGACAAGGGCTCCAGTTTTGGCCCGAACAATTTAGTAGGAGAAAAATTCACTACAGGTCACATAACTTGAGCTGGGTGACACTTTAGCACCACTACTTCAAAATACCTAAACTATGATCCAAATACTTACGCTAGGGGTTCACTTTGGCCCGTATGTACGATTTTGTCTACGTATTCGTTGACTTGGCCAAGTCAACGCCCACCACCAGCTCGAGGAGGTCGGGCTGGTAGTGGTCCCAGTAGGCCGTGTTGACAGGCGCGGGGACGGCCACCTCGACGTTCTTGACGCGCTCCACTCGCGAGCCAGCGCGCGACGGATCCGGCTGCCACAGCGCGGTGGCGGACCGGTACCTCCACCACCGGGCTCACTGGCCTGGGTCGTCGGAGCGCGTCTCCTGCATCACGAAGCGGAGGATGAGTGCAGGAGGGATACCGAGGCGGTCAGTGCAAGCGCGGTCCAGCTCGTCGTCGATCATGATCTTGAGGCCATGCGCGTGGTGACGCAGCATCGCAATGCTCAGGAACCACTTCCCGATCTCCGTCAGGTCCGCGCGCATCACCTTGTCGTCGCCTGTGAGGACATCGATGACCCTCTGCCAGGTGGGGCTGTTCTCCATGTCGGCAGCGGCGGTGTGGTGGTCGGCGGCGAGGGCGGAGTGGGGTTTTGGAAGCGGGGTAACCGAGGCGACATGGGTGGACTGTGGACTGGATGTGAGTGGCGAGTGGAGCGGTGGGTAGGTGGGCTTAAAGAGATGAGAAGGAAACCAAAAAGACATGGGCCACTAACAACTACTAATTAGTTAGTTTAGATCTGCCCTTGATCAAAGCACTAGTACTTACCCCACTGGCATTGCCCCCAACATTCAATACCACAGGTCCTGGTTTTGAGACCCAGGCCACCCCTTTTTTGTTTTTTTAATTTTATGCAGTTAAGTATAAAAACCAGTGAAGAGATAAGTACAAAACCATTCTAACAGTTAACTGGATTTTCGCAGTTGTCTGAATTTTTACAGTTAACTAAACTTTAACACTTGTCTGAATTTAGTTATCTGACAAAGTTCATTGCAGACAAAGTTCAGTTAAGACAAAACCATTCTAACAGTTTTCATTTTGATTTCAGGGATTTGCTGACTTCATCTCATTGTGAAGAGATAAGCACACATGGTTTACAAGTGCAACAACACTGAATCACCTCATTGAAGTTTTTGCCAAAAATTTACAAGTGCAACAACACTGAATCATCTCAGCTCTAACAGTTTGAAAGAGTCTCATTGTAGTTTTTGCTAAAAAATTACAAGTGCAACATCACTGAATCATCTAAACTCATCAAACATGTTCACTCTCTTCAGCTTCTTGGGCACATGTCCACTTGGCCCTGCTTGCTTCCTCTGCTCAGCTCTTATTCTCTTGGCCTCTTCTTGTTGTTTCTTCCTTGCTTCCTGATCTTCTTTTCTCTTTAGTGCTGCCATAGTTCTCTTTGCTTCTTGATCTTCTTTTCTCTTCAGTGCTGCCTCTGCTTTAGTTGCCATTGCTTCAAGGGCTCTGGCCTCCTTCTCTTCTTGCAATGCAGCTTTTCTTGCTGCTGCAGCTTCCAGCCTTGCTGCAGATTCCACAACTTTCTTCTCTTGTGCTGCTCTTCTTCTTCTTTCTGACTTCTCTACTTTCCTCCTTGCAATTTCCTGCCTTTTCGCTTCTACCTCCTCTGATTTCTTCTCTGCCATCTCATTTCATGGCCTCAAGTGCTGCATCTCTCCTGGCTGCCATCTGTCTTTCCTTCTCTCTTTTCATCTTCAGCAACTTCATGGTCAGGTTGCCTTCATTTGTAGTTGTTGTTGTCTATGCCGAAGTGTGAGAAGTTGCTGCCAGTGAGATGAATGATGAATCTGGCAAAATGCTTTCAGTATCTTCTCTAGGAACATGTCTGGATTGTTGCATCATATCCAGCATTGTAAATCCAAAGTGCTGCACCTGTGCAAAACATTCATCACATGCTAGTATCAGTACAACAAAAAAGGAATTGGCCTGAAAAATACAACTAAAAAAGGAAGGGACAAAAGTAGAGAATTTGCGTGAAAAACAACTGGTGTATCTGCTCCATCATCTTACTGGGGATCGTTGCAGAAATTAAAAAATTTCTATGCATCACCAAGATCAATCTATGGAGAGACTAGCAACGAGAGAGAGAGGGGAGTGTATCTTCATACCCTTGAAGACTGTGATGCGGAAGCATTGCAAGAATGCGGTTGGAGGATTCATACACGCAGCGATTCCGATCACGGTCGATTCCGATCTAAGCGCCGAACAACAGCGCCTCCACGTTCAACACACGTGCAGCCCAGTGACATCTCCCGTGCCTTGATCTAGCAAGGAGGAGGGAGAGGTTGGGGAAGACAACTCCAGCAGCAGCACGACAGCGTGGTGGTGGTGGAGCAGCGTGGTTTCCAGCAGGGCTTCGCCAAGCACTACGAAGGGCGAGGATGTGGAGAGGTAGGGCTGCGCCGAGAGAGAGAGAGAGACTCGCGTGTTTGGCAGCCCCCAAACCCCCACTATATATAGGAGGAGGGGAGGTGGCTGCGCCCCCTCTAGGGTTCCCACCCTAGGGGGTGCAGCAGCCCTAGATGGGACTGGAGGGGGCGGCCAAGAGGGGGAGAGAGGGGGGCACCCTAGGGTGGGCCTTTAGGCCCATCTGCGCCTAGGGTTTCCCCCTCTCCTCCTAGCTGCGCCTTGGGCCTTGGTGGGAGGCGCACCAGCCCACTCAGGGGTTGGTCCCTTCCCACTCTTGTCCCAGGCAAGCCTCCGGGGCTGGTGGCCCCTCCCGGTGGACCCCCGGAACCCTTCCGATGGTCTCGGTACATTATCGGTGATGCCCGCAATACTTCCGGTGGCCAAAACCTCACTTCCTATAAATTATTCTTTACCTCTGGACCATTCCGGAACTCCTCGTGATGTCCGGGATCTCGTCCGGGACTCCTAACAACATTTGGTAACCACATACAAACTTTCCCTATAACCCTAGTGTCATCGAACCTTAAGTGTGTAGACCCTACGGGTTCGGGAATCATGCAGACGTGACCGAGACAGCTCTCCGGCCAATAACCAACAGCGGGATCTGGATACCCATGTTGGCTCCCACATGTTCCACGATGGTCTCATCGGATGAACCACGATGTCGGGGATTCAAGCAATCTCGTATACAATTCCCTTTGTCAATCAGTATGTTAATTGCCTGAGATTCGATCATCGGTATCCCAATACCTCGTTCAATCTCGTTACCGTCAAGTCACTTTACCCGTTCCGTAATGTATGATCCCGTGACCAACTACTTAATCACATTGAGCTCATTATGATGATGCATTACTGAGTGGGCCTAGAGATGCCTCTCCATCATACGGAGTGACAAATCTGAGTCTCGATTCATGCCAACCCAACAGACACTTTCGGAGATACATGTAGTGTACCTTTATAGCCACCCAGTTATGTTGTGATGTTTGGTACACCCAAAGAATTCCTACGGTATTCGGGAGTTGCACAGTTTCATGGTCTAAGGAAATGATACTTGACATTAGAAAAGCTTTTAGCCAACGAACTACACGATCTTGTGCTATGCTTAGGATTGGGTCATGTCCATCACATCATTCTCCTAATGATGTGATCCCGTTATCAATGACATCCAATGCCCATGGTCAGAAAACCATAACCATGTGTTGATCAACGAGCTAGTCAACTAGAGGCTCACTAGGGACATGTTGTGGTCTATGTATTCACACATGTATTACGGTTTCTGGTCAATACAATTATAGCATGAATAATAGACAATTATCATGAACAAGGAAATATAGTAACAACCATTTTATTATTGCCTCTAGGGCATATTTCCAATAGTCTCCCACTTGCACTCGAGTCAATAATCTAGTTACATTGTGATGAATCGAACACCCATAGAGTTCTAGTGTTGATCATGTTTTGCTCGTGGAAGAGGTTTAGTCAACAGATCTGCGACATTCAGATCTGTATGCACTTTACCTCCATCTTGAACATTTTCATGAATGGAGTTGAAGCGATGCTTGATATGCCTGGTCTTCTTGTGAAACCTGGGCTCCTTGGCAAGGGCAATAGCTCCAGTGTTGTCACAGAAGAGAGTCATCGGGCCCGACGCATTGGGAATAACTCCTAGGTCGGTAATGAACTCCTTCATCCAGATTGCTTCATGTGCTGCCTCTGAGGCTGCCATGTACTCCGCTTCACATGTAGATCCCGCCACGACGCTTTGCTTGCAACTGCACCAGCTGACCGCCCCACCATTCAAAATATACACGTATCCGTTTTGTGACTTGGAGTCATCCAGATCTGTGTCGAAGCTGGCGTCGATGTAACCCTTTACGACGAGCTCTTCGTCAGCTCCATAAACGAGAAACATATCCTTAGTACTTTTCAGGTACTTCGGGATATTCTTGACCGTTGTCCAGTGTTTCATGCCAGGATTACTTTGGTACCTCCCTACCAAACTTACGGCAAGGTTTACATCAGGTCTGGTACACAGCATGGCATACATGATAGACCTTATGGCTGAGGCATACACTACAAAAAAATACACTTCCGTGATGATACGTGCTTGTCACAGTAGGTCGCGTTTTCTGTCATGCATGTACATCCATGACGATTTTATGATAGAATCAAGATAGTAATACTTGTGCTGTCGTAGAAGTGTTCCATTACATTACCAAAATTATCATCATGGAAGTGTCCACTTCTAGACGATAAATCACGCGTCACAGAAGTGCTTTCGTCAAGGATGACCGACATGTGGCATCCACCGTAACGGAACACCGTTAAGCTATTGGGTCGGGTTTTGGATCCGATAACCCGTTAACAGCCCGGACCAATGGGGATTTTCCACGTGTAAAATCATCATTGGCTGGAGGAAACACGTGTCGGCTCATTGTTGGGACAGATGTGATCCACTCATTGGACAGAAGGCGCATATGATACGTCGACCCTAGTGTCACTGATGAAATGAAGTAATAATACAGTTAAAATAGAGCGAGTGTCCTCTCTATCATTTCATTTCCAATGGTGATAAAGAAAGTGCTTCTCTTTGTTAAGGTATGTTTCATCAACTAGTCCCATTGTTAATGTTTAAGCGTTTCTGCAAACTTGGGTGCTTAATTTTAGTTGATCTGTACAAAAATAGAGATTTGAATGTCTCAAGGCGCCTCCTTGTACTACCGTTGTACACTGATGTTCATCACTGGCAGAAGGTGTATCTGGGAGACTTGGGACGATTTCCAGTATGAGGCGTACCGTATGAGGCGTCGCAGGGCCCATCTCGCCCTCGCAGCATGGCATACTATGATACTATCGCAATATTTTCTTCTATTTTTTTTGTGTGTTTCATCAACTAGTGCCACTATAATGTAATCACGCCTTTTCATTATCTGTGCAAACAGGGTTATTCAGCTGCATTTTGGTGGAACTGCACAAATGTACGTATGGAACCGGCATATATGCAGAGTGCAAGGTGTGACAAGTAAAAATTACCGACACCACCATGCTGCATGCATGCACTGGGATCCACCACCACCAGTGGGATGTGTGGCGCTCTCTGTGGACGGATCTTTCCCGACAGCAAATCCTCTAACCAAATACTAGTAGCTTATATTGGCAGTTTTCTAGGGAGTACTCTTTTCTGAAAGAAGCACCAATCTATTTTTATTTATTTGTACACTGTGTCACAACTTTGACCCAAAGGTCCAGAACTATTTTAGGGTGATTGGCGTAGTACTCGAAGACTTATTGTAAGCATGATTTTCATTAGTTGTCACACTGATTGTAAGCATGAGCAGGTGGAAGATTAGGTTAGTGGGAAGCTTAGCTTAAACCCTACCGCCGCCGTTGAAACGAGGCGAGCGTCGAGGGAACCGTGGAGAATGGCAGGGAATCAACGTCATGCCATCCGGCCTCCTCTTGCGGTGGGAGAACGAATACTCATGTGGCTTCGGCTGGCTCTGCACCCTCACGAACGGCACACAATACTCGATCGATTCGTTATCCTCTGGGTGCTCGACCTTCGACCTGTACGCCCACCACCTCCACCTGACTGTTACCTCGGGCGAATCTGCCTGCTCCATCACCCATAGGAGATACTCGATGAACTCGGGGGACTGCGGTGTGACTGCCGCCGAGGAGTACATGTACATCGCCACCCTCATCGCCGTTGTCTCGCTCTTTCGCATACATTGCCACATGGCCCACACCATCCTCAAATCTCCCACTCATTGTCAAACCAAGTAAGGATCTCCTTCAACCTGGCTAACTTTGCCTGGTCACCGCCGGCGATCTGCCTGATTCGCTGCTGCATCCTCTCCATAGATGTCCTTCTAAGTGGTCAGGTGCTAGCTTTGGAAGATGGGAGGAGAGGCGGTGGTCTTGCAATAGAGAAGATGGAGAGGCGAGACAGTGGTTTTGGAATGGAGATGGTGGAGAGGAGAGGAGGTGGTTTTGCAATGGAGAAGATCAGAAGAGGGAGAGGCGAGACTGTGGTTTTGGAATGGAGATAATGGAGAGGAGAGGAGGTGGTTTTGCACTGGAGAAGAGGGAGAGGAGCGTGCGGCAACGATTTAGGATTGGCCGAGAGGGCCGACACGCTGTGACGGGATCAAAATCAAAATCAATTTACCCTTCAATTGAGAAAGCGACCCCACATTAACTAGTCTCCCTTTTATTCTGGGTCATAATTGACCATGATTTTTGCACATAAAATATATGTTATACGTTGCAAAAATAATATAATTTGAAAGTACATTCAGATACGAACCAAATGATACAATTTTTGGTGACATGCATTCACATTTTGCTTGTGAAATACAGTACGTGGTCAAACTTTGACCCAAAATATGCAAAACAACAAAAAAAATACTTCCAAGACCAGCGCCGCTCTTCCGCTCTTCTCCTCTTAAACCACCGCCGCTCCTCTCCTTTTCCAATCTAAATCCAGCGCCGCTCCTCTCCTCTTCCATTTCAAAACCACCGCCCCTCATCTCCTGTTCCAGTCCAAAACCAGCGTCGCTCCTCTCCCGTTCTAATCCAAAACCAGCGCTGCTCCTCTCCTCTTCCATTCAAAAACCACCGCCGGCGAGTGAAGGTGCTGGGGAGAAGTAGATCGATGGAGGAGTACAACCGATACGCGAGGATCGCAGATGGCCACCCTGTGAAGCTAGCTACGATGTTGGAGATACAGTCTTGGTTTGACAACAAGGACCAACTAGCGGCAACGACGACATCCATGGGCAAATATCTGCAACAGAGCGAAAAGGCGGCGATACTCCTGGAGGGAGTCGCACGGGAGTACATAGAGCTGCTCCTCTGGGCGATGGAGCAAATAGATTCACCGAATCCGATCGTGAGGGAGCGGTGGTGGGAGTATCAATCCTAGATGGAGCATCCACCAGAGATTGAAGGATCGAGCATCTAAAGGGTGCCATTTGTGAGGGTGTCCTGCCAGAGCGTGCCAGTGGAGTCTTCGTTGACCGAACCCAACTGCAAGAGGAGAAAAGCAGTTGGCCCGACGATGCTTCCCCGCCATCCTCTCCCTCGCCGTTCACATTGTCTCACGGGGCGGCTGTCTACCGCCGAGGAATAGGAGGGGACTGCCCCCCAGCCCAATAGTCTGGCAGGTTGTGAATTGTCAGGAGGAGCTTAGGGTTGTCAGTATTTGCAGGTTGTGAATTGTGTTTTGTGTTGTGTACTTTGAGAGTACTTTCAGATATGAATGTATTTTGAATTTCAAATTTGCAGTATTGAGCATATGAAGTATTTTATGAATTCTAGAGATATATTTTTAGCACTTAAAAATGTAGTTTCATAGGAGTATAAAAGTTAAGAAACTGCAACTTTCAGAGGCAGAGCATTTATATTAACACGGCCTTTTCAAACAGGGTTAACATCATGTTGGAAGTTTTATTCATGGTCGAAAATGGAACTACCAGCCAGTTAACATCATGCTGATCAACATTCATGCATAGCACATCTTCATATGATGCACAGTCAAAATGCACACACAATGTCGAGTGTGCGAAACACAGAGAAAATGAGGGACGAAGTTTTGGCAAGTGTTGGACATGGTGTGCGTAGATGACAATGGGGACCCACAAGTCAATAAACGCAAAGGCAAAAAATTTAGAGATATTTTCCCTGCACAGGTGGAATCGAACCCGGGCGGAACAGCTATCGGGTAGTATCACTTGGCCACTAGGCTAGTTCAGTAGTTTCGTTAGTAATAAGGCACTTCCTCAGGTGGTTGGATCCCCTCTCGTGCCTTTGTGCGCTCGCCGCGACGCCGCTATCTGCCGTTGTGAACATGCTGAACAAACGAGAGGAATCTGGAGAGGACTATACGTGGAGAGGCGGACAGTCGGGTGTTGGGGAACGTTGCAGAAAATTAAAATTTTTCCTACGGTTTCACCAAAATCCATCTATGAGTTCATCTAAGCAACGAGTCTAGGGAGAGAGTTTGCATCTACATACCACTTGTAGATCGCGTGCGGAAGCTTGCAAGGTGATGATGTAGTCGTACTTGACGTGATCCAAATCACCGATGACCAGCGCCGAACGGACGGCACCTCCGCGTTCAACACACGTACGGGACGGGAGACGTCTCCTCCTTCTTGATCCAGCAAGGGGGAAGGAGAGGTTGATGAAGATCCAGCAGCACGACGGCGTGGTGGTGGATGCAGGGCGTCACAGCAGCAGGGCTTCGCCGAGACTACGAGGGAGAGACGTAACGGGGGGAGGTGGAGGCACCAGGGGCTGGTGTATGAAGTCCCTCCTCTCCCCCACTATATATAGGGGTGCCAGGGGGGCGCCGGCCCTAGTAGATGAGATCTACTAGGGGGGCGGCGGCCTAGGGGAGGTTTCCCTCCCCCCCAAGGCACCTAGGGGTGCCTTCCACCACTAGGACTCCTCCTAGGGGGAAACCCTAGGCGCATGGGCCTATAGGGGCTGGTGCCCTTGGCCCATGATGGCCAAGGCGCACCCCCTACAGCCCATGTGGCCCCCCGGGACAGGTGGCCCCACCCGGTGGACCCCCGGGACCCTTCCGGTGGTCCCGGTACAATACCGATAACCCCGAAACTTGTCCCGATGCCCGAAATAGCACTTCCTATATATAATTCTTTACCTCCGGACCATTCCGGAACTCCTCGTGACGTCCGGGATCTCATCCGGGACTCCGAACAACATTCGGGTTTCTGCATATACATATCTTCATAACCCTAGCGTCACCGAACCTTAAGTGTGTAGACCCTACGGGTTCGGGAGACATGCAGACATGACCGAGACGCTCTCAGTCAATAACCATCAGCGGGATCTGGATACCCATGATGGCTCCCACATGCTCCTCGATGTTGTCATCGGATGAACCACTATGTCGAGGATTCGATCAAACCCTGTATGCAATTCCCTTTGTCAATCGGTACGTTACTTGCCCGAGACTCGATCGTCGGTATCCCAATACCTTGTTCAGTCTCGTTACCGGCAAGTCACTTTACTCGTACCGTAATGCATGATCCCGTGTCCAACACCTTGGTCACATTGAGCTCAATATGATGATGCATTACCGAGTGGGCCCAGAGATACCTCTCCGTCATACGGAGTGACAAATCCCAGTCTCGATCCGTGTCAACCCAACAGCTACTTTCGGAGATACCTGTAATGCACCTTTATAGTCACCCAGTTACGTTGTGACGTTTGATACACCCAAGGCACTCTTACGGTATCCGGGAGTTACACGATCTCATGGTCGAAGGAAGAGATACTTGACACTTGCAAAGCTCTAGCAAAACGAACTACACGATCTTTTATGCTATGCTTAGGATTGGGTCTTGTCCATCACATCATTCTCCTAATGATGTGATCCCGTTATCAACGACATCCAATGTCCATAGTCAGGAAACCATGACTATCTGTTGATCACAACGAGCTGGTCAACTAGAGGCTTACCAGGGACATAGTGTGGTCTAAGTATTCACACGTGTATTACGATTTCCGGATAATACAGTTATAGCATGAATAAAAGACAATTATCATGAACAATGAAATATAATAATACTTTTATTATTGCCTCTAGGGCATATTTCCAACAGTCTCCCACTTGCACTAGAGTCACCAATCTAGTTACATTGTGATGAATCGAACACCCATAGAGTTCTGGTGTTGATCATGTTTTGCACGCGAGAGAGGTTTAGTCAGCGGATCTGCGACATTCAGATCCGTGTGCACTTTGCAAATCTCTATGTCTCCATCTTGAACATTTTCACGGATGGAGTTGAAACGACGCTTGATGTGCCTGGTCTTCTTGTGAAACCTGGGCTCCTTTGCGAGGGCAATAGCTCCAGTGTTGTCACAGAAGAGTTTGATCGGCCCCGACGCATTGGGTATGACTCCTAGGTCGGTGATGAACTCCTTCACCCAAATCGCTTCATGTGCTGCCTCCGAGGCTGCCATGTACTCCGCTTCACACGTAGATCCCGCCACGACGCTCTGCTTGCAGCTGCACCAGCTTACTGCTCCACCATTCAACATATACACGTATCCGGTTTGTGACTTAGAGTCATCCAGATCTGAGTCGAAGCTAGCGTCGACGTAACCCTTTACGACGAGCTCTTCGTCTCCTCCATAAACGAGAAACATGTCCTTTGTCCTTTTCAGGTACTTCAGGATATTCTTGACCGCTGTCCAGTGTTCCTTGCCGGGATTACTTTGGTATCTTGCTACCAAACTTACGGCAAGGTTTACATCGGGTCTGGTACACAGCATGGCATACATAATAGATCCTATGGCTGAAGCATAGGGGATGACACTCATCTCTTCTTTATCTTTTGCCGTGGTCGGTGACTGAGCTGAGCTCAGTCTCATACCTTGTAACATAGGCAAGAACCCCTTCTTGGACTGATCCATTCTGAATCTCTTCAAAATCTTATCAAGGTATGTGCTTTGTGAAAGACCTATGAGGCGTCTCGATCTATCTCTATAGATCTTGATGCCTAATATATAAGCAGCTTCTCCAAGGTCCTTCATTGAAAAACACTTATTCAAGTAGGCCTTAATGCTGTCCAGAAATTCTATATTATTTCCCATCAGGAGTATGTCATCTACATATAATATGAGAAATGCTACAGAGCTCCCACTCACTTTCTTGTAAACGCAGGCTTCTCCATAAGTCTGCATAAACCCAAACGCTTTGATCATCTCATCAAAGCGAATGTTCCAACTCCGAGATGCTTGCACCAGTCCATAAATGGATCGCTGGAGCTTGCATACTTTGTTAGCGTTCCGAGGATCGACAAAACCTTCCGGCTGCATCATATACAGTTCTTCCTTAAGATGCCCGTTAAGGAATGCTGTTTTGACGTCCATCTGCCATATCTCATAATCATAGTATGCGGCAATTGCTAACATGATTCGGACGGACTTTAGCTTCGCTACGGGAGAGAATGTCTCGTCGTAGTCAATCCCTTGAACCTGTCGATAACCCTTAGCGACAAGTCGAGCTTTATAGATGGTAACATTACCATCCGCGTCCGTCTTCTTCTTAAAGATCCATTTGTTTTCTATCGCTCGCCGATCATCGGGCAAGTCTGTCAAAGTCCATACTTTGTTTTCATACATGGATTCTATCTCGGATTTCATGGCTTCAAGCCATTTGTTGGAATCCGGGCCCGCCATTGCTTCTTCATAGTTCGAAGGTTCATTGTTGTCTAACAACATGATTTCCAGGACAGGGTTGCCGTACCACTCTGGTGCGGAACGTGTCCTTGTGGACCTACGAAGTTCAGCAGTAACTTGATCCGAAGTACCTTGATCATTATCATGGTTTTCCTCTTCAGTTGGTGTGGGCATCACAGGAACGGTTTCCTGTGCTGCGTCACTATCCCGCTCAAGAGGTAGTACTTCATCGAGTTCTACTTTCCTCCCACTTACTTCTTTCGAGAGAAACTCTTTTTCCAGAAAGCATCCGTTCTTGGCAACAAAGATCTTGCCTTCGGATCTTAAGTAGAAGGTATACCCTACAGTTTCCTTAGGGTATCCTATGAATACGCATTTTTCCGACTTGGGTTCGAGCTTTTCAGGTTGAAGTTTCTTGACATAAGCTTCGCATCCCCAAACTTTTAGAAACGACAGCTTAGGTTTCTTTCCAAACCATAATTCATACGGTGTCGTCTCAACGGATTTAGACGGTGCCCTATTTAAAGTGAATGTAGCTGTCTCTAGAGCGTATCCCCAAAATGATAGCGGTAAATCGGTAAGAGACATCATAGACCGCACCATATCCAATAGAGTGCGATTACGACGTTCGGACACACCGTTTCGCTGAGGTGTTCCAGGCGGCGTGAGCTGTGAAACGATTCCACATTTCTTTAAGTGTGTACCAAATTCGTGACTTAAGTATTCTCCTCCACGATCTGATCGTAAGAATTTTATCTTTCGGTCACGTTGATTCTCCACCTCATTCTGAAATTCCTTGAACTTTTCAAAGGTCTCAGACTTGTGTTTCATTAAGTAGACATACCCATATCTACTCAAGTCATCTGTGAGAGTGAGAACATAACGATATCCTCCGCGAGCCTCAACGCTCATTGGACCGCACACATCGGTATGTATGATTTCCAACAAGTTGGTTGCTCGCTCCATTGTTCCGGAGAACGGAGTCTTGGTCATTTTGCCCAAGAGGCATGGTTCGCACGTGTCAAACGATTCATAATCAAGAGACTCTAAAAGTCCATCGGCATGGAGCTTCTTCATGCGCTTGACACCAATGTGACCAAGGCGGCAGTGCCACAAGTATGTGGGACTATCGTTATCAACTTTAAATCTTTTGGCATCTACACTATGAACATGTGTAATATTACGCTCGAGATTCATTAAGAATAAACCATTGACCATCGGAGCATGACCATAAAACATATCTCTCATATAAATCGAACAACCATTATTCTCAGACTTAAATGAGTAGCCATCTCGTATTAAACGAGATCCTGATACAATGTTCATGCTCAAACTTGGCACTAAATAACAATTATTAAGGTTCAAAACTAATCCCGTAGGTAAATGTAGAGGCAGCGTGCCGACGGCGATCACATCGACTCTGGAACCATTCCCGACGCGCATCGTCACCTCGTCCTTTGCCAGTCTCCGTTTATTCCGCAGCTCCTGCTGTGAGTTACAAATATGAGCAACGGCACCGGTATCAAATACCCAGGAGTTACTACGATTACTGGTAAGGTACACATCAATCACATGTATATCAAATATACCTTTGGTGTTGCCGGCCTTCTTATCCGCTAAGTATTTGGGGCAGTTCCGCTTCCAGTGACCCTTCCCCTTGCAATAAAAGCACTCAGTCTCAGGCTTGGGTCCATTCTTTGACTTCTTCCCGGTAACTGGCTTACCAGGCGCGGCAACATCTTTGCCGTCCTTCTTGAAGTTCTTCTTACCCTTGCCCTTCTTGAACTTAGTGGTCTTATTGACCATCAACACTTGATGTTCTTTCTTGATTTCAGCCTCTGCTGACTTCAGCATCGAGAACACTTCAGGAATGGTCTTTTCCATTCCCTGCATGTTGTAGTTCATCACAAAGCTCTTGTAGCTTGGTGGGAGCGACTGGAGGATTCTGTCAATGACCGCCTCATCTGGGAGGTTAATGTTCAGCTGGGTCATACGGTTGTGCAACCCAGACATCTTCAGGATGTGCTCACTGACAGAACTGTTTTCCTCCATCTTACAACTGTAGAACTTGTCGGAGACATCATATCTCTCGACCCGGGCATGAGCTTGGAAAACTAGTTTCAGCTCTTCGAACATCTCATATGCTCCGTGATGCTCAAAACGCTTTTGGAGCCCCGGTTCTAAGCTGTAAAGCATGCCGCACTGAACGAGGGAGTAATCATCAGCGCGAGACTGCCAAGCATTCATAATGTCTTGGTTCTCTGGGACGGGAGCGTCACCTAGCGGTCCTTCTAGGACATATTGTTTCCTGGCAGCTATGAGGATGATCCTCAGGTTCCGGACCCAGTCCGTATAGTTGCTGCCATCATCTTTCAGCTTGGTTTTCTCTAGGAACGCGTTGAAGTTCATGTTGACATTAGCGTTGGCCATTGATCTACAAGACATATTTGCAAAGGTTTTAGACTAAGTTCATGATAATAAAGTTCTAATCAAATTATGAACTCCCACTTAGATTAGACATCCCTTTAGTCATCTAAGTGTTACACGATCCGAGTCGACTAGCCCGTGTCCGATCATCACGTGAGACGGACTAGTCATCGTCGGTGAACATTTTCATGTTGATCGTATCTTCCATACGACTCGTGTTCGACCTTTCGGTCTCCGTGTTCCGAGGCCATGTCTGCACATGCTAGGCTCGTCAAGTTAACCCTAAGTGTTTTCGCTGTGTAAAACTGTCTTACACCCGTTGTATGTGAACGTAAGAATCCATCACACCCGATCATCACGTGGTGCTTAGAAACGACGAACTGTAGCAACGGTGCACAGTTAGGGGAGAACACTTCTTGAAATTTTATAAGGGATCATCTTATTTACTACCGTCGTCCTAAGTAAACAAGATGCATAATACATAATAAACATCACATGCAATTATATAGTTGTGACATGATATGGCCAATATCATATAGCTCCATTGATCTTCATCTTCGGGGCTCCATGATCATCTTGTCACCGGCTTGACACCATGATCTCCATCATCATGATCTCCATCATCGTGTCTTCATGAAGTTGTCACGCCAACGACTACTTCTACTTCTATGACTAACGTTTAGCAATAAAGTAAAGTAGTTTACATGACGTTATTCAATGACACGCAGGTCATACAAAAAATAATGACAACTCCTATGGCTCCTGCCGGTTGTCATACTCATCGACATGCAAGTCGTGAATCCTATTACAAAGAACATGATCTCATACATCACAATTCATCATTCATCACAACTTCTGGCCATATCACATCACATGATCAATCGCTGCAAAAACAAGTTAGACGTCCTCTAATTGTTGTTGCATCTTTTACGTGGCTGCAATTGGGTTCTAGCAAGAACGTTTTCTTACCTACGAATCACCACAACGTGATTTTGTCAACTTCTATTTACCCTTCATAAGGGCCCTGTTCATCGATTCCGCTCCAACTAAGGTGGGAGAGACAGACACCCGCCAGCCACCTTATGCAACTTGTGCATGTCAGTCGGTGGAACCGGTCTCACGTAAGTGTACGTGTAAGGTTGGTCCGGGCCGCTTCATCCCACAATACCGTTGAGCAAGAAAAGACTAGTAGAGGCAAGTAAGATGACAAAATCCACGCCCACAACAAAGTTGTGTTCTACTCGTGCAAAGAGAACTACGCATAGACCTAGCTCATGATGCCACTGTTGGGGAACGTTGCAGAAAATTAAAATTTTTCCTACGGTTTCACCAAGATCCATCTATGAGTTCATCTAAGCAACGAGTCTAGGGAGAGAGTTTGCATCTACATACCACTTGTAGATCGCGTGCGGAAGCTTGCAAGGTGATGATGTAGTCGTACTCGACGTGATCCAAATCACCGATGACCAGCGCCGAACGGACGGCACCTCCGCGTTCAACACACGTACGGGACGGGAGACGTCTCCTCCTTCTTGATCCAGCAAGGGGGAAGGAGAGGTTGATGAAGATCCAGCAGCACGACGGCGTGGTGGTGGATGCAGGGCGTCACAGCAGCAGGGCTTCGCCGAGACTACGAGGGAGAGACGTAACGGGGGGAGGTGGAGGCGCCAGGGGCTGGTGTATGAAGTCCCTCCTCTCCCCCACTATATATAGGGGTGCCAGGGGGGCGCCGGCCCTAGTAGATGAGATCTACTAGGGGGGCGGCGGCCTAGGGGAGGTTTCCCTCCCCCCCAAGGCACCTAGGGGTGCCTTCCACCACTAGGACTCCTCCTAGGGGGAAACCCTAGGCGCATGGGCCTATAGGGGCTGGTGCCCTTGGCCCATGATGGCCAAGGCGCACCCCCTACAGCCCATGTGGCCCCCCGGGACAGGTGGCCCCACCCGGTGGACCCCCGGGACCCTTCCGGTGGTCCCGGTACAATACCGATAACCCCGAAACTTGTCCCGATGCCCGAAATAGCACTTCCTATATATAATTCTTTACCTCCGGACCATTCCGGAACTCCTCGTGACGTCCGGGATCTCATCCGGGACTCCGAACAACATTCGGGTTTCTGCATATACATATCTTCATAACCCTAGCGTCACCGAACCTTAAGTGTGTAGACCCTACGGGTTCGGGAGACATGCAGACATGACCGAGACGCTCTCAGTCAATAACCATCAGCGGGATCTGGATACCCATGATGGCTCCCACATGCTCCTCGATGTTGTCATCGGATGAACCACGATGTCGAGGATTCGATCAAACCCTGTATGCAATTCCCTTTGTCAATCGGTACGTTACTTGCCCGAGACTCGATCGTCGGTATCCCAATACCTTGTTCAGTCTCGTTACCGGCAAGTCACTTTACTCGTACCGTAATGCATGATCCCGTGTCCAACACCTTGGTCACATTGAGCTCAATATGATGATGCATTACCGAGTGGGCCCAGAGATACCTCTCCGTCATACGGAGTGACAAATCCCAGTCTCGATCCGTGTCAACCCAACAGCTACTTTCGGAGATACCTGTAATGCACCTTTATAGTCACCCAGTTACGTTGTGACGTTTGATACACCCAAGGCACTCTTACGGTATCCGGGAGTTACACGATCTCATGGTCGAAGGAAGAGATACTTGACACTTGCAAAGCTCTAGCAAAACGAACTACACGATCTTTTATGCTATGCTTAGGATTGGGTCTTGTCCATCACATCATTCTCCTAATGATGTGATCCCGTTATCAACGACATCCAATGTCCATAGTCAGGAAACCATGACTATCTGTTGATCACAACGAGCTGGTCAACTAGAGGCTTACCAGGGACATAGTGTGGTCTAAGTATTCACACGTGTATTACGATTTCCGGATAATACAGTTATAGCATGAATAAAAGACAATTATCATGAACAATGAAATATAATAATACTTTTATTATTGCCTCTAGGGCATATTTCCAACATCGGGACCCACCAGGTCTATGGCCGTACGCAAGCAAGTGCCTCATCGAAAAAAATACTTCCTCCTAATGCTATACTGACATTGGGGCCTGTTACGTCTCCAACGTATCTATAATTTTTTATTGTTGCATGCTATTATATTACCCGTTTTGGATGTTTATGGGCTTTACTTTACACATTTATATCATTTTTGGGACTAACCTACTAACCGGAGGCCCAGCCCGTATTGCTGTTTTTTTTGCCTATTTCAGTGTTTCAAAGAAAAGGAATATCAAACAGAGTCCAAACGGAATGAAACCTTCGGGAGCGTGATTTTTGGAACGAACGTGATCCAGAGGACTTGGAGTGCAAGCCAAGAAGCAGCCGAGGCGGCCACAAGGGTGGAGGGCGCGCCCACCCCTATAGGGCGCGCCCCCTATCTTGTGGGCCCCTCGGGCTTCCACCGATGTACTTCTTCCTCCTATATATACCCACGTACCCCGAAAACATCAAAGGAGCCAAAGAAACACAATTTCCACCGCCGTAACCTTCTGTATCTACAAAATCCCATCTTGGAGCCTTCGTCGGCGCTCCGCCGGAGGGGGAATCGACCACGGAGGGCTTCTACATCAACACCATAGCCCCTCCAATGAGGTATGAGTAGTTTACTACAGACCTTCGGGTCCATAGTTATTAGCTAGATGGCTTCTTCTCTCTTTTTGGATCTCAATACCATGTTCTCCCCTCTCTTGTGGAGATCTATTTGATGTAACTCTTTTTGCGGTGTGTTTGTCGAGATCCGATGAATTGTGGGTTTATGATCAAGTTTATCTATGAGAAATATTTGAATCTCCTCTGAATTCTTTTATGTATGATTGAGTTATCTTTGCAAGTCTCTTCGAATTATTAGTTTGGTTTGGCCTACTAGATTTATCTTTCTTGCAATGGGAGAAGTGCTTAGCTTTGGGTTCAGTCTTGCGGTGTCCTTTCCCAGTGACAGCAGGGGCAGCAAGGCACGTATTGTATTGTTGCCATCGAGGATAAAAAGATGGGGTCTATATCATATTGCATGAGTTTATCCCTCTACATCATGTCATCTTTCTTAATGCGTTACTCTATTCTTATGAACTTAATACTCTAGATGCATGCTGGATAGCGGTCGATGTGTGGAGTAATAGTAGTAGATGCAGGCAGGAGTCGGTCTAATTGTTGCAGACGTGATGCCTATATACATGATCATGCCTATATAATCTCATAATTATTCGCTTTTCTATCAATTGCTCAACAGTAATTTGTTCACCCACCATAATACTTACGCTATCTTGAGAGAAGCCACTAGTGAAACCTATGGCTCCCGGGTCTACCTTTTATTATATAAGCTTTCAATCTACTTTTATTTGCATCTTTACTTTTCCAATCTATATTATAAAATACCAAAAATATATTTATCTTATCACTTTTATTTGCATCTTTACTTTTCCAATCTATATTATAAAATACCAAAAATATATTTATCTTATCATACTATCTCTATCAGATCTCACTTTTGCAAGTAGCCGTGAAGGGATCGACAACCCTTTTATTGCGTTGGTTGCGAGTTCTTTGTTTGTTTGTGTAGGTGCGTGGGACTTTTGAGGAGCCTCCTACTGGACTGATACCTTGGTTCTCAAAAACTGAGGTAAATACTTACACTACTATTGTTGCATCATCCTTTCCTCTTCAAGGAAAACCAACTCAAGCTCAAGACGTAGCAGGGCCCACGGGTTTGTCAACATAGTTATATTTTTTTAGGTGCTTCAACGTAGTTATTATAGGAGATAAATTCACAATGAAGCCGGGGAGCTGGCATGTATCATTTATTATCACTGGGGCAGCAAGTATCAGCTGGGTTTTGGGCTGCCCCGTCTAGGCTTTCATTTTTAACATGCGCAGCCCACGACCTCGGATGGGAGGTCCATAGACCTGTTTGTATTTTCTTGAGGACTGTCATGTATTGACCGGCCTATGGACCTCCCATCCGAGGTTTTATTTTTCCTGAAACATTGGCAGCCCAATTTATGTATTTTTTTAAGAAAACACAGAGGTCTGTTCTATTTTTCTATATAAGAATAGGAACGCCAGGTCCAACTTATGTTTCCCTTCTAACTATATTATATATATTTAAATTATTTTATATGTTATATATTATTTTTATTGTCATCATATATTTAACAGATACTTACATATGTAAGAAAACAATATCCCACATCTTATTAACTTATAAAAATAATTTCTTAACAATAAAATCCTGGATTGTTTTGGCATGAAAATCCTAGTGATTGTGTACAAAAGCTTGGTAAGATTTAAGTACGAATGTAATAATATCACTTATTATTTAAATATATTTATAACAAAATTCTCAGCCCCTTTTTATTTTTTGATAATATTGCTGGCCCAACCCAACATTATAATTAGAATCAGCCCAACAAAATCATGTATTTTGAAAAAGTGCAAATGGAATGTACTTTTTTAGGAAATAAAATAAATGGGCGGCATGGATGCTACATTATTTGTTCACCCAGCCCAGTTAATGGACTGTAATTCAAAAAAAAGATCAAACTGACTGTAAATTCTACTGTGCAAAAAAAGACTGTAAATTCTGAAAAAATGGGTTGAATACGTGCCACATTTCTGGAGGCTGAAATGTGGGCCAATAGGTCCAAGCCAACGCAAGTCGCTGTTAATTTAGTCAACAAATGATTCTGGCATGTTAGCCATTGGATTTACATCCAACGACCGGTATCCATCTTCAATCCCTCGTCTTCTTCCTCTAGCGCCGCCGGGACCACCTCCCACCTCCTCCTACTAGCAGCTCTGCTTAGCACGCTTCGCTATGAAGCGCTACTCCACCGTTGGCCAGGCCATCCCTCCACCCCTCCACACCTCCTGTTCTTCTCCGCCGACTGCCGAGCCACACTGCACTAGTACCAGTTAACCCTCGTACACCTCTTTGTCTGCGACTCTACTCCTGCGTCTTCCCATCTCCGACTCGTTGCTGTCTGGGGCCTCGCCATCGTCCACCACCTTGGATGTGCTCGGCGCGGCGTGGTCAACGTGGTCAACGAACGACACCATCAGAAGTAGACTGTGCGTGGAGAGGCTGACAGCTGGGTCCACGGCCGCATACAAGGAAATGCCTCCTTATTACACGCAAAATAATGATTCATCCACGTGACATCTGGGACCCACTAGAAGGGCCTTTGTATTTCATGAAAAAAACGTGCCCCCCGCTGACAGGTCGGACCCACCATCTATCTTCGCACGCAAGGAAGTGCCTCCTTATTACGCACAAAAAAAATGAATACTCCCTCTGCCAGCTAAAACCCAGCATAGTGGGAGGCTTACTTGTGGGCCTACCAAGTTGACGGGGACGGAGGGCTTTGTCAACTTAGTTAATATGAACGATTCTAGCTCCGGTTACCGTACGATGTTCATCCAACGGCCTTAGTTCTTCTTCAACCTCTGGTCTTCTTGCTCCAGCCGCCCAAACCAGAGCCGGTCGTGCCGCGTGCTCTTGCCTCTTGTGGCCGGCTGTGATGCCGCGGAGGCCTCACCGCCCCCTACTACTCCCACCGCTGGCCAGGCCATCCCTCTACTCACCCACACCCCCTGTTATTCTGCGGCGACGGCAGCCTCACACCGCAACCGAACTAGTGAACCCTCATACTCCTCTCCGTGCGGGCTTCCACTGCCGCGTATTCCCCGGCTCTGCATCGTCCCCTTCCTAGGCCTCGTCGTCGTCCACCGCCTTGGTGCTCTCCGTGCGGCATGGTCAACGTGGTCAAGGAACGACTTCCATCGGAGTACTGTATGTGGAGAGGCTGACAGCTGGGTCCACAGCGGGCGCAAGGAAGTGCCTCCTTATTACGCGCAAAATAATTATTCCTCCACCTGACAGCAGGGACCCACCGGACAGGCCACCATATTTCACAAAAAAATGATTCACCCCCTGACTGCTGGGACCCACCAGCTACATCTTCGCACGCAAGGAAGTGTGCTCGTGCAAAAAAACGATTCGCCTCCCTGACAGCTGGGACCCACCATCTACATCTTCGCACACAAGGAAGTGCCTGACAGTCGGGACCCACCTGGTCGAATGCTACGTCTTGAGCTTGCGTTGGTTTTCCTTGAAGAGGAAAGGGTGATGCAACAATAGTAGCGTAAGTATTTCCCTCAGTTTTTGAGAACCAAGGTATCAATCCAGTAGGAGGCTCCTCAAAAGTTCCATGCACCTACACAAACAAACAAGAACTCGCAACCAACGCAATAAAGGGGTTGTCAATCCCTTCACGGCCAATTGCAAAAGTGAGATCTGATAGAGATAATATGATAAGATAAATATATTTTTGGTATTTTATAATATAGATTGGAAAAGTAAAGATGCAAATAAAAATAGATTGAAAGCTTATATGGTAAAAGATAGACCCGGGGGCCATAGGTTTCACTAGTGGCTTCTCTCAAGATAGCATAAGTATTACGGTGGGTGAACGAATTACTGTCTAGGCATGATCATGTATATAGGCATCACGTCCGTGACAAGTAGACCGACTCCTGCCTGCATCTACTACTATTACTCCACACATCGACCGCTATCCAACATGCATCTATAGTATTAAGTTCATAAGAACAGAGTTACACATTAAGAAAGATGACATGATGTAAAGGGATAAACTCATGCAATATGATATAAACCCCATCTTTTTATCCCCGAGGGCAACAATACAATACGTGCCTTGCTGCCCCTGCTGTCACTGGGAAAGGACACCGCAAGATTGAACCCAAAGCTAAGCACTTATCCCATTGCAAGAAAGATCAATCTAGTAGGCCAAACCAACCTGATAATTCGAAGAGACTTGCAAAGATAACTTAATCATACATAAAAGAATTCAGAGGAGATTCAAATATTTCTCATAGATAAACTTGATCATAAACCCACAATTCATCGGATCTCGACAAACACACCACAAAAAGAGTTACATCGAATAGATCTCCAAGAAGATCGAGGAGAACTTTGTATTGAGATTCATAGAGAGAGAAGAAGCCATCTAGCTAATAACTATGGACCCGATGGTCTGAGTTAAACTACTCACAACTCATCGGAGAGGCCTTGGAGATGATGTAGAGGCCCTCCGTGATTGATTCCCCCTCCAGCGGAGCACCGGCGAAGGCTCCAATATGGGATCTCGCGGATACAGAAGGTTACGGTGGTGGAAATAGTTTTTTGTGGTCGCTTCTAATGTTTTCGGGGTACATGGGTATATGTAGGAGGAAGGAGTACGTCGGTGGACGCCCGAGGGGCCCACGAGGGTGGGGGGCGTGCCCACCTGTAGGGGGCACGCCGGGCACCCTCGTGGCCACCTCCTTCGTTTCTTGACTTCCACTCCAAGTCCTCTGGATCACGTTTGTTCCAAAAAGATCGCTCCCGAAGGTTTCATTCTGTTTGGACTCCGTTTGATATTCCTTTTCTTCGAAACACTAAAATAGGCAAAAAAAATAGCAATACGGGTTGGGCCTTCGGTTAGTAGGTTAGTCCCAAAAATGATATAGAAGTGTAAAGTAAAGCCCATAAACATCCAAAACGGGTAATATAATAGCATGGAACAATCAAGAATTATAGATACATTGGAGACGTATCATCGAAGAGAACGTAGCATTGTCATTCTGGTCACGAACGTGTACGTACATATTGGTGGATGTAGAGGCACGCGCGTGTCATAGTAGAGGCGCGCACGTAGCATGTACACATACGTACAGCGCCCAGTGTGCAAGAAAGAAAATACGACCATGTACGTACATACGGGCGGGGTCTCGAACGCCTACTCGCGCATACGTACGGCCCGGGCTCGTGTACATGGCTGGGTCAGAATGGAGAAACAACGTCGTCGTCGTACTCATGGGGAGCCAACCGGCTGGGTCGGAACGGAATGCGGCGTCGTGTTCATCGGGAGGGCTTGGATGGAACAGGCGATGGAAACGAGGCCTGGCGTACCGCACAACGGAGGAAACGGCCTTGTGTTTGACTGGCCATGTTCGAAACGGGATCATGTTCATTGGGAGAGGTCTGGCGTACGCAAAACAGAGGAAACAGACTTGTGTTGGACCTCCTACGGTCGAAACGGGGTCCTGTTGATCGAGAGGGGTGTGGCGTACCACAAAACGGAGGAAACGGACTTGTGTTGGAGCGCTACGGTCGAGACGGGGGTCCTGTTCATCTGGAGGGGTGTGGCGCACTGCAAAACGGGACTCCACGGGATACTGTTCATCTCCATCGTCGACCTCCTCCAGCCTCCACGAGCTATTGTTCATCCACCGTCAACCTCCTCCAGCCTCCACGTGCGACTGTTCATCCACGGGCTCCCGTTCATCCAGACTCCACCGTGCGCTACTCCACCGGCTACTGTTCAACCACCCCTCCACGGGCTCCTATTCATCCACCCCTCCACCATCTACTATTCATCCATCCCTCCACGGGGTCGTCCTGTTCATCCAGCCCTCCACGGGGTCCTGTTCATCCAGCCCCAACCGGCTCAATCAATCGGGGTCCTGTTCATCCAGAGGCAACGCCACGAGGTCCTGTTCATCCACCCCCACCGCTCACTGTTCATCCAACCCCCCCCCCCCCACAATGCTCACTGTTCATCCAAAGGCATCATCGATCGGCTTCAGTTAGCAGCAGTAGCGAAGGAATCGCTCGATCTGGTTCAGTTAACAGCCATCGATCGATTGCTCGGGTTCAGTAACGCATAGCCTTCAGTGCAATCGCTCGGGTTCAGTTAGAGCCCAATGCCTCACTCGGGTTCAGTTAGAGCCAATGCCTCGCACACACGCGTGTACGTATACGAGAGAAATGCGCATCGCTCGGCCCCCAACCACCCACCGTAACCGGAAACTCACCGAAATTTTCCTCGCCCTCGCTTCTACCATGGTTTTTTCCGTCATGGACGGCCCAAAGAATGTCATGTAGCTGCGTCTCCGGCCCGCCCAAGACGAAAAGCCCATTTTTTATCATGATTTTTTGTCATAGAAGTAGGAGCCCACCACATCTATGATGATACCGGGTTCTGTCACAATTATCGTCATAGAAGTGTCATAAGTATGACAGGAAAAAAAATCGTTCGGCCCAAAATGTCACGGATGTGTCCTTTTTTGTAGTGATACGGGATGACACTCACCTTTTCTCTATCTTCTGCCGTGGTCGGGCTTTGAGCCGAGCTCAATTTCACACCTTGCAATACAGGCAAGAACCCCTTCTTGGACTGACCCATATTGAACTTCTTCAATATCTTATCAAGGTATGTGCTTTGCGAAAGACCTATGAGGCATCTCGATCTATCTCTATAGATCTTGATGCCTAATATGTAAGCAGCTTCTCCAAGGTCCTTCATTTAAAAACACTTATTCAAGTAGGCCTTTATGCTTTCCAAAAGTTCTATATCATTTCCCATCAATAGTATGTCATCTACATATAATATGAGAAATGCTACAAAGCTCCCACTCACTTTCTTGTAAACGCATGGTTCTCCATAAGTCTGCATAAACCCAAACGCTTTGATCATTTCATCAAAGCGAATGTTCCAACTCCGAGATGCTTGCACAAGCCCATAGATGGAGCGCTGGAGCTTGCATACCTTGTTAGCTTTCTTAGGATCGACAAAACCTTCTGGATGCATCATATACAATTCTTCCTTAAGGAAACCGTTAAGGAATGCCGTTTTGATGTCCATTTGCCATATTTCATAATCATAGAATGCGGCAATTGCTAACATGATTCAGACAGACTTCAACTTCGCTATGGGTGAGAAGGTCTCATCGTACTCAACCCCTTGAACTTGTCAATAACCCATAGCGACAAGACAAGCTTTATAGATGGTCACATTACCATCCGCGTCAGTCTTCTTCTTAAAGATCCATTTATTTTCTATGCTCGCCGATCATCGGACAAGTCTGTCAAAGTCCATACTTTGTTTTCATACATGGATCCTATCTCGGGTTGCATGGCTTCAAGACATTTGTTGGAATCTGGGCCCGCCATCGCTTCTTCATAGTTCGAAGGTTCACCGTTGTCTAACAACATGATTTCCAAGACAGGGTTGGCATACCATTCTGGTGTGGAACATGTCCTTGTGTACCTACGAAGTTCAGTAGCAACTTGATCCTAAGTACCTTGGTCATCATCATTAACTTCCTCTCTAGTCGGTGCAGGCATCATAGAAACATCTTCCTGAGCTGCGCTACTTTCCGGTTCAAGAGGCAGTACTTCATCAAGTTCTACTTTCCTCCCACTTACTTCTCTCAAGAGAAACTCTTTCTCCACAAAGGATCCGTTCTTGGCAACAAAGATCTTGCCTTCGGATCTGAGGTAGAAGGTATACCCAATGGTTTCCTTAGGGTATCCTATGAAGACGCATTTTTCTGACTTGGGTTCGAGCTTTTCAGGTTGAAGTTTCTTAACATAAGCATCACATCCCCAAACTTTTAAAAACGACAGCTTAGGTTTCTTCCCAAACTATAATTCATACGGTTGTCGTCTCAATGGATTTAGACGGTGCCCTATTTAAAGTGAATGTGGTTGTATCTAAAGCGTATCCCCAAAATGATAGCGGCAAAACGGTAAGAGACATCATAGATCGCACCATATCCAATAGAGTGCAATTACGACATTCAGACACACCATTATGCTGAGGTGTTCCAGGCGGCGTGAGTTGTGAAACAATTCCACATTTCCTTAAGTGCGTACCAAATTCGTGACTCAAATATTCTCCCCCACGATCCGATCGTAAGAACTTTATTTTCCTGTCACGTTGATTCTCCACCTCACTCTGAAATTCCTTGAACTTTTCAAAGGTCTTAGACTTGTGTTTCATTAAGTAGACATACCCATATCTACTTAAGTCATCAATGAGGGTGAGAACATAATGATAGCCACTGCGAGCCTCAACGCTCATTGGACCGCACACATCAGTATGTATGATTCCAACAAGTTGGTTGCTTGCTCCATTGTTCCGGAGAACGGAGTCTTGGTCATCTTGCCCATGAGGCATGGTTCGCATGTGTCAAATGATTCATAATCAAGAGACCCCAAAAGCCCATCTTCATGGAGCTTCTTCATGCGTTTGACACCAATGTGACCAAGGCGGCAGTGCCACAAGTATGTCGGACTATCATTATTAACCTTACATCTTTTGGTACTCACACTATGAATATGTGTAACATCATGTTCGAGATTCAATAAGAATAAACCATTGACCAGCGGGGCATGACCATAAAACATGTCTCTCAAATAAATAGAACAACCATTATTCTCGGATTTAAATGAGTAGCCATCTCGCATTAAACGAGATCCAGATACAATGTTCATGCTCAAAGCTGACACTAAATAACAATTATTGAGGTTTAAAACTAATCCCGTAGGTAAATGTAGATGTAGCGTGCCGACGGCGATCACATCGACCTTGGAACCATTCCCGACGCGCATCGTCACCTCATCCTTTGCCAGTCTCCGCTTATTCCGCAGCTCCTGTTTTGAGTTACAAATATGAGCAACCACACCGGTATCAAATACCAAGGAGCTACTACGAGTACTGGTAAGGTACACATCAATAACATGTATATCACATATACCTTTGGTGTTGCCGGCCTTCTTGTCCGCTAAGTATTTAGGGCAATTCTGCTTCCAGTGACCATTTCCCTTGCAATAAAAGCACTGAGTCTCGGGCTTGGGTCCATTCTTTGGCTTCTTCCCGGCAACTGATTTACCGGGCGCGGCAACTCCCTTGCCGTCCTTCTTGAAGTTCTTCTTACCCTTGCCCTTCTTGAAACTAGTGGTCTTATTTACCATCAACACTTGATGTTCCTTTTTGATCTCCACCTCTACTGATTTCAGCATTGAATATAACTTAAGAATGGACTTCTCCATCCCTTGCATATTGTAGTTCATCACAAAGCTCTTGTAGCTAGGTGGGAGCGACTGGAGGATCATGTCAATGACTGAGTCATCTGGGAGATTAACTCCCAACTGAGACAAACAGTTGTGTAACCCAGACATAGTGAGTATGTGCTCACTGACAGAACTGTTTTCCTCCATCTTACAACTGTAGAACTTGTCAGAGACTTCATATCTCTCGACCCGGACATGAGCTTGGAAAACTATTTTCAGCTCTTGGAACATCTCATATGCTCCATTCTGCTCAAAACGCTTTTGGAGCCCCGGTTCTAAGCTGTAAAGCATGCCGCACTGAACCAAGGAGTAATCATCACTACACGACTGCCAGGCGTTCATAATGTCTTGAGTTGCTGGGAAAATGGGTGCTTCACCTAGCGGTGCTTCTAGGACATATGCTTTCTTGGCAGCTATGAGGATGATCCTCAAGTTCCGGACCCAGTCCGTATCGTTGCTACCATCGTCTTTCAGCTTGGTTTTCTCTAGGAACGCGTTGAAGTTGAGGGCAACATTAGCGTGGGCCATTTGATCTACAAGACATATTGCAAAGATATTTTAGACTATGTTCATGATAATTAAGTTCATCTAATCAAATCATTCAATGAACTCCCACTCCGATAGACATCGCTCCGCTCATCTAAGTGATGCATGATCCGAGTCAACTAGGCCGTATCCGATCATCACGTGAGATGGACTAGTCATCATCGGTGAACATCTTCATGTTGATCGTATCTACTATACGACTCATGTTCGACCTTTCGGTCTCTTGTGTTCCGAGGCCATGTCTATAAATGCTAGGCTCGTCAAGTCAACCTAAGTGTTTTGCATGTGTAAATTTGGCTTACACCCGTTGTATGTGAATGTTAGAATCTATCACACCCGATCATCACGTGGTGCTTCGAAACAACAAACTTTCGCAACGGTGCACAGTTAGGGGGAACACTTTCTTGAAATTTTAATGAGGGATCATCTTATTTATGCTACCGTCGTTCTAAGCAAATAAGATGTAAAAACATGATAAACATCACATGCAATCAAATAGTGACATGATATGGCCAATATCATTTTGCTCCTTTTGATCTCCATCTTTGGGGCGCCATGATCATCATCATCACCGGCATGACACCATGATCTCCATCATCGTGTCTTCATGAAGTTGTCTCGCCAACTATTACTTCTACTACTATGGCTAACGGTTAGAAATAAAGTAAAGTAAATACATGGCGTTTTCATTGACACGCAGGTCATACAATAAATTAAGACAACTCCTATGGCTCCTGCAGGTTGTCATATTCATCGACATGCAAGTCGTGATTCCTATTACAAGAACATGATCAATCTCATACATCACATATATCATTCATCATATCCTTTTGGCCATATCACATCACACGGCATATGCTTCAAGAATAAGTTAGACGTCCTCTAATTGTTGTTGCAAGTTTTTTACGTGGCCGCTATAGGTTTCTAGCAAGAACATTTCTTACCTACGCCAAAACCACAACGTGATATGCCAATTGTTATTTACCCTTCATAAGGACCCTTTTCATCGAATCCGATCCGACTAAAGAGGGAGAGACAGACACCCGCTAGCCACCTTATGCAACTAGTGCATGTCAGTCGGTGGAACCTGTCTCACGTAAGCGTACGTGTAAGGTCGGTCCGGGTCTCTTCATCCCATGATGCCGCCGAATCAAGATAAGACTAGTAATGGCAAGTAAATTGACAAAATTGGCACCCACAACAACTTGTGTTCTATTCGTGCATAGAAACTACGCATAGACCTAGCTCATGATGCCACTGTTGGGGATCATTGCAGAAATTTAAAATTTTCTACGCATCACCAAGATCAATCTATGGAGAGACAAGCAACGAGAGAGAGGGGAGTGTATTTTCATACCCTTGAAGATCGCGATGCGAAAGCGTTGCAAAAACGTGGTTGGAGGAGTCGTACACGCAGCGATTCAGATCAAGGTCGATTCCAATCTAAGCGCCGAACAACGACGCCTCCGCGTTCAACACACATGCAGCCCGGTGACGTCTCCCGCACCTTGATCCAGCAAGGAGGAGGGAGAGGTTGGGGAAGACAACTCTAGCAGCAGCACGATGGCGTGGTGGTGGTGGAGCAACGTGGTTTCTAGCAGGGCTTCGCCAAGCACTACGAAGGACGAGGATGTGGAGAGGTAGGGCTGCACCAAGAGGGAGAGATTCGTGTGTTTGGCAGCCCCAAAACCCCCACTATATATAGGAGGAGGGGAGGTGGCTGCGCCCCCTCTAGGGTTCCCACCCTAGGGGGTGCGGTAGCCCTAGATGGGACTGGAGGGGGCGGCCAAGAGGGGGAGAGGGGGGGGCGCGCCCTAGGGTGGGCCTTTAGGCCCATCTGCGCCTAGGGTTTCCCCCTCTCCTCCTAGCTGTGCCTTGGGCCTTGGTGGGAGGCGCACCAGCCCACTCAAGGGCTGGTCCCTTCCCACCCTTGGCCCATGCAAGCCTCCGGGGCTGGTGGACCCCCGGAACCCTTCCGGTGGTCCCGGTACATTACCGGTGACGCCCGAAATACTTCTGGTGGCGAAAACCTCACTTCCTATATATTATTCTTTACCTCCGGACCATTCCGGAACTCCTCGTGACGTCCGAGATCTCATCCGGGACTCCAAACAACATTCGGTAACCACATACAAACTTTCCCTATAACCCTAGCGTCATCGAACCTTAAGTGTGTAGACCCTACGGGTTCGAGAATCATGCAGACGTGACGACACAGCTCTCCGGCCAATAACCAACAGTGGGATCTGGATACCCATGTTGTCTCCCACATGTTCCACGGTGATCTCATCGGATGAACCACGATGTCGGGAATTCAAGCAATCCCGTATACAATTCCCTTTGTCAATCGGTATGTTAATTGCCTGAGATTCGATCGTCGGTATCCCAATACCTCATTCAATCTCGTTATCGGCAAGTCACTTTACTCATTCCGTAATGCATGATCCCGTGACCAACTACTCACATTGAGCTCATTATGATGATGCATTACCGAGTGGGCCCAGAGATACCTCTCCGTCATACGGAGTGACAAATCCCAGTCTGGATTCGTGCCAACCCAACAGACACTTTTGGAGATACCTGTAGTGTACCTTTATTGCCACCCAGTTACGTTGTGACGTTTGGTACACCCATAGCATTCCTACGGTATCCGGGAGTTGCACAATCTCATGGTCTAAGGAAATGATACTTGACATTAGAAAAGCTTTTAGCAAATGAACTACACGATCTTGTGCTATGCTTAGGATTGGGTCTTGTCCATCACATCATTCTCCTAATGATGTGATCCCGTTATCAATGACATCCAATGCCCATGGTCAGGAAACCATAACCATCTGTTGATCAACGACCTAGTTAACTAGAGGCTCACTAGGGACATGTTATGGTCTATGTATTCACACATGTATTACGGTTTCCAGTCAATACAATTATAGCATGAACAATAGACAATTATCATGAACAAGGAAATATAATAATAACCATTTTATTATTGCCTCTAGGGCACATTTCCAACACATCTTGTGTGACAATGACCTCCTCATGTGTATCTTGGCCATCAACATTGACCTCCTCATGGGTAACTTGGCCATCAACATGGACCTCCTCCTGTGTAACTTGACCATCATCTTGTGTGCCATGAACTTCCTCCTGTGTACCTTGGCCATCAACTTGTTGTGGCAGAACAAGTTCATCATCTGACACATCATCAGGAATGGCCCTTAGACCCCTTCTTGTTGTTCTCTCTGCTAGATTTGGCAAAATGCCAGTCTTTCTTTGATTGCATCCTTTGATGTTGTGGCCTGATTCATGATAGTATGAACATGTTATTATAATTCCATGTCTGCTCATCACCTTGGTTCCATCTTTCTTTTCAATCTCATAAGGCTACTTTCTCCTACTCTTGTTTGAAGGCCTTCCTACTTTTTTTTCATAGACAGGTGGCTTGATTTCACAACCATTCATCTTCTGCCACTCATTCCTATCTCTGCAAGGCTTGATAATGGGTTTGTATGCTAGCTTGAATGCTTCTATACTGTAACAGGAGTGCACCAAACTCTCAGGATCAATCCTCTCATGCCTGCAGCATGCAATTGCATGGTGACATGGCACTCCACTAAGATCCCACCTTTTGCATGTATAAATTTCTTCCTTCATGTCAACAATGTATGTCCTATTCTTGTTGTCAACCTGAAAGATGCCATCACCAGCCCCTGAAACCATGCATGTGGCTGACAGCTCTATATTCTTCTCAATTCTTTTCCTAATTTTTGGGCATATTGAGCGAGGCCAGGTCTCTGCCTCCTTTCTTTTGTTGTAGAATCTTACCATGAGCTGTGTTTTGATCTTGTCAATCATTGATCTGAGATGCATCTCCCTAGCCTCAAGAATATGCTTGTTGAAAACCTCACAGTTGTTGTTCAGAAGGATATCACACTTAACCAATTCTCTTTGGAAGCCCCTAACCCAAGTGTTGGGTGGTAGCTGCTCAAGCCATTTGTATACTTCTAGGCTGATGGCCTTCATTTCCTCCATGCTTTCAGCCAACAGCTCTGGTGTTGTGCTCCTTGCACACTTCCACAATTGGTTCTTAAGAACATCTCCTTTGTGTGTTTGCTGAAAATTCTGCCATATATGCCTAACACAGTGTCTGTGCTCTGCATCAGGAAAGTGCTGCCTCACTCCCCTGATCAACCCCTTTTGCTTGTCTGACATTATAGTCCATGGCTCTGTGTTTACAATTCCCAAGTCACTCTTCAGATTTGACAAAAACCATTTCCATGTGTCAGTGTTCTCTACCTCAACAACTGCAAAAGCTAGAGGGTAAATGCAGTCATTAGGATCCATGCCAATAGCACACAGCATAACACCTCCATACTTTGTCTTCAGGTGGCATCCATCCAAAAAAATGACAGGACTACAAGCTTGCATGAAACCCCTTTTGCAGGCATCCAGAGAGAAATAACAACTTCCAAATATGCCATCACTGACACCCACATAGAAAGAACTGCCTGGGTTTGATCTTCTAAATTCTTGTGCATAATCCCACATGCTATTGTACTGCTCCAGCTCATCTCCTTCAATGACTTTCTTCATAGCCTCTTAGCCCTTCTGAGCTTGCTCCTTATTGCTGTCATGTTCCAATCTTTCTGAACCACCCTTGCAAAAAAATCATATTCATGTTTTCATCTGCTCTGAAAGAATCAACATATTTTCCAGCCATAAAAGGAGCAGTGAATGACTTAACACACCATTTCTTTATGCATGTATGCTTTGGGTTGTATTTTTTTATCATGAAGCAGTTGATTCTCCCATCAAATGATGCAGACAAGGTCCAAGGGCACCCATCTTCACAAATGGCATTGAGTCTTTTCCTATCATTTCTAGGGCATTTAATGTCAACTCTCTCCTGACAACTATACTCTTTGGTAGCTTTCCTAAGGAACTCAACAGATCCAAAGGTCTGACCAACATGAAATTGTGGTTTAGTGAGGTCTTCCTCTCTAAAACTTTTGAAATTTAGCTTCACCTTATCTTCATCAAAAGAAGGCAGACACATATCCACATCTTCAATAGGATCATCATGTTCTTCTTGCAATGCTACACCTTTACCTTTCTCACAGTCAACATTTGTGGCAAATAGTTCATCATATCTTCAAGATCAATGTCTGAATCAACAAGCTGAGGATTGTATTCTTCATCTGAACCATGGATTACTAAATCACCAACTGCATCTGTTGCATCCATGTTCAAAATCCTACATGGTCTTCTAGCCCTAAACCCAAACTGAGATGAAAGGTAAGTAGTTCCTGGCTGGGGTGGACTTGGTATGAAATCATCTTCTTTTGACTCTGCTCCACTTCCTAACTCTGCTTCATCTAGCTCATGCTCTTGATCATGCTCATGCTGAGACAACTCCTGTTCCACTTCAAGAAGCTCAGCCTGCTCCTGTTCCACTAGAGTGAGCTCAGCCTGCTCCTCTTGCTGTAGAGTGAGCTCAGCCTGCTCCTCTTGCTGTTGTTGTGGCTGTTCCTTTTGCTGCTGGTGTGCATTCTCCTTATTGGGCCTAATGCCACTGAACCTGGGATCCTCATCATTAGAGTGAATAGGAACATAAGAAATAAATGATCTCATGCTCTCATCATGATCAAGGAAAATCTGTTGGAAGTGGTTGCCATTCAGAGCACAATCCTTTATGTTTTCTGTCATAGTGTTGTCCCCTAACTTAATCTCTCTTAATCCATTCTTGTAGACTGTCAACCCAGGAACACACCAATAAGCCCTGATCCTGCCCTCAAACTCATATCCAATTTCCTCCACTAGACTGGCAACAACATTAGGTGTCTAGTTATCTATGTCACAGTAATCATACCAAATGGAGTGACCTTTGTGATAATCGCTATGCAACTCCCGTTTACTAGAGGAACACTTTGTGTGCTACCAAACGTCACAACGTAACTGGGTAAAGGTGCTCTACAGGTGTCTCCGAAGGTACTTGTTGGGTTGGCGTATTTCGAGATTAGGATTTGTCACTCCGATTATCGGAGAGGTATCTCTGGGCCCTCTCGGTAATACACATCACTATAAGCCTTGCAAGCAATGTGACTAATGAGTTAGTTACGAGATGATGTATTACATAACGAGTAAAGAGACTTGCCGGTAACGAGATTGAACTAGGTATTGAGATACCGACGATCAAATCTCGGGCAAGTAACATACCAATGACAAAGGGAACAACGTATGTTGTTATGCGGTTTGACCGATAAAGATCTTCGTAGAATATGTAGGAGCCAATATGAGCATCCAGGTTCCACTATTGGTTATTGACCGGGAACGGTTCTCGGTCATGTCTACATAGTTCTCGAACTCGTAGGGTCCGCATGCTTAAAGTTTCGATGACAGTTATATTATGAGTTTATGAGTTTTGATGTACCGAAGTTTGTTCGGAGTCACGAATGTGATTACGGACATGACGAGGAGTCTCGAAATGGCCGAGACATAAAGATTGGTATATTGGACGACTATATTCGGACACCGGAATAAGTTTCGGAGGTTATCAGATATATACCGGAGTACCGGGGGGTTAGCGAAACCCCCTGGGGGGTTAATGGGCCACTTGGGCCCAAAGTGGAGAAGAGGCGGGGCAGCCAGGGCAGGCTGCGCGCCCCCTCCCCCTCTAGTCCGAATTGGACAAGTAGGGGGGCGGCGCCCCCCCTTTCCTTCCTTCCCTCTCTCCCTTCCTTCCCCCTCTCCTACTTGGACAAGGAAAGGGGGGAGTCCTACTCCCGGTGGGAGTAGGACTCCCCTTGGCGCGCCTCCTCCCTGGCCGGCGCCCCCTCCCCCTTGCTCCTTTATATACAGGGGCAGGGGGGCACCTCTAGACACAACAATTGATCATTGATCTCTTAGCCGTGTGCGGTGCCCCCCTCCACCATAGTCCTCCTCGATAATACTGTAGCGGTGCTTAGGCGAAGCCCTGCGACAGTATAACATCAAGATCGTCACCACGCCGTCGTGCTGACGGAACTCTCCCTCGACACTCGGCTGGATCGGAGTTCGAGGGACGTCATCGAGCTGAATGTGTGCTAGAACTCGGAGGTGCTATAGTTTCGGTGCTTGATCGGTCGGGCCGTGAAGACGTACGACTACATCAACCGCGTTGTTCTAACGCTTCCGCTTTCGGTCTACGAGGGTACGTGAACACACTCTCCCCTCTCGTTGCTATGCATCACCATGATCTTGCGTGTGCGTAGGAATTTTTTTGAAATTACTATGTTCCCCAACAGACAGACAGCAAGCTGGTGCGGTCCGACCAGGTGGCTGCGATTTATGGTCATGTCGTTTTGCAAAAACCCCCGTATGGACTACTATTGACCCTAGCTCGACCAGGTGGCGGTCAAAGCTGAGCTGGCGGGCGCTGACTCAGCCAAGTCAGCAAATACATAGACGAAATCGTACATACGGACCAAAGTGAACCCCTAGTGCAAGTATTTGGACCGTAGTTCGGGTATTTTAAAGTAGTGGTCCTAAAGTGTCACCCAGGGACGGAGCCAGAAAATTGTGATAGGGGGGGGGGGGGCACGAACCAGAAGGATGGAAATCATAGGATACATTAACACATACAGTACTAAATATCATGAGATCTAAATAGTAGTATTTTTTTGTGGGGTAAAATGCATGTCTGTTGATCTAAGATAAAAAGTAAAATTACATATGTATTAATTCGAAGTCGGGTTTACGAGCATGGGTATCGAAGGTATCAATTATTTCTTCAAGCTAAACTTTGTCGCTAGCTCCTCCCCGATGTTTGTAGTTTTTCCAACTATATGTTTATATGGTTCTAAAAAGCGCGGACTAATCTAATCAAGGCATGAATCTATCAATCAAAATAAAGTACCTTTTTCCTCATTTTATCGTGGCTAATCCTCGGGGCTGGCCTACCGGCTACCGGCAAATAGCCTGCGGATCGGCGCTCGCCAACGGCCGTCGCTTCTCTGCTTCTCTTGATAGCTATGTGGAGTCGTGTAAAGATCCCATAGGCGATAGCAGGCGGCTGGGAAACGAGGCGATAGCACGACCTGTGTGTGCGTGGGCGCATGGCTGCGTGCCCTGCTAATCGGACCCTTTCTCACCTATGATGGGCTGCGTGATGCTTTGTTCTTTTGGGCTGGTAGGTAATTGTTTACATCCTAAGGCTTTACGAACGACACAGCTACAGGCGGGGGGGGGGGGGGGGGGGCAAGGAAGCGACGAGCAGTTGGGTAGGAGAAAAAATAGGGAAAAACTTATCGCTCTGAACGAGGCGACGCGATCGTTAGGGGGGGGGGGGGTCTCGCCCCCCCTTGCCCCCCCTTGAATCCGTCCCTGGTGTCACCCGACGCAAGTTATGTAACCTAGAGTGAAATTTTCTCATTTAGTAGGGATGGGACATGAGTCCAAGACCGACCCATTCCATCCCACTGTATTTCTAAATCAAACACACCCTAAAACAGGTTGCCGCGATGATAAAAAAGAAGATGGGCAATGAAGACCCGGGGGGCCTGCCTATAATATCCATTCTTTTAGGATCTTTTTGTTGCTGTGCCTCGAACAACTACTCTATAGGCCTGGACATTTCTTGGGCCGGGCTTTTCTGACCGGACATTAAAAAGCTCAACCCCCAAGCCTGAGCCCGCCCCAACCAGTAACCCAAATCAAATAAAAATGCATCTTTTCTAGCAAAAATACAAAGGTGGACATGGGTGCGCGCTCACCCACGTGAATTGTAAATTCATAAAACAAAATTAAAAAAATTAAAAAAATTCTGAAATTTCGTGGTATGAAACTTAGTCGATCATTCTACTCACGTGTGAAGTTTCATGATGTATAGACACCCATGGTATTTTTAGTGAAGAAAATACAAATGCGACCATATATTCATTAAATAATGTTTTTTAATATAGCTTTGAATTTGTCATTTTGCCCAGATTACCACGGATGTGATTTCTTTGTGAAACTTCATATGCGAGTAGACCGGTTGATTATGTATATTAGAAAAATAAATTCAGATTTTTTTTGTTTTTTCTAGTATTTTTTCGAAATTACTATCCATAAAGGGTGCACGCGCACCCATGTTCACCAAATCCGCGTCCCTTTTCTAGTTTGGTTGGAATTCGTTGGTTCATCTTAAGGGAATATTCCCCTTAGATGCGGAACACGTTGATACCTCTGAATTGGTGGAATCGCCTAGTTCTTCTCTTTAGCGACTAAAAAGAGAGAGAAGGCTCTCACCTCACCGCCAATATTACCACAAACAGGAGTGAAGTCGAGGGCCAAAATCACGCGCCACCGATGGAGCCGTCCTCACCACCTTATTGACTCTGTGACCGAAAAGTGCTTGCAGCTCCCGGGCTCCATTGCCCTTCGTATTTGAATTTTTTGAAAAACAAACTTCCATTGCAAAAAAGAATCTTAAGTCAAATATGTGAATACGTACACACATTCCTAAGGCCCGGTAAAGCTGAAAAGAAATACTTTGTATTTTGAGAAATACAAAAAGGAGAAATTTCTGACAAAAATGGCATCCATCTTCTACTATATACAATCAAAATTTTGTTTTTTTCTATAGCCCAAAACAAACGAGATTTTTACCAAAACTTGCCACGGGTATTTGGTATGTGTAATCCCTGGGAAAAATTTCACATTTTTTGAAACTTCAAAAACACAAATTTCAAAATATTTAAATATAGAAAGCAGTGGAGCTCGGATGGTGCAATCCCTCTGTCCTTTGTGATGTGCTTGAAACAAGGCGAAGAGAAGGAGAACATGCTTAATGCAAGGTGGAGAGAAGGAGCACGCAACTATAGGCGAGAACCGACACATGCCAAAAGGTTGCAAAAAAGTAGGTTGAAATCAAAAGCCGGCGCTGGTCCTAACTAGCAATCCAAGGCAGTAGTCTAGTGTGTTTGCGTTGATCTTGGCCTACATACAGAGGGATGGCCCCCTCACCCACCTCATCGTCGCCGACTAGCCGGAGAGGAGAGGGGAGGGGCCGACAATGAAGAATTGGAAGAGGAGGAGTGTGTGGGGCCGGACCGCCGGAGCAAACAATTCTCGGAGGGAGGGTTTGGTATCATTGTTTGTGTGTGAATATGGCTAAGATGCTCTTTTTGATTGCAATGCCTATCCTTCTCTCTGCGAAGAAAAGAATAACCTCAACAAGTACATGCAGCCGGTCGCGTGCATTATTGTTAGTGAAGGCGATGACTTGTTCACAAGAAACAAACTGAGATATAAAAAATCGAGCTAAGAAACCATGGAGATAAATAAATTAATAAAACCTAGACAGAGAGAGGGGGGGAAGGAGAGAGTCGCGGAAGCGTGGAGAAAGAGCAGGCGTGGACGACGACGTGACTCCTCCAGGGGCCAAGTCCTCCCACTTGGTTATGGTTAAGTCCTCGTGTACGGAACTCAACCTCGCCTTCCTCGTGCTAGCCTAGCCGGTTGGTTGGTTTGGTACCAAACCCTCTTCCTCTCCGGGTCTTTCTTCAGCACAGCGCGCTAGTACTAACTACTTCTAGCACGGAACAGAACAGCGCAGTATCGAGGATCGACATTAATGGCGTCCAAGGTTCGTTGCTACTACTGCTCTTCTTCCTCACCCCACCAATTTCCATTTAGCTACTCCCCTGCCTGCCCCTGGCACGTCGCCCGCCAGTAGGACCTTTTGTCGGCTGATCGATTTCATCGGCTCGGCCGGTTCGAATTTCTGGTGCAGGGCGAGAGGGATGTGGAGATCCACGTCTCTTCCCCGCCGCCCGACGACCGCGACGCCGCCAGGCCCTTGCTGCCCGCCGCCTGCGAGGCCTACTCCGTCTCCGCCGCAATCCTCCCGTACGCCCCTCCCCCTCTCCTCCTCTCTACCGCTAGCTTAACTCATCGTTCATTGCTAGATTCAGTTTTTTTTTTTAAACTTACTGCTGTACTGCCACCACCCATGCTGCTGCTGCTTGGGAGCACCCAAATCACGCTTCAGGCTTTTCATTCATTCAACACTGAAAACCATCAACTCATTTAGAGCTGTACTAGTACAGAGTACAAAACATATCGCTTATCTGAATGCTTCGTTGTACCGTCTGCAGCTTCTTCTTCCCAGCTCTGGGTGGGCTTCTCTATGGCTATGACATCGGGGCAACATCTGGTGCCACCATATCGCTCAAGGTACCACTTCCTCACCACTCTCTCCAACACCACAGCAGTTTACAGTTGGTCATAATTATCTTCTGTGCATCGATTGCAGTCCCCCACATCCAGTGGTACAGCATGGTACGACCTGTCATCAGTGCAAACTGGCCTCGTGGTAATGCTCTACTCTTAAACATCAGACCAATCTTCTGTAATTATGCCATCACCACGTTTGGCCTCATTTTAATCTGCGGTGTGCCTTGTCATTCCATTGTTTGCGATGCAGGTCAGCGGCTCACTCTACGGTGCTTTGATCGGATCCGCCACGGCATTCACCATTGCGGATTTTCTAGGTACGCATGTTCTGCTGTCCTCGTGCTCTACTCCATGGTATGCTGTGCAGTCTATCTGTTGTTCTGATATGATCGTTGCCTAATTGCTTACCACAGGAAGGCGCAGAGAGCTTGTTGTTTCTTCTATCATGTATTTGATTGGAGCTCTTCTCACAGCAGTGGCTCCTAACTTCCTTATCATGGTGGTTGGTCGCTTTTTATATGGCATAGGAATTGGATTGGTAACAATACTTAATGTCATACTTGAATTGGATAAGGACACATACATACATTTCTATATGAGGCTTATGTGAGTCGCTTTCATTAGGCTATGCACGCTGCTCCCATGTATATTGCTGAGACTGCTCCAAGTCAGATTAGAGGCATGCTCATTTCTCTCAAGGAGTTCTTTATTGTTCTTGGGATGCTTGTAAGTTCATAGTAGATACATCTTTTCCCCTTTTCCGCCCACTTATCTTCCAGCCTACTTATTTCCATTTCCTTCTGCAGCTTGGTTATATAGTAGGCAATCTCTTTGTTGAAGTGATTTCTGGTTGGCGCTACATGTATGCCGCCAGTGCTCCGATATGTGTCATTATGGGCATCGGAATGTGCTGGTTACCTTGTTCACCTAGGTGGCTTCTGTTATGTGCCACACAAGGAAAAGGAGATCTGCGGGAGACAAAAGAAAATGCTACACGTTGCTTATGTCGATTGAGGGGTCAAGCGTCACCTGATTTGGTTTCGGAGCAGGTTAATTTGATTCTGGAAGAACTGTCATACGTTGGTGAAGAGAAAAAAGCAGGATTCAGTGAGATCTTTCAAGGAAAGTGTCTCAAAGCAATGATAATTGGATGTGGTTTGGTGTTCTTTCAGCAGGTACCCTCTTTAATCTTTTTTGTTGACCTGTCCTAGAGTTCTGTTCGTACATTCTCCATGATATCATGTTGATCTTTTCAGTTCAAATAATATCCGGTTGATCTTTTCAGTTCGAATAATATCAGGTTGATCTTTATGCGGTGTTTATTCTTCTCCTCCTCTATGTATTTGCCAGGTCACTGGTCAACCAAGTGTGCTATATTATGCTGCGACAATTTTTCAGGTACTAATAATTCTGCCTATGAAATTATTCAACTCAAGTATGCCATTATCTGGTGTTAAGATTACCATTTCCAGTATAGGGGTGGGGGTCAATCTTGCAGGGCTAGTTGGATTGGCATGTCCTTGCCTTCAAACACCATCAATTCTTTGCTTTTCTTGCTGTGTTATTGACAGCTATCATTATTTGCACACAGAGTGCTGGATTCTCTGGAGCATCTGATGCCACTCGTGTATCAATTCTTCTTGGCGTGCTGAAGGTAGGTGCCAATTTTTGCACAAGTTTATTTTAGACTTATAATAACCAGCAGTGATATCTGCCCACTTTAAGATGGTTCAGAGGTTTCACACGTACAAATTATGAATGCCTTGAGAAAAATTCAACATACACACGGTGGTTCCATACTATTTTTAGTTGAATCCAGCCCAATATATGTAAGATTTGATGCAATGCTGATAAGTGCATAAGAAAACTAGTATGATTTTCTGTTAAATTGCATATGTCTGTATTTGTGTTAAAAAACAAGAAAGTATTACTAATGCTGTGGTTTCATCTCTGTAGCTGATTATGACTGGAGTTGCCGTTCTTGTGGTTGACAAACTTGGTAGAAGACCATTACTAATTGGTGGTGTTAGTGGAATTGTAAGTCTGGCTTCAACATGTAGATTTCTTATTTGAATATGACGAACTGCAAAAACATAACCAAGTTGAAGTTAGTATTCAAATGATTTCTGTGTAATGAAATGATATATTCATATAACTGAATAATATATTTTCATGCATAACTATGTGTCTCTGTGGAACAAGGTATTGTTAACTTCAAATATACCCCAATGTCGAAGGCTATCAGGGGCTAGGAAGCATGATATTTTTTTTTAAAACGATACTTTGATGGAGATGTATCCTCACTTATTCACACTCTCCTGTTGATGGTTGTTATGTGCAGGCTGTCTCCCTATTCTTATTGTCTTCATACTATACCTTGTTTACGGGTGCTCCTTATGTGGCTGTAATAGCACTTCTACTGTATGTTGGCTGCTACCAGGTACTTACAGAGTCGGCTTACCCTTATTTGCCATAAAAATAGTACAAGATGATTCGAGGGAGGAATATAGTTGGCCTTGCCTTTCTGAAATACTAGTTGGCTTGCATTTACACCAAACTTTGAGCAGTTAAACTTTACCTGTGAGTTAAATTTGGCTCTTTGGCTATCTGATGAGAAGTGGTTACTTTGCAGTTATCATTTGGTCCGATTGGCTGGCTTATGATTTCAGAGGTTTTCCCGCTGAAGCTGCGTGGCCGTGGATTGAGTGTTGCTGTTCTTGTGAACTTCGCCTCCAACGCGCTTGTCACTTTTGCTTTCTCCCCACTAGAGGTACAAGCCTGCTGCTCTTTCCTTAGTTTTGCCTTGGTCCTCGGAGTGTATTATCAAGTTAATCCTTTCTTAAGGTTAGTACTATCAAGTTAGTGATCTTTTCATTTTTCTGCATTGCACTGTAGGACTTGATTGGCACTGGGGTTCTCTTTGCTTCGTTCGGGGTGATTGCGGTGGCGTCTCTCACATTCATATTCTGCATTGTGCCCGAAACAAAAGGGCTCACCCTGGAAGAAATCGAAGCCAAACTGTAGATCCAACTATCTGTAGTCTCATCTTAGTTAGCATCTTCTTTACTGCTCTTATTACTCAGCTATTTTGTAAGCGTAGTATTACATTGAGAAACTACTTATTTTTCTCTGAATAAGATATATATCTAAATAGAAGGTGTCCAAGTGGAAGCGTCTTCATGAGGGAAAAACTGTCGAAGGGCAGAATCTGTGAAATCTAGAAAATGATGTCTCAATGGAAAAAACTGAAATCAAAACGTGTGCAAACACACAGAATCGATGAAAATTTAGATAATGACATCCAGCAAAAAGCTGTTTAAGCACATAAAAAAACCTACCAAGTTTGTGATATACGTGAAAAATGAGGTTCTATTGGAAAGATACTCTCAAGCAAAATATTGTTCGAGGGCATACCAAAAAAGTTCTGTACCAACACCCATGAGTTAGATGAAATTTCAGAAAAAAAATGGTATTGCCTGAGAAACATCTCTGGCGAAACACAGTAGGAAGTATATAAAATCAGGAATCAGTTCGACCTTCTTTTTTTGGTAGAAATAAGCTCGGCCTTTTTTTGATTATCTGACAGGAATATCCTTAACTAGGCTAACTTTTTAATCTGCCCAATTATTGAGTAGCCATTACACAACTCAAATACACATGACAATTTAAAATCTATGGAGACTAATACATATTGTACACGACCTATGAGTAACAATTATATAAGATACAATGTACTTGCATTGTCTAACAATCCCATGTTCCCTAGCATGTGCAGATGTGCCCATACAATTGGTTAGTGTTAGAGTACGTAATGGTCCTAATGGGCCCATTAGTCTTAGAGTTAATTAGAGATAAGGTCGCTTGCTTAGGAGTCAAGTAAGCCTTGCTTGGGAGTCAAGTAAACCTCTCTATATAAAGAGAGGAGATGTATCAATCTAATCAAGCAAGAATTAAGAAGGAAATCCCTTCCCTCTTGCCCGGCCGTGGGCAGAAAGGCCCCCGGCCGGCCCTCTCGCGCCCTCTTTCTAGCAGCACCATAACAATTTGGAGTGTTAAGAGTACGTAATGGGCCTAATGGGCCCATTAGTCTTAGAGTTAATTAGAGATAAGGGTCGCTTGCTTAGGGGTCAAGTAAGCCTTGCTTGGGAGTCAAGTAAACCTCTTTATATAAAGAGAGGAGATGTATCAATCTAATCAAGCAAGAATTAAGAAGGAAATCCCTTCCCTCTTGCCCGGCCGTGGGCAGAAAGACCCCCGGCCGGCCCTCTCGCGCCCTCCTTCTACCAACACCATAACAATTTGGTATCAGGTAGCTCAGTTCCGATCATGTCTTCGCCGCCGCCCGCCCCGTCGCTTCCGCTGCCGACCGTCACCACCGCGCCGCTGGCCATCTACACCGCGCCGCTGCCCTCCTCGTCCATGCCGTTGGTCGCATCCTCCGGCGCCGCCACCGCCCAGATGCCGACGCCCTCCACCGCACCACCGGCCGCCGCCTACACCCCGGAGGAGATTACCGGGGTCCTCAACGACCTCGTCACAGCCGTCCAGGGGATCCGACTGTACCTGGCCAGCCCCTACGGGCCGCCGCCGACCGCCGCCACCGGGCCGCCGCCGACCGCCGCCACCGGGCCGCCGGCCCTGCCGTGGTACTCGCCGCATCCAGGGGCCTCCGCGGCGTTCGCTGGGACACTGCAGCCCCAGCTGCAGCTGCTGCCGCCGCCCGCCGCTACCCCGCAGTGGCCGCAGTGGCCGGCGCCGGCTCTCGCCACGCCTCCAGCACCCATCGCCGCCCCCGCGCCGCTGTGGCTGCCGTGGCAGCCGCCGCACCAGGCGGCCTTCGCCGCGCTCATCGGGCCACTGCAGCTGCCATCCATCGCCACCACTGCCCAGCCCTGGCTGCAGTGGTACCCGCTGCTCCTGGCGGCCTCCGCCGCGCCCGGCGCTTCGCCGCAGCAGCCGCTGCCGTTGCCCGGTGCGCCACCGCAGCAATCGCTGCAGCTGCAGCAGCCACCGCCTGTCAGCTCCGGCCCCGCATCGACCGCACCGGCGGGAGTCCCACTTCACCAAGTCCTGTCCCCGCCGTCGCCGTCACCGCTTCCGTCTTGGATTGCTACCCGCCACATGTCGGCGGCGGTGAGGCTGCAGGCTGCTGCGCGCGGCCTCCTAGCGCGTCGGTGTGTGCGGGAGATGCGTGGTCTGCAGCTGCCGCTCCTCCAAGTTGCCCTTTGCTGCGCAAAGGACCCCGACCTCATCCGCTGCGTCGGGGATCTTGGGCATGCGGTTTCCCCCACGGGCGGGGGCATGCTGTTTTCCCCGCGGGCAGCGACCTCAAAGTCTGCGACATCGGCGGTTGGGGGGGCGCACCCCTCCTTGTCATTCTCCATCGCAAGCCCTCCACTCTTCCCTGTGCGGTGCAAACCAACAGCCGTCCGGCAGGGAGAAGGCATGATGTCACCGACAGCAGCGCACCGCGTAGCACCACTGCATTCCGCCACCGACCGCCGCGAGGGCGCCTTTGCTGGTCACTCTTGCGACCACTTTCAGGTGGTCATACACATGCACTCCTTTTGTCCAGGTGGTGTCCATGGGATCCAGGTGGCTGTACACGTGCACGTCCGACGTGCGGATGGTGTCCACTTTTTGTTAAGGGGTCCAAAATAAAGCGTCCCAGTCCATTTTAGGTTGAGAATAATAAAATAAGCCGAGATGTAAAAGGCTTGTTTTTAGGTGTTAGGTTTGTATTGCGTCGAGTCATGGTTATAAGTTGGTTAGGTTGCAGCTCGAGGACAAGCTGCATGTTTAGGTGGGGTGTAGTGTTAGAGTACGTAATGGGCTTAATGGACCCATTAGTCTTAGAGTTAATTAGAGATAAGGGTCGCTTGCTTAAGGGTCAAGTAAGCCTTGCTTGGGAGTCAAGTAAACCTCTCTATATAAAGAGAGGAGATGTATCAATCTAATCAAGCAAGAATTAAGAAGGAAATCCCTTCCCTCTTGCCTGGCCGTGGGCAGAAAGGCCCCCGGCTGGCCCTCTCGCGCCCTCCTTCTAGCAGCACCATAACAGTTAGACATCTGTATTTCAATGACCTCTGAAACATGATCATTAATCAATATGTATGCTGGTCAATTAATTTGAATCGTCATATGAGTTCAGACTAGGGACTTATTTGGAATATTCATTCTTTAGTCGTTATTTAGAATATTTATTAGACAGACGAATATGGACTTTCATAAGCAAGTCACATACTTGCCCATGATTGTTCAAGTACATTACTAAATAAATCATTGAACATGGGTAGCATCTTGGGCATATTCCAAACACATTCTTCATCGACCCTTTTTTAAATAGGGGAGGGAAACTATGCTGGATTGAATCCAGCTTTGGTCAGTTCATTTCTTGTATGCAGATTGATTGATGATTCAGTCCGATCCATATCTGCATTGGCTGAGACTTTGACGATCTGTTGGTTTTAATTCATCTCAGCTTTGAAAGAAATTTCTGAGGGTTTGCCCTGCTTGCACCTAGTTATCATCTGCATGCATACATGTCAATAAAAATATCAGAAAGACCAGCAGCACTTCATTGTCCCTTTCTTTTATTTGACTTTATTTTGAAATTATCAGCTAGCTAGGCTTGATCTTGGCTCATCCAAAAGAAGGAATTAAGAATTTGTTTCATCTGTTGGAGTATGTAACAACCAAGGAAAATCACATAGCTTCATAACTGGATGCATATCCTGACAGATTTACTAGATGTGCATCATCAGTGCATCTTGTCCTTGCGTATCGGCGTGAGCTGAATTGGGCAGCCATTCTTTAGCCTCGGAAACATTGCCCATTTCTCAAGGCTTGTATCGTGGTCTGCCATTTCCCATCTGAAAACATCAGAATTTTTTAGTTTTATTCTCCAGCTCTAGCTGTTTGCATCAAATAAAGAAACTTGGCTTTAGAGTTGAAACCTGAAATTTGTGACAAGGCGATGAAGGAATATTAGCATCATAATCTTGGCAAGGTTCATCCCCAGGCATGTTCTGCTGCCTGCTCCAAATGCCAAGAAGCTGTATGGCTTCATATCATCCTGTCCATAGAAATACCATCAATCTGTCTATATCACAAAACTATATAAATCTAGTACTCCCTCTCCCTCCGATTCATATTAGTTGTCGCTCAAACCGATGTATCTAGCACTGAAATACGTCTATGATGTATCTAGCACTGAAATACGTCTAGATACATCCGTTTGAACGACAAGTATTATGGATCGGAGGGAGTATAATTTCTTCAGGCTTACAACAATACATACATTGAACCTGGAAGGATCAAACACTGTCGGACTGTCATAGATGGTTGGATCATAGTGTATGGATCTCGCATCGACATTTACGAGCCAGTCCTTCTTAATGTGGAATCCTGTTGTTACTTGTTTCTGTTAATGGTAGCTTCCAGCAATGAGAAAGAAAATAAATCAGCGAGGTTTAGTTACCTGCAACCTGGCAGTCCTTGAGTGCCACCCTTGGAAACCAAGAAACTATGGTGGCCATCCTCAAGGATTCTTTGACCGTCTTGTATGCGTAGTCCATGGTGTTCAGATGTTGTAGGGTAAGAGGTGCATCATTGTGCTTGGATGCCAGATCCAGCTGAACTGACTGCATATACGTATACAGAGAGAATTGCAATCAAGAAATGAAGTAATTTATTCTTCATACATGGGCCAAATATGCAGCTTGCTCACTCTTAGTTTCTCTTGGAGATCTGTGTTGTCGCCCAGGTACTTGACCATCCAGGTAATTGCTGTTGCTGTTGTCACTTGCCCTGCACTCAGTTACAAACAAGGCTTTGTTTGTAGCTAAAATAACTTAAAGTCTTTGTAGTTAAGAACTAAATTAGGACTTGCATACATGTATACCTGCAATTATGAGTGTCAAAATGTTATCCAGAATCTGTTCATCCGTGAGCGCTTCTTCAGGTGAATCCATATGGCTCTTGAGAAGAAGGGTCTGCAGAAAGTCGTCCCGGTGATCTAGTTTCAGGCCATTTTCTCGCCTCGTGGATATTTCTTGCCTCAGTGCATCCATGATCCTCTTCCTTGCCTGACATCAAAAACAATTTGATACAAAGAATCTAGCTAGAAATCGTTCCCTTGTGATGTACAGTAGTAATTAAAAGCATGTATACTTGCGCGAATCTTGGTATCTAGTCAATCTAGATCGGACAGTGATGGTTTCGAGTGGCGAAAAAAGTAAAAAGAAAAAAGCAAAACTGTAAAAACATTAGAAAAAAAGGGTACCTGTAGGCCTCTGTAGAACCTTGTTCGAGGCAGCCTGATTGGCAGCGCGAGCATGGCTTGCGTTACGTCCATGACGTCGCTCTGCAGCTGCTCCAGCTCGCGCGTGTCGTCCCGTGGCCCGATGAGCATCTCGCAGATGGCCCTGAAGGTGACGTCGAGCGCGGCGTCCAGCACGACGGCCTGGCCCTTGCAGCCGTCGGCCAGCAGCCGGGCGGTGATCAGGCGGTCGAAGGCGGCGGCGAAGGCGGCCGTGGGCGCGGAGGCGAAGAGGCCCGCGACGGCGCGGCGCATGCGGCGGTGGGCGCCGTGGGAGGTGCAGAGGAGGCTGTGCTCGCCGAGCAGGTCGGCGACGGTGCGCACGTAGCGCTTGGCGAAGTGGGGCGGGTCGGCGGCCAGGAGGCTGGCGGCGGCGGCGCGCGCGCGGGAGGAGAGGAGGAAGACGTGGGTGCGGCCGAAGAGCACGGTGCGGAAGCAGGCGCCGTACCGGAGCGCGCGGGCGTGGACGAAGTGGTAGAAGCCCCTGCCGCTGCTGTTGTCGGCCAGGAAGGACAGCGTCTCCGCCCCGACCGCGCCCCGGCACCAGCCGCCGATGCCTCCCGGCGGCGGGCTCCTGCAATCCTGCCGGAGTTGTGAAGCACGTAGAGCGCGGAGGAGGAGGTAGGCGATGCCGCCGACGGCCGCGGGCAACAGCAGGACGTGTGCGGCCGCAAAGCGCCATGCCAGCTCCGCCATCGTCGACATCATCTCCGGCCGGCGCTCGCGAGCTAGTGACTACTAATGTGATTTCACACTGGCGCTGGCACGCACGCATATCTAAGCAAGCATGCACGCGCGCCATATATGACCGAGTCGGTCGGGTGCAACCATTCTCCAGATCAATCATGGCGATGGATCCTGGAAGGATACCTGATCTGATGGATTCCAACCGCACTTGCGCTAGTTGCATCGATCGCATCTTTTCCCGCCGTCCTCGGCCTCACCTCGCTCGCGTTTCAAGATGAGTATCATCATCTCGCTGTTCATGCAAATGGGTAGTTGACGAAATGCCGGGTTTCATTCCATTTGCATGGCGAGTGCTGTGTGTCGTCATGATCTTAGCTTCCAGGGCAGGCAGGCAGGCAGGCAGACATGACCAACCAGCACGAACCAAAGTTCAGTCAGCTTTATTAGTTGAGTTGTGTGTTTTCCCATTGACTCAACGGCCGCATATTCTGGTCTAGTCGAGGAGTATCTCGAGGAAGAGGAACCCAGCCAATTTCCCACTAACTTAACCAGTGATGACTTGTCGCCCGCATATCTATGGGCCGCATATGGCCTTCGATCATGCATCATCATATCATTCGTGTTCACCATCGCATTCGTGTGATTAACCTACCTTTGCTAGAGTAGCTACTGGTGAAAGTAACCACTTGGTTTGATTAATGAAAGTTCCTTTCCCGCAAAGAGATAGATAGATAGAGAGAGAGAGCAGCTACTAGTGTACTGGAGCTGACGAAGAAAAGTAGACACGGAGGAGATTACTGCTCTCTTTTCTACTCCCTCAGTTCCTAAATATAAGAAATTGAAATATCTAAAAGGTCTTATGTTTAGGAACGGAGGGAGTATATTTGATTGATGATGACCAGATTCAAGGTTCATCTGATTAATGAGCTATCATGCAGAGTAATTTCAATAGATTTTTTGATTATATTTTGGTGGGTATACTTTAAACCCCGGAATTTCGAGCCAGATAAAAACGATTCAAAACAAAATTAAATTTAATCAAAATTAGTTAAAATTAAGTGAACTTTGAAAAATCTGAAAGGATATCTGAAATTCCCGAATTTTTGCATATTGGCCACGCTCCTCCGTTCGAGCCCGTGTTATTCAGAGCATAAAGAATTATTCTTATTCGAGAAAAGAATCCGAGCGTGGAATTTCTTCAAGGGTGGAGAAAAGGAGGGGGATCAAAGTCACCATAGATCCGGGTGGTACGATTGTCACCAAAAGCTTTTCTTTTTTGCTTCCACTACGAATGCACGCATGATATGTGGCGTTCCCCTTGCCCTTGGAATCGTGAGTGTTAAATGTGCGTGGAATATTTTCAGCACAAAGACATATGCCGGCGAGTTCAGTGCGTAATCCAGGCCTGAGTGCACGGGTTATCTGCACGTGCGAGGTCTGTTCGGGAACGTGCAGGTGCTGTTGCGCAATGCGCAATTTCTAATGCTCATTGGTTATCCAAGTTGGACATTTTTCCTGAACAGATAATATCTCAAGTTCATCCCTATGGCGGTGTGCACCACATGATGCAGAGGGCGGGGGTTTCAGCCTCTTTTTCAAAAAAGAACAGAAAATAAAATAAATTCTCAAGTCCTTTTGTGTTTGTGACGGCGTGTACACAATCCACGTACGAATGCAATTGGCCTTGGTACCCTGACTTTAATTCTTTTTAGTTCATTTGGTTGAACAATGTGGTCACCCACTATGCATATGGAACACTAGTAGTAATCGCCTTATTGCGTGCCTTAACGAGCCTCCTCTCTCTCCTGATCATCACAAGTAGTTCCGTCACCTCCGTCATATCTGGTCGTTCCTTACTGTCTTCTTTCAGGCACTCAATTACAACCTTGCCAATTTCTTCCAGGGCGAACATATTGTCTTCAGTTGCAATCTCCTTGTCAAACATTGCTCGTCCACTCTTTTCTCTCTCATAAACTTTGCGGTACTCATCGACGAGGATGCGGTTTTCATCAAATATGTTCTTCTTCCTGGTAATGAGTTCCAAGAGAATAGCTCCAAAGCTGTAGACCTCACTCTTTAATGTTACATGTCCATCTTGCATGAACTTTCGGTCCATGTAACCCATATTATGCAGCATCAATTGGTTGCGTGTATCACTTGATTCAGAGGCCTGTAGCCTCATCTCCTCTAAACTATAAAGCCTCGAAAGCCCAAAGTTTCCAATTTTTGGTGTCAACTTGTCATCGAGAAATATGTTGTTCGGTCTGACATCACCATGTCGCATGGGACAATTTGCGTAGGAGTGCATGTATCTTAAGCCTTCTGCAAACCCAATTGCAATGTCAATGCGCAAGTCTAAAGGAAGTTTTTGTTTACTGCCATGGACAATGCTCTCGAGGCTCCCATTAGCAGCAAATTCAAATACTAACGTTGGAACATCCATCCCAGGGCAGCAACCATAGAGCTTGAGGATGTTCTTGTGGATCAGTTCTTTATGGACTTCTATTATCACCTCAAACTCCCGCCTCAGACTATTATTGCTTAGCGTGATAAAGGTCTTAACTGCCACCATGGTATTGTCAGGAAGAGTTCCTTTGTAGGCTTTACAAAATCTTCCGGTACCAAGAAACTCTGAATTGTTTTTTGTGATTTTCTGTATTTCCGCCTTTGTGAAAATCGTTAGGCCCCTGACATTCTGTAGGTGTGAGCCACCATTCCTCACGAAATTCCTGCGTGCTTTCCTGCTAAAGATATTCAAGTTTTTTAGCTTCTCCAAGAAGCTAGATTTAGAGCCGAAAATGCTTGTTCCTGGTCGGTTAACCTTTCGCTCCGTATCTTGTGCTTCCCGTAATGACCATTGATCTGCATTTTCTTGACCCTGCTGGCAGTGATCTTCCGTTTCTGGGCGTTCATTGATATCCTTTATAAGGCTCTCAGCTACAAGCTTTCCAATTATTTTCCCAGACTGTTCCTCGAGTAAGCTTGGCTGCAGCTCGGCTAGTGAACTGCTCATGCCAGTTTGGCATGAATAGTCAGCTCTTGCTGTTTTATCAAGCCTATCAATTATGTGCTGCACAGCTGGTCTCTTCTTTGGGTCCAAGTCCATGCACTCTATCCCGATCTTAGTGCATACTCTTACTTGTTCTAACTGTGTGTGCCCCTCTGGTGCCTGATCCAGTCGATTCATCCAACTTTCAACTACCTACAAAGTAGCAATCATGAGTTACTATCTGTTTTACATACTTGCACAAGGTGGTCAACCAAAAAAGAAAAATATGCTTAAAATAACATCACAAAAAGCAAAACATATGGTTGTTAATGTGGTGATCTTTTTTTTATAAAATGGACCTGAACGGACACATAAGAATGATAGAACATTAAATCATCATAACTATACCTAATTAGATTGCATATGTATATAAATAGGTCAAATACCTCGACACATGATAGCTAGCAGCAATTCTAGATAACTTCCGAAATAAATTATCATAACTTTACTCCTAGGTTTATTACCTGTATTTTGATCCAAGAAATATATAAATCCCTCTTTCTTCTCGATGTCTTTTCCATAGCTTTAGTTATGTAATAGTATGACTTAAGAGCAATAAACTTTTCACATATAAATTGACGAAGGATGAACTTTGATTCCGCATATTGATTTATTGCCATGCACAACTAAAATCCACCTGTTGTGCTTAGTACAACACAATTGTTGAGTGCTGTTCTTCAGAACCTTAGTCTGAGTGTTATCTCCTCTGTTTTTCTACCTTGCCTGGTTTCTCCTTATTTGTCTCCAGCTTGCAGCATAGGTTCCTTTCTAGCTGCTGTTTGGTAGCTTAGGTGCCATTTACCTACTTGGTTTGTTCTGTTGGTGGAGGATCGTTTTGGCTGTAAAAAACTACTTTGGTTTCTTCAATGAAATCAAGGGAGAAAATCCCTTTCAATAAAGAAAATGCTTAAATTGTTCTTACTTTCTCCTCTTCAAAATATCCCTTTGCTCCTGTCAGTATCTCCATGATTATAACACCAAGACTATATATGTCTGACGCGAATGCGATGTGCCCTCTATAGATTTCTGGAGCCAAGTACCCCCTAGGGAAGATCATATAAAGTTTGATCAATGAATGCCCAAACAAAACGTGAAGTCCCAAATAACCAAAATGAAGAGCTTCCAACATGCTGGCTTACTGAGATCCACACAGATGTTGAGTAACAGCTCGGGTTTGCCCTTCATCAAAACACCGCGAGAGACCAAAATCAGCAATTTTGGGTACCATGCCAATCTCAAGCAGGACATTAGCAGGCTTAAGGTCCAAATGAAGAATGCGCTTCTCATGAAGGTAATGTAAGCCTTCACATATTCCCCTAATTATTCGATAGCGCTCTCTCCATTCAAGTCCGCAAGATGCATCTGTACACGAAAGAGACGGATTTTGTATTTTATGAATTAGTTTAGATTGACGGAAAAAATGTAATAGAGTAAATAAATATGGAAGAAATAGATTATGATGCTACCAGACATATGCTTCTCAAGACTCCCTTTGGGTACAAACTCAAAACAGAGTAACCAGTTTCGTACATCTGCCATGACAAGCTTCCCCTCATATTCTGCCATTTTTCCTTGTGTGTCAGCACAATACCCCAGAAAACGTACTATGTTCTTGTGCTTGGTCTTCATTAAGCATTTAACCTCTCTGTGGAATTTACTCTCAGTAATATCAACTGTGTTTGACAGCTTCTTTACAGCAACCGTCCGTTTTCCGATCATTCCCTGTGGTTGCGAACCATATTGTCAATATCCTCGGCTTGAGTGTGCCTCGTGATGTGATTGTAGTGTGCATATATAGTTTAGTTTGCCGAATTCATTAAAAAGAAAAGAGTATTCCTTTAACAAGACAAAATACTATCCATTTTCATTAATCAATAAAACAGTTAATTAACAAATTGCCGTGATCGTAGCGATAATCTGAAGTACAAATGAAAGTCTTATGTCCCACCAAATCCCAATTTGGCGCCTCCTCATAGGAAAAAAAGAGAGAATAGTTTAATACATATGACAGAGTTTTATGAACAAGCGTTCTGCTTCATGAAAAATAGGGCTTTACGAACTGATGCCAAAAAAAGGAGTTTTATGCAGATGTTGCAAGAATTTTATAAGCCGGCGTTCTGCCGAATTCATGAAGCAAAGATAGCACAAAGTATTACATTGCTACAACATACCAAACTCGGCTGATATCTGTCATGTTCCACAACAAATGCTATCTATGTAGTATAGCAACAAATGCTAACTATGTAGTGTAGTTTTTAGATTATGCCGATTATTAGTTTTGAGAGGCAGTTTGAGAAAAGAAGCTGATTAAAGGCGTGGTACCTTGTAAACCACGGCGAATCCACCGCTGCCAATTTCCTGATCAGGGAGAAACGATCCGTGATGTCCTCCAAAAGTGATAACGGCAGGTCCGTGGGCTCTGCGCTTTCATCGAGCAGCATCCTCTCCAGGATGCCGTGTCTATTACTGCTGGCTTCGTGGTCCATTTGCAATCACTGCAAGTATACAATGAAATGAGTACAACACTCCTGAATTAAGAGAAATTAATGCTATTTGTGAGGCTAGCTAGCACTCCCTCTGTCGCAAAATAAGTGTCTCAACTTTAGTACAATTGTATTAAAATAAGACATTTATTTTGGGATGGAGGGAGTACTACAGGGTCATGCAACTAGCTAATCGTGCTAAGAACAAAAGCAAGGATCCTCAAAAAAAAAAAAAGCAAGGTCACATTACTGCTATTCATCAACTCACTATGAAAACATGAAGTAAACGGCGGCGAACCCAGCCCTCTTCCCGGTGGCACCGCCAGGCGCCAGCCACGCCGTCCGTTGATTCCTCGACCGGGCGTGTGCGCCCGATATAGCTAGGCCAAGTCTAGCTAGTACTGCAGCCGTTGAGCCGCAAGATCCAGTTCCACTGCGCGCGCTCTCACCTAGCCCTAGTCAGAGGCTGCCGCACCCGCAAGCGAGCCAACAGCATTTACGGCCGCCAATCCACTGCCCACCGCCGGCCGCGCAGCCGCATGTATCCACTAGCAAGCGGGGCTCCCCGGGACATCATGGAAAGTCGATTTGAGGATAGCACAGAAACTGAAGGATGAAATTATGATGATGCGGTAGGGGCCGGGCATGGTTCAGTTCGTCCCCCCTTTTCATCCCAAATAAAAATACGCCTGAGACGATTAATAAGCTACAAACAACAGATGCATGCGTACATACACACCACCAGGGAGGACACTTTATCAACGGATCGGCGAAGTGATCCTCGGGCGACTAGCTATGAAATCGAGATGTGAGGAAGGACAAGGTGAGCGAGCTTCAGCCTTCCTTTGATACTTCCTGCCAACGTCTCCAGCCAATCACATGTCTTGTTTTTTTATTTACAACAAAACTCCAACTATTGGGGCCAGGACTCTTTGAAATGATGCTGGAGTACGGAGCTTCAGAGAAAAATCTGAGCTGACCAGTCAAAGAAGAGAACTGCAGATTTTTTTTTGAGACAAAGAAGAGAACTGCAGATGATGTGGTCTAGGCTCCAAAGCACAGGTAAAGTAGAGAGTGCAAACAACTTAGTCGGGCCATGGCCCAGTTCGGCCCTAACTAAGCTTCCTGCTGGAGTATCCAAATGAGACCATCCACAGCCTCACGTGCGTGACGTTCGCGTCGCCTAATCCATTCACGATTCCTCCCGTTGCCTGCCTAGCCGCCTCCTCGCTGCCCGATCGTGTTATCCTGTCCCTCATTGCCTTGGTGGCTCTGGAGGTTCATGACATGTGGGCAGCGTTAGCATGCAGAGCCCCCTCGTGAGGCGTCTTTTAGGTCGACCGTCTCGTTCACTTGTGTATGTGTACTAGAGCATGGGGCAGGCCCGCTTTGCCACGCCTGTCGTGGTTCTAAGTCTGACAATAGTGTAGGGGTACTAAGGGAGAGGCAAGATCCTAACAATGGAGTAGTTGTGCACGCAAGAGTTTTACGAGTTCAGGCCCTTCTCGAAGGAAGTAACAACCCTACGTCTCGGTGCCCGGAGGCGGTCGACTGGATTATATGCGTGAGAGTTACAGGGGTGCGAACCCTTCTGCCTGTGAAGGGGGTTGGCTTATATAGAGTGCGCCAGGACCCCAGCCAGCCCACGTAGAGGAGGATTCAATGTACATAAAGACCAGACGTTACTGGTAACGTCTTACATAAAGTGATATCATGGCCATAAAGACTACTTAATAACAAACCGTTTGGATGCGAAGTGACCCTAGATCTCCTGGTGGTCGAGTGAGTCTTCATGGTCGAGCTGTCTTCAAGTCCGTCGAGTGGAATTCTTCCAGGTCGACTGAAAGACATCTTCTTCTAGAGATGTCCTTGGGGAGGGTACCTTGGACAGGTCCATGACCCTACCCTAGGTACATGGCTTCATCATTAGCCCCCAAATAGATCGAGATTTGAGTGAGGAAGGAGTTGAGAATTCTCCCGACCTGCTTTTCGTGTTGCGTGAGTGTCTTACTCTGGATCAACGACTTTTCGGTGATGGCGTCAACTTCTATTTCAGTCGCCTTGATCTATTCTTTGCGCCTGCCGAGTGAACTTTACGAACTTGGAGGTTTTTCGGGCGACGGAACGGAGGAAATCTGCTGTCTGACAGGTTGCTCTGGTATCTGCGGATTTGACGGGATCCGAATTTCGGGGAGCGCGCGAAGCGGAGGAGGCCGCGGTACTCGGATGGGATAAGGCAAAGACGCCTCGATCCCCGCACCATCTTTTTCGCCACGTATCGCGCGCGCGCCTGTCGCGGGATTTGACAGGATCGTTCGGGCCCATCAGTCAGCCACTCGGGAGAGGCTTCATATAAGGCACCGGACGGGGTTTTTTCGAAAAGTGCGCCCTCAATCCCCTCTCCCTCTTCCTCGAGCTTGCCCACTGCGCTCGCTTCCTCCTCCGCCCCGTTGCTCCTTGCGCGCCTCGCCAGCGACGATGGTGAAGGAAAAGACGACGGCTTTGGAGCGGGCGAAGAAGGCGACGGTGAAGGCGAAGGGGAGAGCGACTAGTCGGGGCGGATCCTCATCGCGGTCCGGCCTGCCGCAAGGCTGGATCCAGGGAGATTGGATCCGCTCGACCATCACCCAGAATAGGGATGGCAATGGGTAGGGTATGGGCGGGTACAACCTCCTTCTGCCCAAACCCATACCCGTAGAAATCTTCTATACCCACCCACTACAATACCCATGGGTATAAATCGATACCCATGCCCATACCCATCAGGTATCCTATACCCAATGGGTATCCAATGGGTACAATATATGGTATTTAAATTCATAAAAAATAGAGAAATGAGTCTAAAATTCAAGTGATGACAAGCGAGTAGTATAGCACCGATGCAGCCTCCTCCGGTGGGTGGCCTCTTGGAGGAATCAAGCGAGTATTAGCAACGGTTGGTGGAATCTCGACGCAGTGGGAGACGGCTGTGGGAATTGGGGATCGCTGGATCAAGAGATGGACAGGAGTTTTCGATGATGAGAATTCAAGATTTCATCTTTTCGAGGAGACATATATGATGTAGGGGGCGACAAAGCGGGTGTGAGCATATGAGCTCTGGCCAGTTCAGGGAATACAAGATTTAGGGATGGGCTATGGGAGTTGGATGTTGACACCACATGTCATAGGACTTATTATCATTTATTATTTTTTATGGGTATCCATTGGGTTACCAATGGGCGCAATTTCATACCCATGCCCTACCCATATATTTGCGGGTATGGATACCCATTACCCATGGGTACAAAACCTCTTCAAGTCTTGCCCATGCCCATTTTATTCGGGTAGGGTACCCGCGGGTACCCATACCCATGGGCAAAACTGCCATTCCTAACCCAGAAGGACCTCGACGACCTGGCCAACGAAGGACTGATCCCTCATGGGTCAGCAAGGCTTCCGGGGAAGGAGTGGCAGCCGCAGCCTCAGGAGGGTGAGTGTGTCCTCTTAGCCACCCATGTAGATCGCGGTTTTTCTCTGCCACCGAATCTTTTCTTTTGGGGGTTTCTGAACTTCTTTGGGGCACAACTTCATCACTTCACGCCCAACTCCATTGCCTACCTCGCCGCTTTCGTGTCCTTGTGCGAAAACTTCTTGGGTTGTCGGCCGCACTGGGGTCTTTTCAAACACATTTTCACCTGTCGCTCTCAGACGGTGAAAAAGGCTAGCCCGAGTGACGAGAGAACCCAAGTGATCCAGATGTGTGGGGGTCTTGGAGTTTAGATGAGGAGTAAGAGCGCCTTTCCAGCCATGACCCTTCCCGAGTCAGTTCGACGGTGGCAGTCGACCTGGTTCTACTGCCAAGACCAGTCGACGCCAGGGCAGTCGATTGGCCTCCCTCCGTTCTCCATGGACCGAGTGAACAAGCCATCTTCTCTGAAGGTGCTTCCGTAGGAGAAGGCTCAGGTTAGGATGTTGATGGAGCGCGTGGTCCAGCTCATTCACGACTGAGTGACAGGCATGGATCTTCTAGAGGTTTTCCTTCGACGGCGCATTCAGCCACTTCAATATCGGGGCCATCCGATGTGGTTGTACTCTGGTACTGAAGATACCACTCGGGTCCACCCGGAGGAAGTCGACGATGTCACTCTGGAGAGGTGGATGGCCGCCATCACAGGAAACAGGGATAATCCTCGCGGAGCCAGGAGGATCCCGTCACTCGACCAGTCCTACGAACCAGACAAGGTCTGACCACATTTCTCTGACTGTGACTCTGTTTTCTTCATTCCGCTTTGCTGCAATTCGGTTGACTGACCTGTATTTTGTTTGTTGTCTTCCAGATCACTACCGAGATGTACTCGATGCCCAATGGGGCGCAAGAACAGACCGAAGAAGAAGAAGGAAGTGGAGGTGAAAGCCGGGAGGAGTGGGAGTCGGACGGCGACAAGGGTGAAGAAGATGCTGGCTCTGATGAGGAAGAGGAGGAGGAAGAGGAGGAGGTAGTCGAGCCTCCTCGTACTGAAAGACGGTCCAAGCTCGCCCATGATCCTGCAGTCGAGCGTGGCAAGGGAGTCGTGCTTGCTGGGCAGTCGGCCAAACGCCCTCGGACGACTTCTCCGGCGCCGACTGAGAAAGCGTCGAAGCAACCCCAAGCGGCACCGACAAAACCGGCGAAGGCCCTACCAAAGATGAGGATGGAGATTCCGACTGTTTCTGGGTAATGGCACAACTCATGTTTTCTCTTTCAACATGGATACATTCTTGGTCGACCCGATCATTGACCGACTGATTTCTGAAATCGCAGTGCTGCTACTTCTGAGACCTCAGCCAGGCATGAAGATCAAGAAATGGAGGATGCTGCCACTTCCCATCCTGGTATGATCTGTGCAGTTTCACTTTCGGTCGATCGGATCTTTATTTTTAACTTTGAACCTTTTCTGTAGCTCCACCCAGCATTATCATTGATCTCCCTGATGATGACGATGAGGCACCACTGAGGCAAAGGAGGAACAGGAAAGCGTCTGTTGGCAAGACTGCTCAGGTTGCGTCAACACCTGAGACATTGGTTCCGGAGGGGGGCAACATTGCTCGGGCTACCGTGTCCTTTGTGGAGCCGTTGACGAGTGCCCGCCCTCTGTCGTCGAGTGCTGATCCACCTTCCCTCTTCTCCACACACCATATCCCAGAGGACCAAGCAGGTGCTGCCAAGGAAGCCATACGCCAGGCGGGGATTATGATGGAGCAGGTGAAGGCGATCCGAGACGCCAGCCAAGCAGCTTATGATGCAAGTTCAGCTCTTCAGAGCAATGTCCAGGTTAGTTGAACACCGCCTGTTCCGTTAGGATATGATACCTGATAGTCTTTATGTCTAAAAATCTTAATATTTGTCATACACCCACTGGGTGTGTCGAATGGAATCATGGAACCAGTGGGGGCACGCTGAGTGCACCCACTGGGTGTAGTCCCCGAGACCGTGGTCGACTGCTGGTAGTCGGCTATGGTCTGAAGAATACTTCACTGTTTTTTTTGAAACTGTGTCTAACTGTTGGCAGTTGGCTATTTTCGGTGGACTGATCGATCCGAGCCGGTAGAGCCAGTGGGGGCACGCTGAGTGCACCCACTGGGTGTAGTCCCCGAGACTACAGTTGAATATTTTGATTCGGCTGTAGTCTTAGAAATGCTACGGTTTTTCTCTTAGTCACTCGGAAGTGACTTGTCTTTGATGTCTGTTGACTGATCTTTCGCAGAAATCTTGCGAGCTTGTGTCTCGTTACACTGAGTTGGAGAACAAGCATATCCAGCTCGAACTTGATCTGAAGCTTGTCCAGGAGAACTTTATGAAGGCGAATGAGGAGGCAAAAGGTATGTTTGGTGAGAACCTTGACGACTGCCCTTATTTTTTGTCCATTCCCGAGTCTGATCTCACTGTCATTTTGCAGATAAACCAAGGGATGCTCTGAAGAAGAAGGACCTTGACCTCGCCGGGGCGCAGAAAGCGGCTTCGGACAAGACGAAACTCGCAGAAGAAAAGTTGGCTTCAATCAGCAAACTTGAAGAGGAGAATACCAATCTGAAAGCTGCTCTCGACGCGGCCAACAAGGAGGTCACCCAACAGAAGAGGGAAAAGATAGCCCTGAGTGACAAGGATAGTGAACTGGCGGGAAAGAAGAACGACTTAGAGGCTTATCTGGGAGGGCTCGCCAAGAAGTTATTCCTCATGCTCGAAGGTAACTCCTTATACCCGACTGGTAATCACCGACTTATTGTAGGAACCTTAGCTTATCCTTGGATCGTATCCACAGAATTCTGCCAAAACTTTGAAGAGGAGACAAGTCGAGTGGAGACTGGCTTGGATCCCATCAACTCTCCTGTGAAGGATGAAGCCACCATGAACGTGCTCCGTCTCGAGTCTCGCGTTGCTGCTGTGGTCGACTATCTTGCGAGACTGAAGGTTGCAACATCGCGCATCGACACAGCACTTTGGCCAGGAGAAACACTTCAGAACGACCTCGAGTCTCTGATGACTCGACTGAACGAAGTTCCAAGTCGAGTGCAAGAATGGAAGAAGTCTTCTGCCAGATGTGGTGCCGACGTTGCTCTATCTCTAGTCCATGTTCACTGCAAGGACGCGCGAGAGGACAAGTTGACGTCTCTCAAGGTGGCCAATACCAAGAAGCATGACTTCCGATCTTTCTTGGAGACCTTCATTGCTGCTGCCACTCGGATTGCAGATGGAATCGACCTGGACGAGTTCGTTGCACCTTCCAGTCCTCCGCAGGAGGAGTAAAAAACTTCTATGCTTGATGCCTTAAATTTGCCTCGGAATGCCGAGTGGTTTTTGTAATCGATAAACTTTAACAGGCTTGGTGCCTGAGCGTTTCTGGACCCATAGGACGTTATCTGAACTTGGGTTTACCGTTGAATATGTTTGCATTTGCCTTCGAACGATCATTGTCCTTCACTCGAAATATTTACTAGTGTTTGTGATGCACTTTTGCAGGTAGGAACGAAGCACAAATTGCAATCAGCTTGTGCCTCGTCATGCTTAGGCGAGCACTGGGCTGCAGCTAAGCCTCCGAGTGGGAGGTTTACTCTCCACTCGGAAGGATTTCAAAAACTTAGGCGAGCACTGGGCTGCAGCTAAGCCTCCGAGTGGGAGGTTTACTCTCCACTCGGAAGGATTTCAAAAACTTAGGCGAGCGTTGAGCTGCAGCTAAGCCCCCGAGTGGGAGGTTTGCTCTCCACTCGGTAGGATTTTCAAAAACTTAGGTGAGCACTGGGCTGCAGCTAAGCCCTCGAGTGGGAGGTTTGCTCTCCACTCGGTAGGATTTTCAAAAACTTAGGCGAGCACTGGGCTGCAGCTAAGCCCCCAAGTGGGAGGTTTGCTGTCCACTCGGTAGGATTTTCAAAAACTTAGGCGGGCACTGGGCTGTAGCTAAGCCCCCGAGTGGGAGGTTTGCTCTCCACTCGGTAGGATTTTCAAAAACTTAGGCGAGCACTGGGCTGCAGCTAAGCCCCCGAGTGGGAGGTTTGCTCTCCACTCGGTAGGTTTTTTGTGGTGTACCTCTTGAAGGAGAAGGTAGCAGTCGACCTGTGCTTCGTCCTCCTTGCGGGTTGCACGTTGTATTTGTGGCGTAGCCCGGAAGGAGAAGGTAGAAGTCGACCTGCGCTTTGTCCTCCTTGCGGAGCGCACATTGTATTTGTACTTAGGCGAACACTAGGCTGCAGCTAAGCTCCCGAGTGGGAGGTTTGTTCACCACTCGGCAGGATTTTGTTTAAACTTAGGCGAGTACTTGGACTGCAGCTAAGCCTCCGAGTGGAAGGCTGGCTTACCACTCGGTAGGATTTTGTTTGAACTTAGGCGAGTACTTGGACTGCAGCTAAGCCTCCGAGTGGAAGGCTGGCTTACCACTCGGTAGGATTTTGTTTGAACTTAGATGAAACGGATTCGCAGCTAAGCCTCCGAGTGGAAGGCTGGCTGACCACTCGGTAGGATTTTGTTTAAACTTAGGCGAAACGGATTCGTAGCTAAGCCTCCGAGTGGAAGGCTGGCTCACCACTCGGTAAGGATTTTTTACAAACTTAGGCAAAACGGATTCGCAGCTAAGCCACCCACTGGGGTAATGCTTTATGTGGACAAAAGTAACAACAATCACTGGGAAAATTGTAAAACTCTTGTCTTTGATAAATAAACTACAGAAGTACTTTTATTACAACTCATCCGAGTGAAAACTTAAGTATAAAAGGGACGGAGCAGATCCGCATTCCAAGCTCGTGGCTTGTCAATCTGGCGATCGACGTTGTAAAGACGGTAAGCTCTGTTGTGGAGAAATTTGGTAACAATGAAGGGGCCTTCCCAAGTAGGGGCGAGTTTGTGTGGCTTCTGTTGGTCCACTCGGAGGACCAAGTCTCCTTCTTGGAAGGCTCGGCTCTTCACATTTCTGGCGTAGAATCGGCACAAGTCTTGCTGATAGATGGTCGATCGGATCATGGCCATCTCTCTTTCTTTTTCCAGAAGGTCGACTGCATCCTGCCGGGCTTGTTCTGCTTCGACTTCTGAGTAGAGCTCGACTCGTGGTGCATTGTGAAGCAGGTCACTTGGCAGAACTGCTTCGGCTCCGTAGACCAGAAAGAACGGAGTTCTCACAGTCGACCGATTTGGAGTAGTCCTCAATCCCCAAAGAATTGATGGAAGTTCGTCGACCCACGCGCCTGCTACGTGCTTGAGGTCACGCATCAGCCGGGGTTTCAGTCCTTTGAGAATTAGGCCATTTGCTCTTTCTGCTTGTCCATTCGACTGGGGGTGGGCGACTGAAGCGTATTCGACTCGTGTACCTTGAGAAGCGCAGAAGGCTTTGAATTGATCGGAATCGAAGTTTGACCCATTATCAGTGATGATGCTATGCGGAACTCCATATCTGAATATTAATTCTCTGATGAAGCTGATGGCAACGCCAGCATCAAGATTTTTAATGGGCTTGGCTTCGATCCACTTGGTGAACTTGTCGACTGCCACCAATACATGGGTGAAGCCACTCCTGCCAATTCTCAGTGGTCCAACCATATCTAACCCCCAAACAACGAAAGGCTAGATGATTGGAATGGTCTTCAAGGCTGAGGCGGGCTTGTGTGACATATTGGAGTAGAACTGACATCCTTCACACTTGTCGACTATCTCCTTCGCCATTTCATTTGCTCTGGGCCAGTAAAAACCCGCTCGGTATGCTTTAGCCATGATGGTCCGAGAGGACGCATGATGGCCACAGGTCCCCGAGTGGATGTCGTTGAGAATCATTCGACCTTCTTCCGGTGTTATGCATTTCTGGCTGACTCTAGTCGCACTTTCTCTGAACAACTGTCCCTTCATGACAGTAAAGGCCTTGGATCGACGGACGATCTGCCTAGCCTCTTCTTCATTCTCTGGGAGCTCTTTCCTTAGGATATACGCGACGTAAGGCACTGTCCAGTTGGGAGTGATAACCAGAACCTCCATGATTAAGTCGACCACAGCTGGGACCTCGACTTCAGTCGAATCCGTGGCACTTTTTGGCTGCGGGGCTTCTTCGGTGAAAGGATCCTCTTGAACCGATGGCACGTGGACATGTTCCAAAAACACGCCACTGGGAATGGCTTCTCTTTTGGAACCTATCTTCGCCAAGTCATCAGCTGCTTGATTTTTTAGTCGGGGTACGTGATGAAGCTCTAACCCCTCGAATTTCTTCTCCAGCTTTCTAACTGCATTGCAATAACCAGTCATAGCTGGGCTTCTGACGTCCCACTCCTTCATCACTTGATTAACCACCAAATCCGAGTCACCGTACACCATGAGGCGATGGACGCCGAGTGAAATGGCCATACGCAACCCATACAAAAGTGCTTCGTATTCTGCTTCATTGTTGGAGGAATCAAAGTGAATTTGGAGTACATATCCGAGCTTATCTCCTCGGGGGGAAACCAACACTAGCCCGGCACCAGAACCATTCAACATTTTAGAGCCATCAAAGAACATAGTCCAGTGCTCCGAGTGAACTTGAGTTGGTAACTGTTGTTCGGTTCACTCGGCGAGGAAATCTGCTATTGCTTGGGACTTGATAGCTTTCTTTGCCTCAAATCTGATATCTAGGGGAAGGAGTTCAATCGCCCATTTTGCCACTCGACCAGTTGCATCTCTGTTGTGCAGAATCTCTGATAAGGGGGCGTCGCTGACGACTGTGATGGTATGGTCAGAGAAGTAGTGAGCAACTTTCTTCGTGGTCATATAAATCCCATATACGAGCTTCTGACAATGAGGGTATCTTTGCTTTGATGGGGTTAGGACTTCAGGAATGTAATATACTGGGCGCTGAACTTTGAAGGCTTTCCCTTCTTCTTCCCGCTCGACCGTAAGTACTGTACTGACGACTTGTCTTGTGGCTGCGATGTAAATCAGCAAAGGCTCTTTGCTGATTGGGGCAGCAAGCACTGGCTGGGTGGAAAGCAGGGTTTTCAACTCTGCAAACGCTGCATCAGCTTCAGGAGTCCACTCGAACTTTTCTGACTCCTTCATCAGTTGGTACAGAGGCAATGCCTTCTCACCGAGACGAGAGATGAATCGACTTAAAGCGGCCAAGCAACCAGTAAGCTTCTGAACATCGTGCACCCACACAGGTCGTTTCATTCGGAGTATAGTGCCCACTTTCTCTGGGTTTGCATCGATTCCTCGTTCGGAAACGAGAAAACCGAGCAGCTTCCCGCCAGGAACTCCGAATGTGCACTTGGATGGATTAAGCTTGATATCATACCTCCTGAGGTTGGCAAATGTTTCAGCGAGGTCAGTCAGCAGGTCGGAACCTTTCCGAGACTTGACCACAATGTCATCCATGTATGCTTCCACATTCCGGCTGATTTGAGTGAGCAAACACTTCTAAATCATCCTCATGAACGTGGCTCCGACATTCTTGAGGCTGATGGCATGGTGAAATAACAGAAGCACCCGAATGGGGTGATGAAAGCTGTTTTGATCTCATCGGGTCCAAACACACGGATCTGATGGTACCCGGAATAAGCGTCTAAAAAAGACAGTCGCTCACACCCCGCGGGCGAGTCAACTATTTGGTCGATGCGAGGAAGAGGAAAATGATCTTTCGGGCAAGCCCGATTGATATGTTTAAAGTCAATGCACATGCGAAGTGACTTGTCCTTCTTAGGGACCATGATAACATTGGCGAGCCACTCGGAGTGGTAAATCTCTCGGATAAACTCTGCTGCTAAGAACCGAGCCACCTCTTCGCCAATAGCCTTCCTTTTCTGAACAGCGGACCGTCGCAGATGTTCCTTGACAGGTTTCGCCTTTGAATCGACTCGCAAACGGTGCTCAGCCAGCCCCCTGGGTACACCTGGCATGTCAGAAGGTTTCCATGCAAAGATGTCCCAGTTCTCACGGAGGAACTAGATGAGCGCTTCTTCCTATTTGGGGTCGAGTGTTGTGGAGATATTAGTCGGAGCAGCGTTGGGGTCGGTCGGGTGGATGTGAACTGGTTTTGTCTCACCGGACGACTGAAACACTGACTCCATAGCGGGCTTCTTGGCTCGCAACAAATCACTCGGGTCTGCATTTCTCTGGTGTTCCTGCCACTCTTCTGCCACCATTTGAGCATCAATGATCTTTGAGCCTTTCTGGAAGCACTCTTCCGCCTTCTTGCGATTACCAATAACAGTGATCACTCCTTTAGGGCCAGACATCTTCAATTTGAGGTACACGTAACATGGTCGAGCCATAAAACATGCATAAGCCGGCCTGCCCAAAATAGCATGGTAGGCAGTCTGGAAATCTACAACCTCAAACGTTAACTTTTCTTTGCGGAAGTTCTTGGAGTCACCAAAAACCACATTGAGAGCAATCTGGCCGAGTGATGCGGCCTTCTTGCCAGGAATGACTCCATAGAAACTCATGTTGCTTGTGCTGAGTCTGGACATCGGAATGCCCATCCCTTCCAGCATCTCTGCATACAATATGTTTAAACTACTGCCGCCATCCATCAATACTTTAGTCAGTCGAGTACCTTCGACGAATGGGTCGACCACCAGTGCCTGCCTCCCAGGGGTGGCTATGTGCGTCGGGTGATCTGACTGGTCGAATGTGATGGCCGTCTAAGACCACTTTAGATAATTGGGCGTCATCGGAGCGACCATATTCACCTCTCGGTTTATAACTTTCAGTCGGTTTTTGCTCTCAACGTCAGCAAAAATCATCAGGGTGGAATTGACCTGAGGATATTCTTCATCACTATCCCCCTTGTCCTCAACTTTGTCTGACTCTTTTTCCTTATCCTTGGACTGTTTCCCTTGGAACTGCTGTATCAAGAGTCGACACTGTCGAGTGGTATGCTTCGGGTAAATGAAGTTACCCTCTTCATCTTTCTTCGTGTGGATGTGACACGGTAAATCCATCACGTCGTTTCCTTCTTTATCCTTTACTTTCTTGGGGTTCCAAGGCCCCTTGGGCTTTCATTTGAACTTTCCTTGAGTCACGGCCAAGGCTTCTCCAGGAGCAGCTGGCTCGGCTTTCCGCTTTTTCTTCCGACTGGAGCTCCCTCCTCCGGTTTCCTGGGCGACTGACTTGTGCTTGCTGCTTCGGAGCCGATCCTCTTCCTCACCATTGGCATATTTTGTGGCTATTTCCATCATTCGACTCAGAGACATGTCTCCGGTTCGACCAAATTTCAGGCTTAGCTCTCTGTACTTAACGCCTTCCTTGAAGACGCAGACTGCCTAGTGATCAGATACATTCTCGACTGTGTGATGCAATGTGATCCATCTCTGGATGTAATCTCTCAAAGTCTTATTCGACTTCTGCACACAAGATTGCAGCTCTGTGAGTCCTGCTGGTCGCTTGCATGTTCATTCGAACGTTCTGACAAACACTCGGGAGAGGTCTTCCCACGTGTAAATGCTGCTGGGTGTCAACTGATTCAGCCATGCCCTGGCTGATCCCTCCAACATAAGAGGCAGATGTTTCATGGCCACCTCGTCATTTCCGCCGCCGATCTGGACAGCCACTCGGTAGTATTCAAGCCAAGTATCAGGCTTAGACTCACCGTTGAACTTACTGACTCCAGTCGCCAACCTGAAGTTGGGAGGAATCACTGCGGCTCTGATGGCTCTGCTGAAACACTCTGGTCCGGAGACATGCACTCGGCTGCTGGTGGGTACATCTCTGTCTTACCCTCTCTATGAGCTCTGTTCTGGTCGACCAGGCCTTGAACGATGATGGATCTTGCATCAAAGCCTGGTTCCCTAGGGTCGACTGGGATCCTTCGTCCGCCACTGTGCTGGCGTCTATCATCCTGCTGTCGAGGCACATAGGACCCACCCCTTGGGGGAGGAGTGGGTACTCGACGTCGATCGTTGCGATCAAATTGGTGATCTTACTGCTCTCGGTTCCTGTACTGATCGTGCCGGTCTCCATGCCCTTCACGCCTCGGGGGCGATCTAGGGCTATGAGCCGACTGGACTGTGCTCACTGCCACGGATCTGCTGTGAATCCTGTTCCGCGACTGCGATACAGCTGAACTCTGATCTCCCGCTGCTCGGAGCAAATCTCTGATCTGCATCAAGCCTCTGACTGGGAAGGCTGAATTGATTCTGCTATACGGGCAGCAGCTGCTAAATTCAATCGGAGTTCGATATACCTGAGTCAGAGGTGGAAAGAGCTGGCGTCGACTGGAGTCAGGAATCTGTTGCCGTGCGCGCTCGTCGAGTGCTCGCTGAAGGTTCTCCAGTCGAGTGCGCTCAGCCAAGTTGGCCAAGCGGGTGTCCTCTAAGGCGCGAGCCTCAGGGGTTTCTCCAACGATTGGAGTGTGAAGTGCATCCATGTTCCGGCGGCGAAGTTCTTCCCTCTGCAGCGAATTGAGGGGCTCGGGGAGGTATTCCTCATGGACGTGCGACGGATCGCCTCCGCCGTCACCTCCCTCAACACCTTGAAAGCCGGCGGGACCGTGTGGTCCATTGACCATCAGGACCTCTGCCGCTGGATCACTGGAGTCGCACTCGGATGCAGTCTCTGCGGAGCCAGTCGACAGGTCGAACAGGCCATAGAGAGATTCGTTGGGCTCGATTGCCGTGACCTGGGCGGTGGTAGACTAGCGAGCCACCGCGTGCCTCACCCACCGCTAAAGCCTCGACCGACCGGAGCGCTTGCACCAGCGGGAAGCTGGGAGGGAGGATGACACAAAAACCGGCCGATACTGGGTCGACAGTTGCCGCAGGAGGACACCGCGGACGCACGCCCGAAAGTGCGTAGCTCCGCGGACTGGGAGCGCATCGATGTCGAGCGGAGCCTCCTACAGCCAGGCAGAGTCATCGACGACAAACGTAAGCGCGCCGAGACGGATCTCGCGGCCCTCGACCAAAACTCCGCCTGAAACCATGACGAAGGGAATCGAAAAAATTGCAACTTCTCCAATAAGTCGCTAAGACACCTGCCCCACGGTGGGCGCCGACTGTCGTGGTTCTAAGTCTGACAGTAGTGTAGGGGGGGTACTAAGGGAGAGGCAAGATCCTAGCAATGGAGTAGTTGTGCACGCAAGAGTTTTACGAGTTCAGGCCCTTCTCGGAGGAAGTAACAGCCCTACGTCTCGGTGCCCGGAGGCGGTCGACTGGATTATATGCGTGAGAGATATAGGGGTGCGAACCCTTCTGCCTGTGGAGGGGGTGACTTATATAGAGTGCGCCAGGACCCCAGCCAGCCCACATAGAGGAGGATTCAATGTACATAAAGACCAGACATTACTGGTAACGTCTTACATAAAGTGATATCATGGCCATAAAGACTACTTAATAACAGACCATTTGGATGCGGAGTGACCCCAGATCTCCTGGTGGTCGAGTGAGTCTTCATGGTCGAGCTGTCTTCAAGTCCGTCGAGTGGAATTCTTCCAGGTTGACTGAAAGACAACTTCTTCTAGAGATGTCCTTGGGGAGGGTACCTTGGACAGGTCCATGACCCTACCCTAGGTACATGGCTTCATCAACGCCTATTCTTCGGTCGTGGGTTAAGTCTTCTATGTTTATTTTGTATGCGGTCTAATTTAATTGGTTGGCTCGTTGTGTGTAATTGTCACTTAATTGTGCTATATAGCAGTGATAATCATGTTTAAACATTTTTTATAAAAGTATCCATCTAGGAAAATGAATGAACAATTGTTGTGGGAGGTTCATTCAATACGCTTGAGCTTAATTTCTTGCTCAATGGTTATACACGGAATATTAGAAAAGCTAGATGACATCCCGCACGTTGCTGCAGAAACTTGTAGTAGTAAATTTTTCATTAACAATCTGAGACAAAAGTCGTATTTGGGTAGACATGAAAAGGCTCAATGTATGAAAAAGGATAGTACATCATGCCTTGGTAACACACTTAACAATATGCGACATAGTAAATGGAACAAATGTTATGAAGGAGATCATCCAAAAAAAATTACTTTGCTTGCCACGATGTACAATGAAGGAGATCATCAATTTTTTTTACTTTGCTTGCTACGATGTACAATGCACATGGACATAAGAATGAGTATTGCACGTATTAGAGTAAAACTTGCATTACAATATAACACCAAAATCATTGAATTGGTCGACCAAACACTCCATATTGCTAGAACCATGTGTTAATGGCTAACTTGGAGTTTACATCCACAGGAAGAGATTATTCATAGAGTACCACTGAAAGTAAAGGCACATAAGCTACAAATTTTAATCTTTAAAGCTAAAAGGGCTTATGATGGATTAACCGAGAAGTAATGAAAGCAGAGATACCACACTGGAGGTCCCCAATCAAAAAATTACAATACTTGTGTTTACTCCCCAAAGCTCAACCTTGGACAAAAACAAAATAGCAGTATTAAATATGTGGGGCTGGATGGATATGAACGGTCGTCAGGCAATGAAAATCATTTACAGAATGGGTAATCATAATAGCATAGTTAACGGTCTGAAAATGGTTTGGAATGCCATATGTCTAAAACAAAACTCATCAAGTCAATTCATCAGTGCTCTTGTTCAATATATATACAAAATACTAAATCCCTAGGAAGTATGGGAGATAACACAAAAAAGGAGGCAATCATAGAGTGTATGTACCACATAACATATTTGCAGGATGACCAGATACATCTCCTTAACCTATATAGGTGAAAAAAGTGTGTTGGTTGTGAGGTATAGGTTTATTTTATAATAAATCAACCTAGTAAATGTAGATCTACATGTACATAGCTAGCCTTTTTGTGTGGAAGGGATTACATACGACCTACATTAAACACCGGTGAACAACACATATTGGTTTGTGATTGATGAAAAGATGTTTATAAGGAATTATATAATGGAGGAACAATTGCAAGTTGCATACAAAAACTTAAGAAACTGGAGGTCACAAAAATGATATATTGCAAAAGTTAAATTGAGGTGGGAAGTTTTTTCTTATTGACATGAACCAAATTTGTGCCACCAAAAATATACCTTAGCCTCTTCTTTTTTTATGATGAGAAAGCAGACACCAAATGCAGTACATTTACAAACATCTCTGCATGAGTTATATAGTTCTTGGCATGGCAAAATAATATGCGAAAAAATAAGCCAAAATGTGTTATGGAGATAACTACCAAATAAACACCGTCATTGACAATGCAATTTACTAAGCAAATCTTAAGGTTCTCATGATTTGAGATGGTGTTAAATATAAAAATAGATCCTCGATTTTCAACTTTAACTACAGTGTAGCATTGGAAGATATATTTCCAGCATAAACTTAAGATGTGTAGGTCAAAACATTTGTAACCCTTTGGAGGAAAAGATATACCTGATATAGTGATGGAATGATAAAAGAGGCATGCCTATTGTGATCTGTATAATCCTGATGGTCACTACTTGAGAGAGCGATGGATCAAAAAGCTTTGTCACTATTGCATCAGAACTGGGTAGTAAAACATGTATGTGCATCATGCATGAATCATTAATTACGTTTGTCATTCAAAATAAAAGGCAATGATATAACTCATCAAACCATCTGGTACTGACCAAATAAACAATCGTAAGAGCACTTTGCCTACAATTTTTTTTACTTTTGCTAATTCAGTGCAAATCTGCAATCTGGGTAAAGATAATGAAGAATGTACAAAAGCAACAAAACTAATGTTTGTAAAGCTTTGCCTGTTGTCGGTGTCAAAACCGGCGGATCTCGGGTAGGGGTCCCGAACTATGCGTCTAGGCGGATGGTAACAGGAGACAAGGGACACGATGTTTTTACCCAGGTTCGGGCCCTCTCGATGGAGGTAAAACCCTACTCCTGTTTGATTAATATTGATGATATGGGTAGTACAAGAGTAGATCTACCACGAGATCAGAGAGGCTAAACCCTAGAATCTAGCCTATGGTATGATTGTTGTTCGTCCTACGGACTAAAACCCTCCGGTTTATATAGACACTGGAGGGGGCTAGGGTTACACAGAGTCGGTTACAATGGGAGGAGATCTACATATATGTATTGCCAAGCTTGCCTTCCACGCCAAGGAAAGTCCCATCCGGACACGGGACGAAGTCTTCAATTTTGTATCTTCATAGTCCAGGAGTCCGGCCAAAGGTCATAGTCCGGCTATCCGGACACCCCCTAATCCAGGACTCCCTCAGTAGCCCCTGAACCAGACTTCAATGACGACAAGTCCGGTGCGCAAATTGTCTTTGGCATTGCAAGGCGGGTTCCTCCTCCGAATACTTCATAGAAGATGTTGAACACAAGGATAGTGTCCGGCTCTGCAAAATAAGTTCCACATACCATCGTAGAGAGAATAATATTTGTACAAATCTAATCTGCTGACGTATTCCGCAGCGTGACATCATGCCACGACCAAGCCTTTATTCGAATAGTTTTACTGTCCCACCTTAGCGCGTTTAGCGAGGCGGTTTCCTTGGGACGTCTTGTCAAAGCAGAGATCATGTCCCCTTATTCTGGGATTCTCATCAATACGGGCGTGGGTAACCCAACCGTGCCATTAATCATGGCGCTTGGGAGATAAGCGTGTTTTACCAGGCTGGTGGGGGTACATAGTTTCGTCTGCCCATATAAGGGGATAAAGATCCACCCTTTCCATCTACGCCTTCTTCCTCCTTTGCTTATCCATTTCCGCGCACTCGAGCTCCAGCGCCCAAGTCCGCACTTCCCACCTCAACCTTCTCCAACCATGTCCGGAGCGGGAGGCAGGTGGATGGCCTCCTCCGTCACGGAGGGTGTCGGTGTCAAAACCGGTGGATCTCGGGTAGGGGGTCCCGAACTATGCGTCTAGGCGGATGGTAACAGGAGACAAGGGACACAATATTTTTACCCAGGTTCGGGCCCTCTCAATGGAGGTAAAACCCTACTCCTGCTTGATTAATATTGATGATATGGGTAGTACAAGAGTAGATCTACCATGAGATCAGAGAGGCTAAACCCTAGAAGCTAGCCTATGGTATGATTGTTGTCCGTCCTATGGACTAAAACCCTCCAGTTGATATAGACACCGGAGAGGGCTAGGGTTACATAGAGTCGGTTACAATGGGAGGAGATCTACATATCCGTATCGCCAAGCTTGCCTTCCACGCCAAGGAAAGTCCCATTCGGACACGGGACGAAGTCTTGAATCTTGTATCTTCATAGTCCAGGAGTCCGGCCATCCGGACACCCCTTAATCCGGGACTCCCTCAGTAGCCCCTGAACCAGGTTTCAATGACGACGAGTCCGGCGTGCAAATTGTCTTCAGCATTGCAAGGCGGGTTCCATCTCCGAATACTTCATAGAAGATGTTGAACACAAGGATAGTGTCCGGCTCTGCAAAGTAAGTTTCACGTACCACCGTAGAGAGAATAATATTTGTACAAATCTAATATGCCGACGTATTCCGCAGCGTGACGTCATGCCACGGCCAAGCCTTCATTCGAATCGTTTTACCGTCCCACCTCAGCGCGTTTAGCGAGGCGGTTTCCTTGGCACGTCTTGTCAAAGAAGAGATCGTGTCCCCTTATTCCGGGATTCTCATCAATACAGGCGTGGGTAACCCAACCGTGCCATTGGTATGTCTCTTTAATCGAAAGTGAGTCCCAAACGGTCACGGGGAGGGCTCTTGGTATTCAACCTCTTTATAAAGAGACCAAGGCTCGACTCCTTTCTTTCAATCCCAATCAAATTCGCCTCTCGCCTTGAGTTTCAACACCCAAAGCTCCAGATTCAGGCGCTTCAGACCTTCAATGATGTCCGGCTCCGACCTTCAAGGCTGGTGGATGCCTTCCTCCATTACGGAAGAAGGCGTGCTAAAGCTAAGAGATGCCAGGTATCTAACCGGCGAAATCTCTCATAGCATGCCATCTCAAGGGCAGGTTATTCCCACTCCCAAGCCCGGTGAGAGCTGGTGTTCACGTCCCACTTCCTTCAAGGGCTAGGCTTCCCGACGGACCCCTTCGTGAGGGGGCTCATGTTCTATTACGGGTTGGAATTTCACGACTTAGCTCCGGAGTCCATCCTCCATATCTCATCGTTCATTATCGTGTGCGAGGCCTTCCTCCATATTACTCTTCACTTTGGATTGTGGCTTAAGACCTTCAAAGTAGAGCCGCAGATGATCGAGGGGCAGCACGCAGAGTGCGGAGGTGCTGTTATAAGCAAGATTGCCAACGCTCCATGGCCCGAGGGCTCTTTTCAAGAGGAGTTCGGCTCATGGCAATGAGAGTGGTTTTACATCACAGCTCCCAGGGGCACCAAATGGGTGGCGCCACCTGCCTTTCGCTCGGGTCCCCCACCACAACTGCCGTCATGGGTCAATAAAGGGCTTAACTGGGGGCCGTCAAAGGACGTGCCCTTGTTGCAGGGCCGCGTTCGAGATCTGCTTGAAAGAGATATCAATCTGGCCTAGTGATGTAGGTTATGTTGATTCGCCGCATCCTGCCCTGCAAACGCCGTCCCCTCCGCCTGTGGGAGTTTAATACGGAAGGACCACGAGCTCTCCAACATTTTATGGGCACGACGCCCGTGGAGATGTACAAATTGTTCTTCGGATCACAAGCAATGTGTCCGGACTCGTCTGAGGATGCAGGTCTGAGCTGCAATCGCCCGGATACTCAAGTAAGTAGCCCTGCACCCGGACACGCTATCCGCACATTTATCATAAAATTGCCCTTTTAAAAGAGTTGTCCCTTAAACAAGAGTGGATAGCGAAAGCAAAGCTAATCAGGTGTCCGGCCCCCTCCCTGAGACTACGCCGGATCCCATGTTAACCAGGATGCTGGAGGTTGTGCCTTTGGAAGAAGGCGAAGGGGGGAACAAGGGAGCTACCGCCTCCGCGAAGGAGGCTGTCAGGAAAGGAGGAATCGAGGATTCCTCTAACCAGGGGAAGAAGAGGATCGCCTCTGAAGACCCGGAGGTCACGGCCTCAAAGCGGGGGAAGAAATCTTCGTCAGAGGGTCCGGCACCGGGAGGTGCCCCGGTCGCATTGCACCCCCAAGGGGATCAGCTCTCCACCGAGCCGTAAGTAAAGAGGGAGATTTTGAAAATGAGAGACATCCCTGTTCTATTTCTGAGGAAGATAACCGAAATTTTACCTTGTAGTTTGGATCACAGCCCTTCTCAGCAGAGCTCATCTTCAGGGGATCTTCGTCCGGAAATGATGGAGAGCGGAACGCCTCCCCCTGCCGTACCGCCTTGCGAGGCGGGCGACCCTGAGGTGTCGTCATGGAGGGTTTCTCTGAATCTGGCAGGGCTAGAGGGCAGTCGTGTGGCCCCCCAAGGCTCTCCGTGTCCGGCCTTCGAAGTAGGCCATCATACGAGTCCGGCACCGTTCGGTGCACGGTCAGAGGAGCTGAAGGATCTGCTCGGGCGAGCGTCTATCTCAGAAGAACACCGTGCGTTGATGGATACGGTGATTGGAAGGATTTCATCCGCGGGGAGCGGGTTTTACGAGGCCGTCAGGAGTTTACTGACAGGCTTTGAGGTACGCGAAATGATGTACCTTGTGACAGATCCGCATATATAAGATGCGCCCTGTATAGATAGTAGCCCATGAGACTCGGTGTGTTGTCAAAAATGACGGCGCGCCGAGGATCATAATCCCAGGTATGATATGTCGCCTTTCCTATGTAGGTGGCGAAGTGTCCGGTGGCTAGCCGGACTGATGAATTTGCCGAGCTAAAGCGGCAACTTGACGTGGCAGATGCCGACATCGCGCTTGTCAACAAGCGGCTGGACGAGACACAAGGTATGTAATTTCTCCGAAGACACCTGGTAAGAGGAGCTTGATGCCCATACCTTACGATATGTGTGCTAAATGCAGATGGTGCCGCTGCCATGGAGAACCTTCGGGCGGAACTTGCCCGAGCCAAGTAGTAGGCCAGGAAAAGCGATGCGGCTGCCTTAAGGGCGGCTGAAGAGCTGAAAGCCGAACAGGCTGCTCACTGCCAAAGCAAGAAGGAAATGGCCGAGATGGCTGTAAAGTTGAAGAATGCTGCCGACCGCTGCAAGCTTCTTGAAAAAGAAGATCGGGTGGCACAGAAGGACCTAGAGAAGGTCAATACCGAGGCCAAGGATACTCACTCTGCGATGAGGGCTATGAAGGAGGAGCTATGTCAGGCCGGAGATATCATGGCTGGAAAGCCCTATAGGCTGCGGATGAAGTTCGGGGATCCTACATATGCTCCGTTGGACCGGAAGTCGAGTGCGGCGAACACTTATCTGGACTTGGCGGCGAGTGCCGCGGATGCGGCCGAACACTTCCGCGATCAAACTGACCACGAAGTGGAAAAGCTTTTTTGGTCGCAGTTCCACAATTCAGAGCACCCACTTTCTGTATCCGATCGTTTGGCCGCATGGGCGGAGCTGAATAGGTTATCCAGACTCGCCATGAAGCATGTCGTGAGTCATCTATGACCGAAAAGGCCCGAGCCGAAGAGTTATTTTAGCTTGGTGCAGCAATTCTTTGGTGCGGTGCCGCATATTGATGCAATGAAGAGGTCAGCGTGCATAGAGGGTCCACAGATGGCTCTTGCCCGTGTCAAGACATACTGGGCAGAGATGAAGGCCAGTGCTGTTGCATCCCAAGATTCAGACGAAAGCCGAGTACCTGCCGAGCACTATTTTGAGGAAGTTCTGCAGGGCGCTCGTTTAATAGAGACGCAGTGCTCGAAGGATGTTATGTTCGAATAACATGTATTATCGTAAAACAATGTTTCGATGGAATATAAAAGCTTTTTATACTTGTGCTTTCAAGAATTAGAATACCTCCTGTGTGGCCGTTAATGTATATGTGTATATAACCTAAAAGATGGCAGTCATTGGCTTCAGCCCCCACACATATAATGCAGGGGTGTTTGCAGAAGGCGCATTTTCACACTTGATCCAACGTCTTGGTCCTATAAAGGAGGTGATAGTGCAACAAACTAGGCAACCGGACTATAATGCTTTATCACTTTCACTTGGCCATAGGAGTTTGACAGTGGGGCTACTATATAGCCCCTAGGGGCACCGCACTCACCCAAATTCGGGGCGCGTGTGTGCCTGACCGGGAAACGGCCCTTCGTTAATGCGGAGGAATCCTAAAGATTCTGGCAAGTCATCGAGTGGTTGACCAGTCTCACGCTATATCATGACAGTCAATTTTCGGCTTTCTCTACTGAGGTGCTCGGCTGGCCGAACCGGGGCACAATCACAGTAGTTCTCCTGGTGCCGCCTTAGCCGATAGAGTGGAACGTAAGGCAGCAAAACACAGGAGCCGGGCAAACCCAACGTTTGACCAAAGACATGATTCGGAGCTGATGCATATAAGGCCAAACTCGCGACGCCGAACACTCCCTAAGGTATTCGGTCTTTATGAAAACGGGGTGAACAAAGCCCTGGGTAAGAAGCCCCTGGTGCCCAGGTACGCGCAAAATTCTGACGTGGCTACATGCCAAGACGCCAGCCTCCTCCTTGGTTATAACAAGAACCCGGGGGATGTTATCAACAAGAGATAGTAAAAAAGGTTTACGCAGGGTCTTAATCTGAAAAGAATCCTTGGAATGGGTCCCTACTGCACGTCTGCGCCTGTGTCTCCGTTGTGCCGTATCCTGGACGGGCGTAGCACGGTGTTCATCTGTAAAAAAGGGGAACTTAGTTGAAAACAATCGTGCGAAAAATCTATGTTATATTAAATAAACAAAGTATAATTTAAAAAATGGGTAGAATTGAGCTTTATTGTCTCTTGTTGTATACGCGCAGAGCCCCTTGTACAGGGGTATGTGGCTAGTAAGCCTTTGTATGTTTACGCCGGACTCGTCTAGCCATGTCTGGGGTCTGAACGACCTGTTTAGGTGCTTTGACTAGTAAAGCTGGTTTAGTGTGTGGCTGTCAAGGCAGCCGCATAGTCTTCCACGCTTGAGGAACACTCGATATTTCCCTTTAATGAGATGATGCCTCACGGACCGGGCATTTTAAGCGTAAGGGATGCATAATGAGGTATTGCGTTAAAGCGGGCGAAAGCTTCGCGTCCTAGTAGTGCTTGATAGCTACTTGTAAATGGGGCGGAAGTTGTCGGGGAAGCCGAACATTGCTTCTAGCAGGAGAGAACCCGTACAATGGGTATCTGGGCCTGGCGTTACCCCTTGAAAGGAAGTGTTGCCATGGCGAATTTTTGTTGGGTTTATCCCCATTTTGCGGATTGTGTCCTGGTATAGCAGGTTTAGATCACTGCCGCCATCCATTAGGACTTGTGTAAAGTGGAGTCCATCAATTATCGGATCTAATACCAAGGCAGTCCAGCCTGCGTTCTGGATACTTCTAGAGTAATCCTGATGGTCGAAGGTGATTGGTTGTAACAACCAGTGGCGGGACTCCTCTGGGACAGGCCGTATGACGCGTATCTCTGTAGGCGCCAATCTGTTTTTCCCTTTTGTCACGTGAAGTGAATTTACTGTTTTGACTTCTTGCGGGAACTTCTTTTGTTCTCTGGTGCTCTGCTTGTGGGGCTCGTCGTCGTCATCGCTTGGTATGTCGAGCCCCTTGTGTTCGGCTGAGTTTGTCGGATTGCTTGAAGACCCAACAATCTCTGTGGGTATGGTTTGCAGGCTTCCCGGGAGTACTGTGGATTTGGCATATTTTGTCCAAGATTTTGTTGAGGTTAGAGAGCTCGTCCCTGTTATCCTTGAGGGGCGGCTTTTTCTGATTCTGCCGAGAGCTTTTAAATCCGGCGTTGACTGCCGTGCTCTTCGGGCTGCTTCCCTTGGTCCGGCGCTGGTCCTTGCTACGTCGCCGTTTCCCGTTTCCATCCCTAGATTCGGATGTACTTGGGTCGCTGGTGCTGCTTCTTGCCAACCAGCTATCTTCTCCTGCACAAAAGCGGGTCATGAGGCTTGTTAATGCAGCCATTGTTCTTGGATTTTCTTGGCCAAGGTGTCTGGCGAGCCATTCGTCTCGAACGCTGTGCTTGAAAGCTGCTAAGGCTTCGGCGTCCAGACAGTCGACTATCTGGTTCTTTTTAGTAAGAAATTTGTTCCAGAGTTTCCGGGCTGACTCTTCGGGTTGTTGAGTTATATGACTTAGATCGTCTGCATCCGGAGGTCGGACATAAGTCCCTTGAAAATTTGCCCGAAAAGCATCCTCGAGATCTTCCCAACTTCCTATGGTGTTTTAGGGAAGGCTTTTAAGCCAATGCCAGGCTGGCCCTTTGAGCTTGAGGGGTAAATATTTTATGGCATGGAGGTCATCTCCTCTAGCCATGTGTATGTGGAGGATATAATCCTCGATCCAGACTCTAGGGTCTGTTGTTCCGTCGTATGCCTCTATGTTTACGGGCTTGAATCCCGTTGGAAATTCATGGTCCAGCACCTCGTCGGTGAAACATAGGGGGTGTGCGGCACCCCTATATTTGGGTGTGCCGTGGTGTTCGGATACTTGTTGCGTTGCATTGCTTACTAGAGCTTGCTTTCTTGGCCCGTAGACAGATCTGGCTGGGCCGTCTTTTTGATGCGAAACCTTGTGGGGATCGCATGCCGGCTTGAGTGCGGCGCCCCTTGCCGCTCTATGCTGGCCATGGGGTTTTTTATCCGACCGAATGTCTTCCTTATTCTTTGATTGCGGGGGCTCTAAGGCCTCCTCATCAAATTCCGGTAGTAATTTTCGCTTCAGATAGCTCTTTGTGTAGCGACTGTCGCCGTATTTATTTGTCGTGTTGAGTACTTTGCCCCATCTAATTCTGAGTGCATCTTCCGCTGTTTTGAGCTTCCGCTTCTGCTTTTTCAGGCTACGCGCAGTGGCGACGAGCCTTTGGTGGAGGTTCTTCTGCTCCAGCAACTTGTCCGGCGTGAGGTCGTCCGGACTATTTTCTTCATCGGGGACGGGTTGTTCGGTCTGTTTACCCAAGTTGCCCTGTTCGGACGGTTGCTCGATGGCATGTTCGTCGTCCGCCTGTTCGCCCTGCTCTATGGCTGGGTCTCTGTCGAGGTGGGGTTTGGCGCGGCACTTACGCCGCCGCTTTGATTGCTTTTCGAGGGAACGATCCCTCGTTGCGCCCCTTTGTTCCTCGTCGTCGTTTCTTTTGGGTGTGTCCACCATGTATACATCGTGAGATGAGGTGGTTATCCGGTGCCCTATAGGCGCTGATTCCTGTTCGTCTCCTGCATCGTCGTCCATACCGTTGATGTCTTCGGAGTCGAAATCGAGCATGTCGGTTAAGTCATCGACAGTGGCTACTAAGTGGGTGGTGGGTGGGTTTTGAATTCCTTCGTCGTCCGCATCCCAACCTTGCTGACCATAGTCCGGCCAGGGCTCTCCTGATAAAGAGAGAGACTTTAGTGAATTCAGAATGTCGCCGAAGGGCGAATGTTGAAAGATGTCCGCGGCGGCGAACTCCATGATCGGCGCCCAATCGGGTTCGATCGGCAGGGGCGCGGAAGGTTCGGAGTCCAGAAAGAAGTCCGGCTCCTTGGAGTCACGAGCTTCGCAAAGGACAAGGCAAGTGTTCGGCTCGATCGCCGTAGAGATTGCAGCCCCCGAGGCGGTGTCCAGCCACCCGTCCTCGATTGGCGCAGTCGGCTCCGAGCTAAGGGCTGGAGCGGTCACTGGGACGGCCTCCTGGGTACTGTTCGGCGGCCAGATCGTGACAGTGCGGTCATGCCCATCATGACAGTGCGGCGTGCCCGGCTGTGGCTCGAATTCGTCGAAGGTCAAGTCTCCGCGGATGTTAGCTGTGTGGTTCAAACTTCCAAATCTGACCTGATGGCCAGGGGCGTAGCTTTTGATCTGCTCCAGACAGCCAAGTGAATTGGCCCGCATTGCAAAGCCGCCGAATACGAAGATCTATCCGGGGAGAAAAATCTCACCCTGGACCGCATCGTTGTTGATGATCGGAGGAGCCATCGGGCCTAAAGATGACGGCACAGAGGAACTCTCAATGAAAGCACCAATGTCGGTGTCAAAACCGGCGGATCTCGGGTAGGGGGTCCCGAACTGTGCGTCTAGGCGGATGGTAATAGGAGACAAGGGACACGATGTTTTTACCCAGGTTCGGGCCCTCTCGATGGAGGTAAAACCCTACTCCTGCTTGATTAATATTGATGATATGGGTAGTACAAGAGTAGATCTACCACGAGATTAGATAGGCTAAACCCTAGAAGCTAGCCTATGGTATGATTGTTGTCCGTCGTATGGACTAAAACCCTCCGGTTTATATAGACACCGGAGAGGGCTAGGGTTACAAAGAGTGGGTTACAATGGGAGGAGATCTACATATCCGTATCGCCAAGCTTGCCTTCCACACCAAGGAAAGTCCCATCCGGACACGGGACGAAGTCTTCAATCTTGTATATTCATAGTCCAGGAGTCCGGCCAAAGGTCATAGTCCGACCATCCGGACACCCCCTAATCTGGGACTCCCTCAGAGTGGCACATCAAAATAGTTGAGGAAAGCCGAATACTAGTCCAACGACATCGCGCACCGGCTCCCAGATGAGGGGCAGCTCATCCCCACCCCCAGGCCCCATGAGAGGGTGGTATTTCTCCCCCATTTCCTCCGCAGACTGGGCTTCCCACTCCACCCATCTGTCCGGGGGCTCATGTTCTACTACGGCCTGGATTTCCACGTTCTGGCCCCGAACTTCATCCTCAACATCTCGATGTTTATCGTCGTGTGCGAGGTCTTCCTCCGCATCAAGCCCCACTTCGGCTTATGGCTAAAGACTTTCAATGTCAAGCCGAAGGTAGTGGGCGGCCGGCAAGCGGAGTGCGGAGGTGCCATGGTGGGCAAGATGCACAACGTCACATGGCTCGAGGGCTCCTTTGTGGAAACCATCAAAGGGTGGCAATCGGGGTGGTTCTACATCACCGAGCCGCGTGACCCTGATGGGCAGCGGCCCCTGAATTTCGATCTGGCATCCCCACATGGCTCTCCTCTTGGAAAGAGACGTGCCTGTCGTGGGGTAATTCGGAAGAGGTGACCGGACTCCAAACCTGCGTCCAAAACCTGATGGACAAGAAGGTTAAACTTGTCAATGTAGTCCAGGTCATGCTCTTCCGCCGGATCCTCCCGTGTCAACGACGGGCTTTTAACTTGTGGGAGTTTGACCCGGCCCAGCACCAAACTCTGTCCAGGCTCTTTGACACAACGCACGAGGCCGCCTGGAAGGTGCTATTCAAGGGCTCCGAGGCTCACCCTCCCATTACCGAGGATCGCGAATTTTGCGCGAAGCGCCAAGCCAGCGCGGTAAGCTTGTTTTACCCTTTACGGGATGCTTGTTTTTCATAGTTTGACTCTATGCGGGATCTAAGCCCCTGTTCCTTTGACAGGACTGGAAGAAGACGTCCGGACAGATCGACTGTCCGGCTCCTTTGCCTGAAGGCCCAGCTGATGCCCGCTTGGTGAAGCTGCTGGTCCCGGCACCACATGTGGTGCCGGAGAAGAAGGCCATGGGAACTCGAAAGAGTTCCCGACACCTGGTGGTGTCGGATTCATTGTCCGACAACTCCGAAGCGCACTCCTCCCCAGAAGACGAGGAGGAGGAAGAAGAAGCCTCTCCCCCTCCATCGGGGGGAGGAAAGAAAAGGAAGGCCGCCCTAACTGGGGAGGCCGGAGGGTCCAAGAAGGGAAATACCCTTCTCCTAGACTACTCCACCAATGCCGACGATGGCTAAGAGGAGTGGACATCCAGGGCCAAGCCCCTGGCAAAATCGTAAGCATCCGGATACCAGAATAACTCATGGTGTTCCTTTACTGCACAGTATCTTATAACACCGAACATAATCGTGCAGTCCGCCCAAGGCCCAGCTCGACGCTTCGTCGAGCGGATCCCTGGATTCGTCGGATGTGAATAGTCTTTCACTCCCGACTGCTACCTCCCCTCACCCCACGGATGACGCCGAGGTGGAGTCCCACAAGGGGCCAAGCCAGGAGGGGGTAGCCCCGGAGGCGCCGTAAGGCGACCTTCCGGACTCCAGGCGCAAAGGGGATAAAACCCCAAAGGGCTCTAAGTCCGGCCCTGGGCCTGACACCGTGCCGGAACCTTTAGTGGTTCCAGAGTCCAGTAGGCGGCCCCCTCATAAGGAGGGATAGCCTACGACGCCGGTGGTCTCTGTCCAACCGGAGGCACCGGACAATTTGCTGGAGGTGCTTAACGGCGCCTCCATCAACGAGGAGCACCGCACTATTATGAGTGCGGTGATCCAGAAGGTTTAGTCCGCCAAGAGCGGGCTGACAGAAGCCTGTGCCAGCCTTCTAATAGGCTTTGAGGTATGTATTTAAGACATGTAAAAATATTACCGCATAGACAGTAGCCCCTGATGCTCAGTTCGGTGTTTGGAAAGAAAAGCCAGACTAAGGATCTAAAAAGATATACGCAGGAGTCTAACATAAATATGTCAATATGGGAATGCAGGCTGCGCTGCTGACCTCTGCCTCACTGACTGCGGAGGTCGATGCATTGAAGCAGAGCCTCGAGCGGTCCGAGAATGAGCTCGGCCTCGCCAAGAAGCAGCTCGAGGACAAGGAAGGTAAGTAGTACCTTATGTAAGTATATAAAAATACCTGGTTGCAAATAATGACAGGACCAATGTGAATATTACAGGGGCCACAACCAAGGTGGCGACCCTGAAGGAAGTGCTGTCCAAGGCCGAAGACAATGCGGCTGTGGAGCGCACCGAGCGAGAAAAGCAGGTGGCGTGGGCGGAGGAGGTGCGGCAAGAGCTCCATGCTCTTGTGAAGAAACACGAGAGATTGGAGCTTGACTCAAAGACTCGAGAGTCCGAGCTTGCCTCGGCCCTTGAGAGCACCAAATCCGCCAAGGCCGAAGCCCAAAAAGCCCTCCAGGAAATTGAGGCGATGAAGAAGATAGCGGCGGGTAAGGCATTCTTTATGCAAAGCAAGCACGTGAAAGTGAATTACTTGTTACTTACCCGAGTCCGGAGCTCTCCAGGAGCATTCGCAGATCTGCCCCGCAGTGTGTCTGACGCCGCCACATTCTACCGTGCCGAGGAAGGGAGCTCGACGGAGAAGGTGTTCTGGTCCCAGTATGTTGAGGCCGGACACCCGGTGCCCTTGAGCGACCAGCTGAAGCAGCTGCTCGAGCTCCATAAGGTAGCCGAACAGGCCATGAAGGGCCTAATAGTCCGGCTATGTCCTGGGGAGGTCATGCCTGGGAGCTACTTTGGGCTGGTGAGGCGGCTGGTGGATGCCTGTCCACGGCTTGAAGTCATCAAGCGCTCCATATGCATCGAAGGCACCCGTAGGGCCCTTGCCCGTGCTAAAGTGCACTGGGGCAAGCTGGATGCTGAGAAGCTTGTGACAGATGGGCCACCGGAAGGGAAGGAGCATCACAGGCCCGAGATGTATTATGAGGGCGTCCTGAAGGGTGCCCGCCTTGTGGCGAACGAATGTTCCAAGGATTTAATTTTTGAGTAAACTCGCTCGTGTTTATCCTGTGCGCTGAAAACTTGTTCATATGCACTAAGCAACTCCTTTTGAATTTAAAATATTACCTTCTGTGTGGCCGTTTATTAAACCTGAGAGATGCAAGTCGTCGGCTTCTACCCCCATGCCACGAGTGCTGGGGTGTTCGAGATAAACCTGAGCGCTCTTGTTCACATTCTTGGGTCTTTCGAGGGAGGCGCTCAGCACAACGAACAAGGCAATCGGACTATAATGCTTTATCACTCTCACTTAGCCATAGAATTCTATAATTTTAAATTTTGGCGAAGCCCCTAGTATTCGGAAGACCGAGTTCGGGGCGCTATCCACGCCTAGGCCGGACAAAGCCAGCTCCTCGCTCTAAGCGGCATAAGTCTTTAGGGACTCGAAAAACCTCTCGAACAGCGACCGGCTCTCGCCCTATCATGACAGTTAGTTTTAGCTTTCTCTACTGAGGTGCTTAACCCAGCTCAACTGGGGCACAATCACAGTAGTTCTCCCAGTGCTACCTTAGCCGATATAGCGGAACGTAAGGTACCAAAACATGGGAGCCGGGCAAACCCAACTATTGACCCAAGACATGATTCGGAGCTGATGCATATAATGCTATAAGTTCGGGGTGCCGCACTCATGAGAGTGTTCGGTCTTCTCACACCATATTCTGGGGTACTTAAGCCCCTGGTGTATTGGCCGTACCAAAGAGTATGGTTGCATAATGTCATAACTGAACATATTTACATAAAAAATGAATGCAATAATAGACAAGAGCTATGTATTATTTATTAAAAGGCTGCTGTGAAAGAAGAACGATACAAATAGTGCGATAAGCAAGAGATGGGATTATTTGACATGTCCCCCTCCAGGGGCAAGCTGCGGGACTTTATGTAAGACAGGTATTTAGCTCGTTAAAGAGACCACCTGGACATTCAATGTAGCTTGCTGCCTCCCTGGCTATTGCATCGTGTGTTTGGTGATTGTACTACCGGACAGGCCTTCCAGAGAATGGAGTCCTGAAAGTAAGAAAAAAAAGAAATGACAAAATTTGGAGCCCCTAGTGCGGTTGAGCCGCCTGTTGGGTGTGCCGTGGTTGTGCCCCTCCCCTTATGCCCATGGTATTTCCAGGGCGTAATTATGTACATGTAGGACTGGTTTCGCAATTTCGCGAGGGCTGGGGTTGGGGCCGCACTGCTATGCTTGCTTGGAACGTGCCAGGCGGTCTTTTTTGTAGGTTACTCCAAGCGCGCTTGACGGTGTCCGGACGTTTAATAGCCGGGCTGGAGCCTTGAGAGGCTACTCTGTACTTCCGCCGCTAAGGCCGCCGTATGCTCCTCCGTTCGGAGAGAGCGTTCGGTGTTTCCATTGACCGTAATGACTCCTCGAGGGCCTGGCATCTTGAGCTTGAGGTATGCGTAGTGCGGCACCGCATTGAATTTTGCAAATGCGGTTCGTCCGAGCAGGGCATGATAGCCACTGCGGAACGGGACTATGTTGAAGATTAACTCCTCGCTTCGGAAATTATCCAGGGATCCGAAGACCACTTCGAGTGTAACTGAGCCTGTATAGTTGGCCTCTACACCTGGTATGACGCCTTGAAAGGTCATCTTTGTGGGTTTAATCCTTGAAGGATCTATGCCCATTTTTCGCACTGTATCCTGGTAAAGCAGGTTCAGGCTGCTGCCGCCGTCCATAAGGGCTCTAGTGAGGTGAAATCCGTCAATTATTGGGTCTAGAACCAATGCGGCGAATCCGCCATGGCGGATGCTAGTGGGGTGGTCCCTTCGATCAAAAGTGATCAGGCAGGAGGACCATGGGTTGAACTTTGGGGCGACTAGCTCCAACGCATATACGTCCTTGAGCGCACGCTTCCGTTCCCTTTTGGGGATGTGGGTTGCGTATATCATGTTCACCGTCCGCACTTGTGGGGGAAAGCCCTTCTGTCCTCTGTTGTTCGGCAGCTGGGGCTCCTCCTCGTCATCGCTATGCAGCCCCTTGTCTCTGTTTTCGGCACTTAATTTTCCTGCCTGCTTGAACACCCAACAATCCCTGTTGGTGTGATTGGTTGGTGCTTCGGGGGTGCCGTGTATCTGGCACGAGCGGTCGAGTATTCGATCCAAACTGGACGGGTCCGGAGTATTTCTTTTGAATGGCTTTTTCTGCTGACCAGGTTTAGAGCCTCTGAATCCGGCATTAACTACCGTATCCTCAGCATTGTCGCCGTTAATGCGGCGCTTGTGCTTGTTGCGATGCGACCTGCCATTGTTGTCCTTGGTATCCGAATTACCAGGGCTCTTGGTCATGTTATTAGTATGAGCTAGCCAGCTGTCTTCTCCCGCGCAAAAGCGGGTCATGAGTGTTGTGAGGGATGCCATGGATTTCGGCTTTTCCTGTCCTAGGTGCCGGGCAAGTCATTCGTCTCGGATGTTATGCTTGAAGGCTGCGAGGGCCTCTGCCTCCGGACAGTCGACTATTTGATTTTTCTTGGTTATGAACCGTGTCCAGAATTGTCTGGCCGATTCCTCTGGCTACTGAATTATGTGGCTTAGGTCATCGGCGTCTGGTGGTCGCACATAAGTGCCCTGGAAATTGTCAAGGAATGCGGCTTCCAGGTCCTCCCAGCAACCGATTGACTCTACTGGCAAGCTGTTAAGCCAATGCCGAGCTGGTCCTTTAAGCTTGAGTGGGAGGTATTTTATAGCGTGTAGATCATCACCGCGGGCCATGTGGATATGAAGGAGATAATCCTCGATCCATACTGCAGGATCTGTTGTGCCATCTTATGATTCGATGTTTACGGGTTTAAACCCCTCGGGGATTTGATGATCCATTACTTCATCTGTGAAGCATAGTGGGTGTGCGGCGCCTCTGTACCGGGCTATATCATGACGTAGCCCTGATGAGCTTTGTCTGATGTGTTCGGCCTGGCCATATTTGCCATATCGGGCATGACGGTTGTCGTCACGTGTCGTGGGGCGCCCACGCGATCCGTAGATCGATCTTGTTTGCCTTGCCTTGTCCTCCAATATGTCTCGCAGGTCTGGCGCGTTTCCACGTGCCTTGGTACTTTTTGAATGGCGCCGGGGTGCGGCTTGAATTGATGGCCGAGAGGCCTCTCTGTCGCGGCCACGAGGTGGCCGGTCGGCCACGTCATACGCTGGTGATGTAGGTTTAGTTGCTTCCTCCTCTAATCGGGGTAGCATCCTGCTCTTTGGGTAGCTCTTGGAGGGGCGTTCGAGTTCGTACTCTTCGGCCGCTAGGACTTCAGTCCATCTGTCGGCTAGCAAGTCTTGGTCAGCTCTAAGCTGCTGCTGTTTTTTCTTGAGGCTGCTTGCCTGGCCATAAGCCTGCGTTTGAAACGCTCTTGTTCGACGAGATCCTCAGGCATGACAAATTCATCGTCGTCGAGGCTTGCCTCGTCTTCGGAGGGAGGCATGTAATTATCGTCCTCGACCTCTCTGTCTGCCGCTCTCTCATGAGGGCTGGCTTCTCCATCCTCCTGTGCTGAATCCTGCTGGAGGGGGTTGTCTTCGGTACCATCCGGGGTGTTATTATCTCCCGTGCCGGAATCGCCATTTTTGTTTTGGTGGGATTTAGATTGGCGTCGCTGACGCCGGCGCTTAGGCTGTTTGTTGGAGGGGTCATCCTCCGTTGTTCCATCACCGTTCTCTTCTTTTGGGGTGTCCACCATGTATATGTCGTATGACGAGGTGGCTTTCCAGTGCCCTATAGGCGCTAGTTCTTGGTCATCTCCTTCATCGCCGTCCATACCGTCGATGTCTTCGGAGTCGAAGTCAAGCATGTCGGTTAAATCATCGACAGTGTCTACGAAGTGGGTGGTGGGTGGGCTTCAAATTTCTTCGTCATCCGCATCCCAACCTTGCTGACCGTAGTCCGGCCAGGGCTCTCCTGATAAAGAGAGAGACTTTAGTGAATTCAGAATGTCGCCGAAGGGCGAATGTTGAAAGATGTCCGCGGCGGCGAACTCCATGATCGGCGCCCAATCGGGTTCGATCGGCAGGGGCGCGGAAGGTTCGGAGTCCAGAAAGAAGTCCGGCTCCTTGGAGTCACGAGCTTCGCAAAGGACAAGGCAAGTGTTCGGCTCGATCGCCGTAGAGATTGCAGCCCCCGAGGCGGTGTCCAGCCACCCGTCCTCGATTGGCGCAGTCGGCTCCGAGCTAAGGGCTGGAGCGGTCACTGGGACGGCCTCCTGGGTACTGTTCACAGGATTCATCTTGGGAAGCTCGGGCAAACTTCATAGACATACGCATCAAGGAGGCAACACCGGCAAGATGGCGGTTCACAGGATTCTATGGCGAGCCAGGTAGCGAGCGGAAACATCTATCGTGGGAGTATATGCGTGAACTTCACGCAATGACTAATTTGCCATGGTTAGTGGCAGGGGATTTTAACAAAATATTACATGCTCATGAGAAAGAAGGGGGGCAGGCACGCTCCCAATGTTGTATGCATGCTTTTAGCAGTGCGCTGAGCGACTGCGGGCTTGACGACCTTGGCTATTCGGGGGACATTTTAAGTTGGCGAAGAGGTCGAATACAAGAACGACTTGACAGAGCTGTTTCGAATAGCACTTGGGCAGACCTGTTTCCAACATATGGTGTTTCAAATGAACCTTTTAACAAGTCGGATCACCGACCGATCTTGATTGAGACTGACTTCCAGCAAGGTTTACAACCAAGGGGTCCAACGGATCCAAGGAAATTCGAAGCAAGATGGCTCACGGAGGAAGATGTCGAGGTGATAGTTCACACTGCGTAGGATCGAGCAAAAGCTAGAGGAATTCAGCCATACTCGCAAGTCACATGAGATATACATGCAACATTGTATACATGGGATAAAGAAACACTTAAGGGCCCTAGAACCTGGCTGAGGAAACTGCAGAAGGGGTTGAATGATGTGTGCCGGGGCCACTGTCAGATGAGGCAGTAGCTTGACAACATATGCTACACATGCAGATTGAAAATATTCTTAAGCAAGAAGAGATATATTGGATGCAAAGAGGACATGCTGACTCGCTATGTTGTGGTGACCAAAACATGGATTTATTTCATCGCGCAGCCACTAGAAGACGCAAGAAAAACTTTATTAAGAAACTGAAGGGAAAGTCAGGTGATTGGATTGAGGATGAGGACCAACTCAAGGGGCATGTGGCGAACTATTTTGAGGGTCTGTTCTCCTCGGAAGTGCAAGATCCGGACCAAAATGTCTTGGACAAGGTAAAGCCTAGAGTTTCGGCTGAGATGAATGAGGAGTTAATGAAACCCTATACTATGGAGGAAGTGAAGGGAGCTATGTATAACATTGGTGACACTAAGGCACCGGGACCTGATGGTCTTCATGCGGTGTTTTACAAGAGATTCTGGCACATTATTGGAGAGGATTTAGTTGATGAAGTGTTGATGGCAGTGAATAATAGAAAGACACCATAGGGTTGGAATAACACCACAATTGTTCTTATCCCAAAGGTGGAAAATACAGAAGTCATCACACAGTTCCGTCCAATCAGTTCGTGCAACATGGTCTACAAGGTGATTTTAAAACTGCTAACCAATAGGCTAAAATATCTGTTTCCAGAGATTATTTCACTAAATCAAAGTGCCTATGTTCCCGAGCTTGATTACGGACAACTTCTTAGTTGCCTTTGAGTCCTATCATGCTATTAAGAGGAAGAGGATTGGGAAGTTTGGAACATGTGCGGTAAAATTGGACATGCACAAGGCCTATGATAGGATCGAGTGGGTGTTTCTTGATAGAATTATGCTTTAGATGGGCTTCGCATCAGATTGGGTTGCGCTCATTATGGAATGTGTACGGTGAGTGAAGTACCAAGTCTGGTTTAATAATTCTCCTACAGATTTTTTTTGTTTCGTCTCGAGGCCTCCACCAAGGAGACCCATTATCACCTTACTTGTTTTTACTTTGTGCGGAGGGCCTCTCAAGTTTGCTCAACCATGAGGAGGAGATTGGTAACTTGATGGGAGTGCGAGTCTGTAAGGATGCATCGACCATCTCTCATCTCCTTTTTGCAGACGACTCCCTCATTTTGGTGCGAGCAGATGTCACTAATGCCGCGAGCCTTCGTCGTGCTCTAGATGACTACTGTGCTACCTCGGGCCAGCTGGTGAGTGAAGCAAAATTGAGCATCTTTTTCAGCCCTTGTACATCGGTGGAAGTTCGGGCAAAGGTTTGCACTACACTGAATATTATGGCAGAGGCGATTGCGGATAAGTATTTGGGGTTGCCCCCAATTGTTGGGGTGGAGCGAACTGATTGTTTTCAGCATATTGTGGATAGAATATTGAATAGGATAAGAGGATGGAAGGAGAAGATGCTCCCTTTTGGAGGAAAAGAAGTGTTGCTGAAGGCTATTATTCAAGCCATTCCTTCATATGCCATGCTACTTTTCAAGCTTCCAAAACAAATTTGCAATGCAATAACAACCGCTATGTCTCAGTACTGGTGGGGAGATGAGGATGTGAAGAAGCACATTGATGCGGAGCATCGCACGATCATCCCCATGGATGCATCTACATCTCCTACAACACCACTTGGACCACTGACAAGAGCACGTGCAAGAGCTCTCGAAACCGAGGTGACATCACTCCTCTCACAACTCCCTTTCGAATCACACAAGACATGGCTACTACCTCAAACGGAGATGCTTTGCATACTCAGGTACCAAGGAGTTAGCCATGGAGAAGCTAAGAAGCAAGGAGAATTGAAAGCGGAAGACATGCGTGAAGACAGAGAAGAAATTAGCCAAGTCCAAGCTGGCCGGACGACCCGGATGAGGTCCCGGATGATCCGGACAGAGCCTGGACGATCCGAGCCCCGGTTTGGATGATCCGGATAATGTTCCCGAAGACACCCGAAGCTGGACCCCAAAGCCGGACCATCCGGACGAGCACCTAGATCATCCGGACCCCGGCCGGACATCCAGACCCCCCTCCGGACATCCGGGCTATCGCCGCCTCCGCTTGCCCCTTAGACTCATCCAGGCCATCCCCCGGATCATCCGAACACTGACCCGAATCATCCGGCTACCCGTCCAGATCATCCGGACCCCCACATGCGTGCGCGTGTTAGCCGAGGCCCATGTACCCCTTCGCCCCCTTTTCATATATATACGACTCCTCCACCTCTCTTCTAGGGTTAGCATTGTGATAGCTCATATTTGAGATAGAGCTTTGCTCATCCACTTGGTTACTTCTCCATCGGAGTCGAGCTCCTCTTTGGAGAAGATCCCCCAAGCGGATTCAAGACCCCTTTACGAGAAGACCCTTCAAGTCCTCCTCTCGGAGAAGACTCTTTGTATCAACCCTTGTTGACTTTGAATTGTGTATCACTCTTTGTGTTTTGAGGATCTAGCATATGTGTGACTATATCCTGTTGGTTGAGTGATCTCTCTCGTGTTTCCCTCGTGTTCCCCTCGTTTCCACACTCGTTTTCTTTGTGTTCTTGGTAGGATTCCCTCCAAACATGAAAGATCGGGCATCTAGGGTTCTACCCTACATCATCTTGGTATCATGAGCCACATTGATCACGTATTTGGAGCCCCTACCCTTTGTTTTGTAGCTTGATTTTGTTGTTTTTTGTCCTAATCTGAAAATCCCCACAAAAATAGCCCCCCCAATTTTTTTGTGATTTGTTGGTTTTGATGATATTTTGTTGATTTTGATCCGTGAATTCGTTGTGTTGCAAGTGGATCTTGCCTTTCCCCACAATCTCACCCTCGAAATCTATCCAAAAACCACGAAATCCTCAAATTTCTCCCTGTTTTCGAGTTCATCCCGAGCCATCCTCGTGCGCAGTTGACCTACCCGGATCATTCGGACCTTGACCCGGATCATCCGTACACTGACCCGGATCATCCGGCTCCTGGCCCGGATCATCCGGCTATCTATGTCGAAACTACATTTTCTGCAGTTTTTGACCACTGCCACCTACGCCTTCTGCATACCCACTTCGACCACCACCACCTAAACTCCGCCAACCCCATGACATATCATACCATACCACCATTCGACTTTGGTTTTGAGAATTTGAGTTGTGGTTCCCGTGTCCTATTGTGTTTCGGCTATATAGGTACGACGCGACATCAACATCACCACCGCTCATCTTAGTCGAGGACTCATCATCACTAAGGACGGTAACCTCAACGGCATCTTTGTCTATGTTTTGCCATTGCATTGATAACCACCATAGCCTTAATTTTGCGTTGCTTACCCATCGAGACTAGCCTTTGAGTATTGCCGGCAACATGACTTGTGCACACTAGTGATCATACTTCCCATAGCATACATACCATACCATTGTGGTGCATATCTTGGTATCATCTCTTGTGTCGCAAAGTTGTCATCGCATACACAATTGCTATCTTGGTTTGTGAAGTTTTGCATGAGAAAAGAGCTCAAAAGAGAAAGAGCAAAACAAGCTTTTAAGCAAAAGAAAAAGATAAGCAAAGAGCTTATAAGCAAGAACCATAGCATCATACTACTTTAAGATTGTCATATTCGATCATCTTGGATCATATCGCCATAATACCATACATATAGCATACTTGGGATAGAAGTCGTTGCATTTTTGCTTAGTAGGTTGTGCAAAAGTTTCGTATCCGCCTATTGTGCAATCGTGCTAGCGTCTCTCTAGTGTTGTGCAACAAGAGCATTTTCGTGGATTCCACATTTTGGCTCATTTTTGGTTTGCACAACCCCACTTATCTATTTGCGTTTGTATTTCCGTGTACCGCTACTTGCTTGGTCTACTTGCTGCATTTGCGAATTTGCGAATCTTTTTCAACATCGCTGAGTCAAGCTAACAATTGCATCAAATTTTGTGCCACCATCCTAACCAAGCTCCACCATAAGCTTTTACTTGTGTAGGTGAGAGAACTGACAAGAATTGGTTCAAATTGTGCTATTTCCTTGTTCCACATTTGAGTGATCATTGATCCATCTTCAACATCGGTCAATGTACATTTGGTATACACAGTCAAAAAAAATGTACATTTGGTATAAGTTCTTCTCCTTCTCCCACTCACACATTTGCTTGGAATGATGGATAGGCCAAGTTCTTCTACCAATCCACTCTTCATTGAGCAAGGCGACAACATGTCATCCTATGTCACTGATACGTCTCCAACATATCTATAATTTTTGATTGTTCCATGCTATTATATTACCCGTTTTGGATGTTTATGGGCTTTACTTTACACTTTTATATCATTTTGCGGACTAACCTACTAACCAGAGGCCCAACCCGAATTGCTGTTTTTTTTCCTATTTCAGTGTTTCGAAGAAAAGGAATATCGAGCGGAGTCCAAACGGAATGAAACCTTCGGGAATGATCTTTTTGGAACAAACGTGATCCAGGGGACTTGGAGTGGACGTCAAGCAACAGAGGAGGCGGCCACGAGGGTGCCCGGTGCGCCCCTACAGGTGGGCGCACCCCCACCCTCGTGGGCCCCTAGAGCGTCCACCGACCTACTTATTCCTCCTATATATACCCGCGTACCCTGAAAACATCAGAAGCGACCATGAAAAACTATTTCCACCGCCGTAACCTTCTATATCTGTGAGATCCCATCTTGGAGCCTTCGCCGGCGCTCTGCCGGAGGGGGAATCGACCATGGAGGGCCTCTACATCATCTCCAAGGCCCTTCCGATGAGTTGTGAGTAGTTTACCACAGACCTTCGGGTCCATAGTTATTAGCTAGATGGCTTATTCTCTCTCTTTGAATCTCAATACAAAGTTCTCCTCGATCTTCTTGGAGATCTATTCGATGTAACTCTTTTTGCGGTGTGTTTGTCAAGGTCCGATGAATTGTGGGTTTATGATCAAGTTTATCTATGAGAAATATTTGAATCTCCTCTGAATTCTTTTATGTGTGATTAAGTTATCTTTGCAAGTCTCTTCAAATTATCAGTTTGGTTTGGCCTACTAGATTGATCTTTCTTGCAATGGGAGAAGTGCTTAGCTTTGGGTTCGATCTTGCGGTGTCCTTTCCTAGTGACAGCAGGGTCAACAAGGCACGTATTGTATTGTTGCCATCGAGGATAAAAAGATGGGGTTTATATCATATTGCATGAGTTTATCCCTCTACATCATGTCATCTTTCTTAATGCGTTACTCTGTTCTTTATGAACTTAATACTCTAGATGCATGCTGGATAGCGGTCGATGTGTGGAGTAATAGTAGTAGATGCAGGCAGGAGTCGGTCTACTTGCCACGGACGTGATGCCTATATACATGATCATGCCTAGATAATCTCATAATTATTCACTTTTCTATCAATTGCTCGACACTAATTTGTTCACCCACCGTAATACTTATGCTATCTTGAGAGAAGCCACTAGTGAAACCTATGGCCCTCGGGTCTATCTTTTATCATATAAGCTTTCAATCTACTTTTATTTGCATCTTTTACTTTTCCAATCTATATCATAAAATACCAAAAATATATTTATCTTATCATATTATCTCTATCAGATCTCACTTTCGCAAGTGGCCATGAAGGGATTGACAACCCCTTTATTGCGTTGTTTGCGAGTTCTTGTTTGTTTGTGTAGGTGCGCGAGACTTTTGAGGAGCCTCCTAGATTGATACCTTCGTTCTCAAAAACTGAGGGAAATACTTACGATACTTTGCTGCATCACCCTTCCCTCTTCAAGGAAAACCAACAAAAGCTCAAGACGTAGCAAGAAGGATTTCTGGCGCCGTTGCCGGGGAGGTCTTCGCTCAAGTCAAGACATACCAAGTACCCATCACAAACTCATCTCGCTCGCATTACATTATTTGCCATTTGCCTCTCGTTTTCCTCTCCCCCACTTCACCCTTGTCGGTTTATTCGCCCTCTCTTTCCCAATCTTCCCTCTCTTTACCGTTTGCCTTCCCATTGCCATGGCCGAATCAAAAAGAACTAAGGGTCCTTTACAGGGTTTTTGTACCTTGGATAGTCCCTCTATCCTCTCTAAGCTCATAAATAATGATGCTATGGAAAGACCTACCAGTGTCATCAATGAGAGTTTGAATAATTTTGATGAAGATGACTCCAGAATTTTTCGTTATATACTTGATGAGTCTTTAAAAGATGCTTGGGATAGGTTATTAAGGATTCGGGCTAGCTATGTGCCACAATATCAAATTGAAGTTTACCTAAAAAGTTTCTATGTTGGCTTACCCGCTTCTTTCAAGCGAGTTCTAGATTCTATTTTTGAAGAAGGTTATCTTGAGGGGGATGCTATAGATACCTATGAAAAAAAATCAAAACTATATTTGGGCACCCTATGAATGATAAGGTTGAATCTACCACTCTCTTATGCTTTTATCAAAACGAAATTATCAAAAAGATGAAGGCTAGCTTAGATGCAAATTTCCGTAATGTGCTTAATATTACTTACTCCTTTAATGGCAATGTGCTTTCCCAAAATAGAAGAATGAATGCCATAGAAAGGAAATTCTCTCTCTCCTTTCCGAATGCCAAAGATGACACTACTTAGATCTATCCTCGCTTTTATGCCTAGCTAGGGGCATTAAACGATAGCGCTAGTTGGGAGGCAACCCAATTTTATTTTTGTTTTTTGTATTTGCTTCTGTTTATTGATAAAAAATTTATCTACCTTTTTTTAGATGTGTTTTTATGTTTTAGTTAGTGTTTGTGCCAAGTAGAACCTATAGGATAACCTATGGTAATAGTTAACTTGATTCTGCTCAAAAACAGAAACTTTGCGCACACGAAAATAATTTTAGAAATTCACATAAACGTGATTTTGCGTTGATTCTTTTTTATGTAGATCAATAGACAAATTACCCAGGACTTTCTATTTTTGTAGGATTTTTAGAGTTCCAGAAGTATTCGAGAGTTACAGATTGCTACAGACTGTTCTGTTTTTGACAGATTCTGTTTTTCGTGTGTTGTTTGCTTATTTTGATGCATCTATGGCTAGTATTAAGTTGTATGAACCATAGAGAAGTTGGAATACAGTAGGTTTAACACCAATATAAATAAAGAATGAGTTCACTACAATACCTTATGTGGTGGTTTTTCTTTCTTGCACTAACGGAGCTTATGAGATTTCCTGTTGAGTTTTGTGTTGTGAAGTTTTCAAGTTTTGGGTAAAGATTTGATGGACTATGGAATAAGGAGTGGCAAGATCCTAAGCTTGGGGATGACCATGGCACCCCAAGATATTCAAGGATAACCAAAAGCCTAAGCTTGGGGATGCCCCGGAAGGCATCCCCTCTTTCGTCTTTGTTCATCGGTAACTTTACTTGGAGCTATATTTTTATTCGCCACATGATATGTGTTTTGCTTGGAGCATCTTGTATGATATTAGTCTTTGCTTTTTAGATCACCAAAATCATCCTTGTTGTACACACCTTTTGGGAGAAACCCACTTTATTGGAATTTATTAGAATACTCTATGTGCTTCACTTATATCTTTTGAGCTAGATAGTTTTGCTCTAGTACTTCACTTAAATCTTTTAGAGCACGGCGGTGGCTTGATTTTATATAAATTGTTAACCTCTCATGCTTCACTTATATTATTTTGAGAGTCTCTTAGAAGAGCATGGTATTTACTATGGTTATAAAATTGGTCCTAGAATGATGGTCCAAGTTGGGTATAATAAAAACTATCATAGGAAGTGAATTGGATGCTATGATCAATTTGATACTTGATAATTGTTTTGAGATATGGAGGTGGTGATATTAGAGTCATGCGAGTTGGGTGATTATGAATTTAAAGAATGCTTGTGCTGAAGTTGGCAAGTCCCGTAGCATGCACGTATGGTAAAATTTGTGTAACAAATTTATTGCACGGGGTGCTCTTTTGATTGCCTTCCCTTGAGTGGAGGTCGGGGGCGCGCGATGGTTAACTCCTACTAACCTCCCCCCTAGGAGCATGCATAGTAGTACTTTGCTTCGAGGGCTAATAAAACTTTTGGAATAAGTATATGAGTTCTTTATAACTAATGTTGAGTCCATGGATTATACGCACTTTTACCTTTCCATCATTGATAGCCTCTTTGGTACCGTGCATTGCCCTTTCTCACCTTGAGAGTTGGTGCAAACTTCGCCGGTGCATCCAAATCCCGTGATACGATACACTCTATCACACATAAATCTCCTTATATCTTCCTCAAAACAGCCACCATACCTACCTATTATTGCATTTCCATAGCCATTCCGAGATATATTGACATGCAACTTTCCACCGTCCCGTTCCGTTTTTCATGACATGCATCATCATTGTCATATTGCCTTGCACGATCATGTAGTTGACATTGTATTTGTGGCAAAGCCACCATGCATAATTTTTCATACATGTCACTCTTGATTCATTGCCCATCCCGGTACACCGCCGGAGGCATTCATATAGAGTCATATCTTGTTCTAGTTATGAGTTGTAATTCATGAGTTGTAAATAAATAGAAGTGTGATGATCATCATTATTAGAGCATTGCCCCCCCCCAAAAGGCCAATAAGAAAAAAAGGAAGGCCAAAGAAAAAGAAGGAAAGGCCAAAAAAAAGAAAGGCCAGAAGAAAAAAATTAAAAAAAATAAAAAGGAAAAAGGAAATAAAAAATGGGGCAATGTTACTATCCTTTTCCACACTTGTGCTTCAAAGTAGCACCATGTTCTTCATATAGAGAGTCTCATATGTTGTTACTTTCATATACTAGTGGGAATTTTTCATTATAGAACTTGGCTTGTATATTCCTACGACGGGCTTCCTCAAAATGCCCTAGGTCTTCGTGACCAAGCAAGTTGGATGCACACCCACTTAGTTTATTTTGTTGAGCTCTCATACATTTATAGCTCTAGTGCATCCGTTGCATGGCAATCCCTACTCCTCATGTTGACATCAATTGATGGGCATCTCCATAGCCCGTTGATTAGCCTCGTCAATGTGAGACTTTCTCCTTTTTTGTCTTCTCCACACAACCTCCATCATCATATTCTATTCCACCCATAGTGCTATATCCATGGCTCACGCTCATGTATTGCGTGAGAGTTGAAAAAGGCTGAAGCACGTTAAAAAGTATGAACCAATTGCTTGGCTGAAACCGGGGTTGTTCTTGATGGGAGTCTTTTTGTGTGATGAAAATGAAACATAGCCTAACTATATGATTTTGTAGGGATGAACTTTCTTTAGCCATGTTATTTTGAGAAGACATGATTGCTTTGATTAATATGCTTGAAGTATTACTATTTCTTATGTCAATATGAACTTTTATTTTGAATAATTTGGATCTGAATATTCATGCCACAATAAATAAAATTACATTGAGAATTATGCTAGGTAGCATTCCACATAAAAAATTCTGTTTTTTATCATTTACCTACTCGAGGACGAGCATGAATTAAGCTTGGGGATTCTTGATACGTCTCCAACGTATCTAGAATTTTTGATTGTTCCATGCTATTATATTACCCGTTTTGGATGTTTATGGGTTTTACTTTACACTTTTATATCATTTTTGGGACCAACCTACTAATCGGAGGCCCAACCCGAATTGCTGTTTTTTTTTGCCTATTTCCGTGTTTCAAAGAAAAGGAATATCAAACAGAGTCCAAACGGAATGAAACCTTCGGGAATGATCTTTTTGGAACAAATGTGGTCCAGGGGACTTGGAGTGGACGTCAAGCAACAGAGGAGGCGGCCACGAAGGTGCCCGGCGCGCCCCCTACAGGTGGGCACGCCCCCACCCTCATGGGCCCCTTGAGCGTCCACCGACCTACTTCTTCCTCCTATATATACCCACGTACCATGAAAACATCAGAAGCGACCACGAAAAACTATTTCCACCATCGTAACCTTCTGTATCCGCGAGATACCATCTTGGAGCCTTCGCCGGCGCTTCGCCGGAGGGGAAATCAACCACGGAGGGCCTCTACATCATCTCCAAGGCCCTTCTGATATGTTGTGAGTAGTTTACCATAGACCTTCGGGTCCATAGTTATTAGCTAGATGGCTTCTACTCTCTCTTCGAATCTCAATACAAAGTTCTCCTCGATCTTCTTGGAGATGTATTCAATGTAACTCTTTTTGCGGTGTGTTTGTCGAGATCCGATGAATTGTGGGTTTATGATCAAGTTTATCTATGAGAAATATTTGAATCTCCTCTGAATTCTTTTATGTGTGATTAAGTTATCTTTGCAAGTCTCTTCGAATTATCAGTTTGGTTTGGCCTACTAGATTGATCTTTCTTGCAATGGGAGAAGTGCTTAGCTTTGGGTTCAATCTTGCGGTGTCCTTTCCCAGTGACATCATGGGCAGCAAGGCACGTATTGTATTGTTGCCATCGAGGATAAAAAGATGGGGTTTATATCATATTGGATGAGTTTATCCCTCTACATCATGTCATCTTTCTTAATGCGTTACTCTGTTCTTTATGAACTTAATACTCTAGATGTATGCTGGATACCGGTCGATGTGTGGAGTAATAGTAGTAGATGCAGGCAGGAGTCGGTCTACTTGTCACGGACGTGATGCCTATATACATGATCATGCCTAGATAATCTCATAATTATTGACTTTTCTATAAATTGCTCGACAGTAATTTGTTCACCCACCGTAATACTTATGCTATCTTGAGAGAAGCCACTAGTGAAACCTATGGCCCCCGGGTCTATATTTTATCATATAAGCTTTCAATCTACTTTTATTTGCATCTTTTACTTTTCCAATCTATATCATAAAATACCAAAAATATATTTATCTTATCATATTATCTCTATCAGATCTCACTTTCGCAAGTGGCCGTGAAGGGATTGACAACCCCTTTATTGTGTTGGTTGCGAGTTCTTGTTTGTTTGTGTAGGTTTGTGGGACTTTTGAGGAGCCTCCTACTGGATTGATACCTTGGTTCTCAAAAACTGAGGGAAATACTTACGCTACTTTGCTGCATCACCCTTTCCTCTTCAAGGAAAACCAACGCAAGCTCAAGACGTAGCATTCACCAAGAGCCACCTCTTCGGTGCACAACGAGCTTTGCATCAAGAACAAGAAGCAGTGAACGACCGCATCGACAATCTCGCCACCGACTTGCGACTCTCCGAGCAACGAACAAGAGACTACTTTGACAACAAGCTCGACGCTCACAAACAAGAGAACGATTCAAGAATGGACGAGATCCATGCCTTATTGGTGAACCACCATTCTTCCACTTGTTCCTACTCAAGACGGAGCTGCTCGAGTCATCACTCCGACGACACCCTCTTCGGCTCAAGTACACTGGCATCAAACACTCTACGTCCAGCCGTGCGTCAAGACCGTCAAGCATCTCGCAATCCTCTACATGACAATCATCCACAAGAGCAATTCGACGAGAAAGCACATCGTCATCGTCAACACCAAGATCCTTTTGCACAAGCTCAAGAAAGGCAACGTCAACGTCTCCAAGAGGAAGAGTGAGCGCGACAACATCAATATGAACAAGACACTGAGGCTCAATGTCAAGAACAACGGCTACGCGAAGCTCAAGCACTTGAGGCACAATGTGCCCTCCAAGAGTCAAGTTGAGCCATAGCCACGCGCAACCAGCAAAATCGCGTGTACCGAGAAGCACTTCGTGAAGAAGTTCAAGAGATAAACTATCAAGCAAGAGTGCATCGTCAAGTTCCTCAAGCTCCTCCACAAGTTCCTCAAGCTCCTCCACAAGCTCGACAAGCTCCTCCACAACCTCAAGTTCATCAAGAGCAAGATGACTATGGAAATCCTCCATGCCAAGAGCAACATGAGGTTGATAATCCTCCACGTCAAGGGCGTCATCATCACCCTCGACCCCAACACAATGAAGAGCAACGCTATGGCAAGCTCAAGTTAACCATGCCCAAGTTCAATGGAAGCAATGATCCCGAAGAGTACCTATCATGGGCATTGAAGGTCGACAAAATCTTTCGTATGCACAACTATGAGGAAGAGAAGAAGATCGCTATGGCATCCCTTGAGTTGCAAGACTATGTGCTCATATGGTGGTAACAAGTCCTTGAGCGCCGAGAAGCAAGAGGTGAACCACCAATCACCACATGGGAGGAAATGAACTATGTCATGCGAGCATGCTTCGTGCCAACCTACTACAACCGGGATCTCTTCAAGAAGCTCCAACTCCTCAAGCAAGGAACAAAGACCGTTGAAGAATACTACAAGGAAATGGAGATAGCCATGATAAGAGCCAATGTCACGGAAGATGCCGTTTCTTGAATGGACTCAATCATCCCATCAAGAAGATTGCTGACTTCCAACCCTACTCCAACCTCATGGAGCTTGTTCATCAAGCTATCAAAGTGAAACATCAAGTACAAGATGACTTCAAGTACGCCAAGTACTCATCCAAGAGCTACGGCTTCTCCAACACCCAAGCTTCAACGACTCCAACACCTTCTACCTCAACCAAGCCATCTACAAACAACAGCGACAAGTCGAGTTACAGGAAAACTTCGACAACCTCAAGTCGTCCTCCTACTACAAGAAACTTCAATCTGTGTGCTTCATCATCTACTCCAACCGATGAGACCGTCAAGACAAGTTCCATCAAGTGTTTCACATGCGGCGGCCGCGGCCACAAGTCCTTTGAGTGTACCAACAAGCGCACCATGATCCTCAACAACGACAAAACCTATGAATCCATGAGTGAAGAGGAAATGGAAGCCCTTGAGCAAGTGGCCATGCACCGGCGCGTGAACAAAGATGAAGATGATCAAGTCTTTTGTGATGAGGATTCGAGCCCCGCTCTTGTTGTCTCCAAAGTCTTGACTCTCCAACATCAACAAGGTGAAGACCAAAGATGCCATATCATCCACATGAAGGCCAGCATCAATGGAAGGTTCATCAAGGTCATCATCGATGGAGGGAGTTATCACAATTTAGCAAGTGAAGAACTATGCTCCAAGCTCCAATTGGTCAAGATGAAGCACCCGCACCCCTACAAGGTTCAATGGCTAAGCGATTCCGGCACTATCCAAGTCGAGCATACAGTCCAAGTCTCCTTCAAGATCAGAGCATATGAAGACACTTTGGAGTGTGATGTAGTCCCGATGTTCGTTTGCCATCTCCTTCTCGGTTGACCATGGCAATTTGACCGCGACGTCATCCACAACGGACATACCAATCACTATAGCTTCATGATGAAAGGAAAAGAGTACTACGACCTATGTCTCCAAGTCAAGTGATAGCCGACAAGCAAGCCACCCATCATGGAGAAAAGAGTGAGAGAGTGACCCACCCAAACAAGAGTGAGCGCCACAAGCCAAAATCGAGTGCCTCCACGATGAGCGACAAGAAGAACTTAGTTATATTTGCCACCAGAAGTGAGATGAGAGAAGTGTGTGAGAACCCATCAAGTGTTATGCACTATGTCCTTGTGTGCAAGGACGAGGCACCAAAAACTAACACCTCTCATGATCTACCTTTAGTGTTGTCTTATATTTTGCAGGAATTCCAAGATGTTTTCCCTGATGAGCTACCTCCGGGCCTACTGTCGGTGTCAAAACCGACGGATCTCGGGTAGGGGGTCCCGAATTGTGCGTCTAAGGCTAATGATAATAGGAGGCGGGGGACACAATGTTTACCCAGGTTAGGGCCCTCTCTATGGAGGTAATACCCTACTTCCTCCTTGATTGATCTTGATGAATATGAGTATTACAAGAGTTGATCTACCACGAGATTGTAATGGCTAAACCCTAAAAGTCCAGCCTATGAGATTATGATTGTTGTGTCTAAACCCTAGAAGTCTAAACCCCTCGGTTTATATAGACAACGGGGGGACTAGGGTTGTACAAAGTCAGTTACAGAGAAAGGAATCTACATATACGAATCGCCAAGCTTGCCTTCCACGCAAAGGAGAGTCCCACTCGTACACGGGACGAAGTCTTCTATCTTGAATCTTCACAGTCCAATAGTCCGTCTAAAGTATATAGTCCGGCTGTCCGAGGACCCCTTAGTCCAGGACTCCCTCAGTAGCCCCTGAACCAGGCTTCAATGACGATGAGTCCAGCGCGTAGATTGTCTTCGGCATTGCAAGGCAGGTTCCTTCTCTGAATACTCCAACATAGTCTTCCAAACACAGGAAACGTGTCCGGCTCTACAAAACAAGTACCACACACAATCGTAGAGAGTATAATATTTCGCGAATCCAATCTGCTGACAACTTTTTGTAGCGTGACATCACGCCACTGCCCAGTTATTATTCGAACCGTTTTTAGCCTGCCGCTCCGTATTTCGAGGTGCGGTTTCACTGGCACGTCTTGTCGAAGCAGAGATCATGTCCCCTTATCATGGGATTCTCATCAATACGGGCATGGGTAACACAACCGTGTCATTTGCATGACGCTTGGGGAATAGGCGGGTTTTAAGGCGAGCAGGGAGGCGCATACCTTTTACTGCCTTTATAAAGGGATAAGGATTCATCCTCGTTCACCAATGCCTTCTCCTTCCTCTGTCCATCCATTCTTGAGCTCCAGCACCCAAGCTCTCGTCTTCTCCACCAAAAAAGCACTCCAATCATGTCTAGATCCGAAGCTGGAGGCAAGTGGATGGCCTCCTCCGTCAAGAAGAAGGACATCAAGGAGCTCTCGGAGGCCAGGTACCTGGCCAAGGAGATCGTTCACCGACTTCCGGCCAAGGGACAGGTCATCCCTACCCCAGATCCCCATGAGAGGGTTGTGTTTCTTACACACTTTGTCCGCGGGCTGGGATTCCCTCTCCACCCGTTTGTCCGCGGACTGATGTTTTACTATGGGCTGGACTTCCATGATTTGGCCCCCAACTCCATCCTCAACATCTCGACATTCATTGTCGTGTGCGAGGCCTTCCTCCGCATCCCACCTCACTTCGGCCTATGACTGAAGACCTTCAATGTGAAGCCTAAGGTGGTGAGCGGCCAACATGCAGAGTGCGGAGGTGCCATGGTGGGCAAGATGCCCAACGTCACCTGGCCTGAAGGCTCCTTTGTGGAGACTGTCAAAGGGTGGCAGTCGGGGTGGTTCTACATCATCGAGCCACACGACACCAACTAGGCGGCGACCCCCGTGTTCCGATCCGGCGTTCCAATGTGGCTCACCTCCTGGCAAGAGACTGGGGTTCTCCGGATGAGCTGACAACGCTCCAGACACGCGTTCAGAGTATGATAATCAAGAAAGTCAAGCTCGTCAACGTAGTCCAGGTTATGCCTATCCGCTGGATTCTTCCGTGCCAACCCTGGACTTGCTATTTGTGAGAGTATGACCCGGCCAAGCACCAGACCCTATTAGAGCTCTTCGGCATGACGCACGAAGATATATGGAAGGTGCTCTTCAAGGCCAACTAGACGAGGACTGTGGGCACGACCTAACTCACCCTGCAAATCCGGTAAGTCCTTCATGTTTTTAAGGTGTACCCTTTACTCGCATATTGGAGGAAGGCATCTAAATCTCCCTATCGATTATTTCAGGATTGGATGGAGATAGCGGAGCAGATCGGCTGTCCGGCTCTGCCGCCGAAGGCCCGAAGACTCCGCTCCTGACGAAGATGCTATTTTCGGCGCCCTACGAGGTGCTGGAGAAGAAGGCCCAAAAGAAGGCTGATACGTCCATTTTGCATCATGCTTTTATATCAATATTTATTGCATTATGGGATGTTATTACATGTTATGTCACAATACTTATGGTTATTCTCTCTTATTTTACAAGGTTTATCATGAAGAGGGAGAATGCCGGCAGCTGGGATTCTGGGCTTGAAAAGGAGTAAATATTGGAAACCTATTCTGCACAGCTCCAAAAGTCCTGAAACTCCACGAAAGTCATTTTTTGAATTAATAAGAATTATTGAGAAAAGAAAGTACTAGAGGGGGCCCACACCATGGCCACGAGGGTGGGGGGCCCGCCCACCCCTACTGGGCGCGCCCCCCTATCTTGTGGGCCCCATGGTGCCGATCTTCTTCTATATGAAGCCTTTTACCCTAGAAAAAAAAATCATAAGTAAGCTTACGAGATGAAACTCCGCCACCACGAGGCGGAACCTTGGCAGAACCAATCTAGGGCTCCCGCGGAGCTGTTCTGCCAGGGAAACTTCTTTCCGGGAGGGGGAAATCATCACCCTCGCCATCACCAACGATCCTCTCATCGGGAGGGGGTCAATCGCCATCAACATCTTCACCAGCACCATCTCCTCTCAAAACCCTAGTTCATCTCTTGTATCCAATCTTGTATCAAAACCACAAATTGGTACCTGTGGGTTGCTAGTAGTGTTGATTACTCCTTGTAGTTGATGCTAATTGGTTTACTTGGTGGAAGATCATATGTTTAGATCCTTAATGCATATTAATACTCCTCTGATCATGAACATGAATATGCTTTGTGAGTAGTTACATTTGTTCCCGAGGACATGGGTGAAGTCTTGCTATTAGTAGTCATGTGAATTTGGTATTCGTTCGATATTTTGATGAGATGTATGTTGTCTCTCCTCTAGTGGTGTTATGTGAACATCGACTACATGACACTTCACCATTATTTGGGCCTAGAGGAAGGCATTGGGAAGTAATAAGTAGATGATGGGTTGCTAGAGTGACAGAAGCTTAAACCCTAGTTTATGCATTGCTTAGTAAGGGGCTGATTTGGATCCACTAGTTTCATGCTATGGTTAGGTTTACCTTAATACTTCTTTTGTAGTTGCGGATGCTTGCAATAGGGGTTAATCATAAGTGGGATTCTTGTCCAAGAAAGGGCAGTACCCAAGCACCGGTTCACCCACATATCAAATTATCAAAGTAACGAACGCGAATCTTATGAGCGTGATGAAAACTAGCTTGACGATAATTCCCATGTGTCCTCGGGAGCGCTTTTCTCATTATAAGAATTTTTCCAAGCTTGTCCTTTGCTACAAAAAGTATTGGGCCACCTTGCTGCACCTTATTTACTTTCATTGCTTGTTACCCATTACAAATTATCTTATCACAAAACTATCTGTTACCTACAATTTCAGTGCTTGCAGAGAATACCTTACTGAAAACCGCTTGTCATTTCCTTCTGCTCCTCGTTGGGTTCGACACTCTTACTTATCGAAAGGACTACGATAGATCCCCTATACTTGTGGGTCATCAAGACTCTTTTCTAGCACCGTTGCCGGGGAGTGAAGCGCCTTTGGTGAGTGGAACTTGGTAAGGGAACATTTATATAGTGTGCTGAAATTTTCTGTCACTTGTTACTATGGAAACTAATCCTTTGAGGGGCTTGTTCGGGGCATCTTCGCCCCGACCAGTAGAGCAAAGAGTTTCTCCTCAACCTACCGAACCTACTGAAAATGTTCACTTTGAGATTCCTTCGGGTATGATAGAGAAACTGCTAGCTAATCCCTTTGCAGGAGATGTTACATTGCATCCCGATTTACACCTTATCTATGTGGATGAAGTTTGTGGACTATTTAAGCTTGCAGGTATTCCCGATGATGTTGTTAAGAGGATGGTCTTCCCTTTATCTTTGAAGGGAGACACATTGACATGGTATAGGCTATGTGATGATACATGATCTTGGAACTATAAACGATTGAAATTGGAATTTCACCAGAAGTTCTATCCTATGCATCTTGTTCATCGTGATCGTAATTATATATATAATTTTTTTCCTTGCGAAGGGGAAAGCATCGCTCAAGCTTGGGGGAGGCTTAAGTCAATGTTATATTCATGCCCCAATCATGAGCTCTCAAGAGATATGATTATTCAAAATTTTTATGCTCGGCTTTCTCTCAATGATCGCACCATGCTCAATACTTCATGTGCTGGTTCTTATATGCTGAAGACTATTGAATTCAAGTGGGATTTATTGGAAAGAAATAAATGCAACTCTGAAGATTGGTGTTCCGACGATGGTAAGGAGTCAGGTATGACACCTAAGTTTGATTGTGTTAAATCTTTTATGGATACCGATGCTTTTCGTGGATTTAGCGCTAAATATGGACTTGACTCTGAGATAGTAGCTTCTTTCTGTGAATCTGCTACTCACGTTGATCTCCCTAAGTAGAAGTGGTTTAAATATAATACTCCCACTAAAGTAAAAGTAGTTGCACCTATTTCAGTTGAAGAAAAGACTATTACTTATAATGATCCTATTGTTCCTACTACTTATGTTGAGAAACCACCTTTTCCTGTTAGGATAAAGGATGATGCTAAAGCTTCAACTGTGGTTCATAAGAGTAATACTAGAACATATACACCTCCTAAGCAAATTAAAGTTGAACCTAGTATTTCTATGGTTAAAGATCTCTTGGCTGATAATATAGATGGCCATGTTATTTACTTATGTGAGGAAGCTGCTAATATTGCTAAACCCGATGCTAAGATACATAGACCTGTTGTAGGCATGCCTGTTATTTCTGTTAAAATAGGAGATCATTGTTATCATGGCTTATGTGATATGGGTGCTAGTGCTGATGCAATACCTTTTTCCTTATATGAAGAAATTATGCATGATATTGCACCCGTTGAGCTAGATGTTACAATTAAGCTTGCCAATAGGGATACTATTTCACCATTTGGGATTGTTAGAGATGTTGAAGTCTTGTGTGGGAAGGTTAAATATCCTGCTGATTTTCTTGTTCTTGGTTTCCCACAAGATGACTTTTGTCACATTATATTTGGTAGACCCTTCTTGAATACTGTTAATGCTAGGATTGATTGCAAAAAGGATATTGTTACAATTGGCTTGGGGGATATGAAACATGAATTTAATTTTGCTAAATTTTGTGGACAACCCCATGATAAAGAATTGCCTAGTAAGGATGAAATTATTGGTCTTGCTTCTATTGCCGTGCCTCCTACTGATCTGTTAGAACAATATATGCTAGACCATGAAAATGATATGTTTATGAATGAAAGAAGGGAAATAGATGAAGTATTCCTTCAACAGGGTCCTATTCTGAAACACAACTTGCCTGTTGAAATCCTAGGGGATCCTCCTCCACCTAAGGGTGATCCTGTGTTTGAGCTCAAATCCTTACCTGATAATCTTAAATATGCTTATCTTGGTGAAAAGAAGATATAGCCTGTTATTATTAGTGCTAACCTTTTAGAGCAGGAAGAGGAAAGATTATTGAAAACTCTGAAGAAGCACTGTGCTGCTATTGGATATACTCTTGATGATCTTAAGGGCATTAGTTCCACTCTATGCCACCACAAAATTAAATTGGACGAAGGCTCCAAACCAGTTAGAGATCATCAACGGTGTTTAAATCCTAAGATGAAAGAAGTGGTAAGAAAGGAGATACTAAAGCTCCTTGAGGCAGATATAATTTATCCCGTTGCTGATAGTGATTGGGTAAGTCCTGTCCATTGCGTTCCTAAGAAGGGAGGTATTACTGTTGTTCCTAATGATAAGATGAATTGATTCCGCAAATAATTATTACAGGTTATAGGATGGTAATTAATTTCCATAAATTAAATAAAGCTACTAAGAAAGATCATTACCCTTTACCATAAATTAAATAATCCAAACACACACATTCTGCTTTCTAGATGGTTATTCTGGTTTCTCTCAAATACCTGTGTCAGCAGATGATCAATCAAAAACTACCTTTACTTGCCCTTTTGGTACTTTTGCTAATAGACGTATGCCTTTTGGTTTATGTAATGCACCTGCTACCTTTCAAAGATGTATGATGGCTATATTCTCTGACTTTTGTGAAAAGATTTGTGAGGTATTCATGGATGACTTCTCCGTTTATGGATCCTCTTTTGATGATTGCTTGAGCAACCTTGATTGAGTTTTGCAGAGATGTGAAGACACTAGTCTCGTCTTGAATTGGGAAAAGTGCCACTTTATGGTTAATGAAGGCATTTTCTTGGGGCATAAAATTTCTGAAAGAGATATTGAAGTTGATAAAGCTAAAGTTGATGCTATTGAAAAGATGTCGTGTCCCAATGACATTAAAGGTATAAGAAGTTTCCTTGGTCATGCCGGTTTTTATAGCAGGTTCATTAAGAACTTTTCTAAAATCTCTAGGCCTCTGACTAATCTATTGCAAAAGGGATAATTGATTGTATGCCCCTAGTTGGGTCACACTCGGTAGGTTTACCCCTAGTTTCCGAAAACACTTGTTCCTGTCCAAACCACTTTGCTCCTCTTATGCTTGTGCCTTTTGACCGTTTGACCATCACTTTGAAAACTTCATACAAAATTCATACTAACTCAGGAAAATTCAAATAAGATATCAAAATGTTCAGAAAAGCATCACCTATATGTGCATGTAATTTGCATTCATGAAAAAAGTGTTGGCCAGTCCCCATCTCAGTTAGTATTAATGCTCCAAAATTTCATTTTTTGCCATGACTTCCATGAATGTCATTCCCTTATGAAACTTGGCAAGCACTCAAAACATTGGTCAAACTTTGCCACCAATTTTTTTTAGAATTTTTAGAATTTTTTATATTTTACTGTTCATGCTAAAATCATATGAGCTAGAACTGAGATGGGGACTGGCCAATACTTTTTTCATGAATTCAAATGACATGCACATATAGGTGATACTTTTCTAAACATTTTGATATTTTATTCGAATTTTTCTGAGTTAGTATTAATTTTTTATGAAGTTTTCAAAGTGATGGTCAAACAGTTAAAGGGCAAAAGCATAAGAGGGGCAAAGTGGTTTGGGTAGGAACAAGTGTTTTTGGAAACAAGGGGTAAACCTGCCGAGTGGGACACAACTAAGGGCACCAAATTAATTATCCCATTGCAAAAAGATATTCCTTTTGTTTTCGATGATGATTGTGTAGAAGCATTTGAAATACTTAAGAAAGCTTTGATCACTAGACCTATTGTTCAGCCACCTGATTGGAATTTACCCTTTTAAATTATGTGTGATGCTAGCGATTATGCTGTAGGTGTTGTTCTAGGACAAAGAGTTGATAAGAAACTAAATGTTATCCAGTATGCTAGTAAAACTCTTGACACTGCTGATAACCCACAAGTGTAGGGGATCGCAACAGCTCTCGAGGGTAAAGTATTCAACCCAAATTTATTGATTCGACACAAGGGGAGCCAAAGAATAATCTTAAGTATTAGTAGTTGAGTTGTCAATTCAACCACACCTGGATAACTTAGTATCTGCAGCAAAGTATTTAGTAGCAAAGTGGTATGATAATAAAGGTAACAGTGGCAAAAGTAAAGATAATAGTTTTGTAGTAATTGTAACAGTAGCAACGGAAAAGTAAATAAGTGAAACACAATATGTGAAAAGCTTGTAGGCATTGGATTAGTGATGGATAATTATGTCGGTTGCGATTCCTCATGTAATATCTATAACATAGGGTGACACAGAACTAGCTCCAATTCATCAATGTAATGTAGGCATGTATTCTGAATATAGTCATACGTGCTTATGGAAAAGAACTTGCATGACATCTTTTGTCCTACCCTCCCGTGGAAGCAGGGTCCTAGTGGAAACTCAGGGATATTAAGGCCTCCTTTTAATAGAGAACCGAACCAAAGCATTAACACATAGTGAATACATGAACTCCTCAAACTACGGTCATCACCGAGAAGTATCCCGATTATTGTCACTTCGGGGTTGTCGGATCATAACACATAATAGGTGATTATAGACTTGCAAGATAGGATCAAGAACACACATATATTCATGAAAACATAATAGGTTCAGATCTGAAATCATGGCACTCAGGCCCTAGTGACAAGCATTAAGCATAGCAAAGTCATAGCAACATCAATCTCAGAACATAGTGGATACTAGGGATCAAACCCTAACAAAACTAACTTGATTACATGGTAAATCTCATCCAACCCATCACCGTCCAGCAAGCCTACGATGGAATTACTCACGCACGACAGTGAGCATCATGAAATTGGTGATGGAGGATGGTTGATGATGACGACGACGACGAATCCCCCTCTCCGGAGCCCCGAACGGACTCCAAATCAGCCCTCCCGAGAGAGATTAGGGCTTGGAGGCGGCTCCGTATTGTAAAACGTGATGAAACTTTCTCTCAGATTTTTTTCTCCGTGAAACGGAATATATGGAGTTGGAGTTGAGCTCGGTGGAGCCTCAGGGGGCCCACGAGACAGGGGGGCGCGCCTAGGGGGGTGGGCGCGCCCCCACCCTTGTGGACAGGGTGTGGCCCCCCCGATCTTGATTCTTTTGCCAGTCTTTTTTATATTTTCCAAAACTTGCCTCCGTGGATTTTTAGGTCATTCCGAGAACTTTTGTTTTCTACACATAAAACAACATCATGGCAGTTCTGTTGAAAACAGCGTCAGTCTGGGTTAGTTTCACTCAAATCATGCAAGTTACAGTCCAAAAACAAGGGCAAAAGTGTTTGGAAAAGTAGATACGTTGGAGACGTATCAACTCCCCCAAGCTTAAACCTTTGCTTGTCCTCAAGCAATTCAGTTGATAAACTGAAAGTGATAAAGAAAAACTTTTACAAACTCTGTTTGCTCTTGTTGTTGTAAACATGCAAAGCCAGCATTCAGGTTTCAGCAAATATTATGAACTAACCATACTCACAATAACACCTCGGTCTCACAATTACTCATATCAATGGCATAATCAGCTAGCAAGCCATAATAATAAAACTCGGATGACAACACTTTCTCAAAACAATCATAACATGATATAACAAAATGGTATCTCACTAGCCCTTTCTGAGACCACAAAACATAAATGCAGAGCACCTTTAAAGATCAAGGACTAACTAGACATTTTAATTCATGGTAAAAGAGATCCAGTCAAGTCATACCCAATATAAACCAATAGTAATGAATGCAAATGACAGTGTGCTCTCCAACGGGTGCTTTTTAATAAGAGGGATGATGACTCAACATAAAAGTGAATAGGTAGGCCCTTCGCAGAGGGAAGCAGGGATTTGTAGAGGTGCCAGAGCTCAATTTTAAAATAGAGATTGAATAGCATTTTGAGCGGCATACTTTCACTGTCAACGCAACAACTATGAGGTGGCTGTATCTTCCATGCTACATGCATTATAAGCAGTTCGCAAACAGAATGGTAAAAGTTTATACTCCCCCACCACCAACAAGCATCAATTCATGGCTTGCTCGAAACAACGAGTGCCTCCAACTAACAACAACCCTGGGGGAGTTTTGTTTAATTATATTGATTTTCTTTGATCTTTTTGGATCATGGGATTGGGCATCCCGGTTACCAGCCCTTTCTCGTGAATGAGGAGCGGAGTCCACTCCTCTTGAGAATAACCCACCTAGCATGGAAGATATAGGCAGCCCTAGTTGAAACATGAGCTGCTTGAGCATACAAAATTGAATTTCATTTGAAGGTTTGGAGTTTGGCACATACAAATTTACTTGGAACAGCAGGTAAATACCGCATATAGGAAGGTATGGTGGACTCATTGGAATAACTTTGGGGTTTAAGGAGTTTGGATGCACAAGCAGTATTCTCGCTTAGTACAAGTGAAGGCTAGCAGAAGACTGGGAAGCAACCAACTGAGAGAGCGACAACAGTCATAAACATGCATTAAAATTAATTCACACCAAGTACAAGCATGAGTAGGATATGATCAACCATGAAAATAAATATCATGAAGGCTATGTTGATTTGTTTCAACTACATGCGTGAACATGTGCCAAGTCGAGTCACTCAATTCATTCAAAGGAGGATACCATCCCATCACACCACATCATAATCATTTTAATAGCATGTTGGCACGCAAGGTAAAACCATTATAACTCATAGCTAATCAAGCATGGAACAAGCAACTATAATCTCTAAATGTCATTGCAAATATGTTTACTTCATAACAAGCTGAATCAGGAACGATGAACTCATCATATTTACAAAAACAAGAGAGGTCGAGTTCATACCAGCTTCTCTCATCTCAATTAGTCCATCATATATCGTCATTATTGCCTTTCACTTGCACGACCGAATGATGTGTATAATAATAATAGTGCACGTGCATTGGACTAAGCTGGAATCTGCAAGCATTCAACTCAAGAGAGAAGACAAGGTAATATGGGCTCTAAGTTGAATAAACAATCATGCATATGAGAGCCACTAAACAATTTTAATATGGTTTTCTACTCTCGACCCCCAAAGGAAAGAAAAGAAAATAAAACTATTTACACGGGAAAGCTCCCAACAAGTAAGAAGAAGAACGAGAAATCTTTTTGGGTTTTCATTTTAATTTCTACTACAAGCATGGAAATTAAACTAACTAGTTTTTTTGTTTTTTCTAAAGGTTTATCAAACACACAAGAAGAAAGCTAGAAAAAGAAAATTAAACTAGCATGGATAATACAATGAAAGAGTATGAGCACAGATGACTAGAATGTGTGTGAACATGAATGTAAAGTCGGTGAGAAATATGTACTCCCCCAAGCTTATGCTTTTGGCCTAAGTTGGTCTAATGCCAAGGGTAGCCTGGCTGATATCCGTAGCTGTAACTGAGGTTGTACTGAGATGCAGCAGCAAATGCCTCCTGAGCTGCGGCATGTTGGCGAGCTGCCTCCGCTCTCCCCTCATGTTCAGCTGCTTCCTCCTTGGTAACAACATATCTTCCTTTTGCCTGGTAATCAAAAAGGAAAGGAGCAGGAAGAGTAACATGGACAGAGCTATGTCTGTCAAAGATTAGTGGATACTGGAGGAATTATTCATTCCTCTTAATAAAATGATGTTTGACCATAGCGTCATAATCTAAATAAGCGGGAGGAAACATCATATCACCCTCTCGAGGGGCTATACCAAGATAATTGGCCACACGGGTCGTGTAAATTCCTCCAAATAAATCTCCAGCCCTACCATTATTATGCAACCTACGTGCAACTATTGCCCCCAATTTATAATCTTTCTAACCTAACATGGCACTCTGGAGGACACAAAGATCAGGGACACACATATGACATGCTTCATCTTTACATTTAATGCATCTACCAATGAAAAGAGCAAAATAATGTATAGCAGGAAAATGAATGCTCCCTATGGTAGCTTGTGCTATGTCCCTAGATTCTCCCACAGTAATACTAGCAAGAAAATCTCTAAATTCAGATTTGTGGGGATCATTAATATTACCCCACTGCGGAAGTTTGCAAGCACTTGTAAAATCCTCTAAGTCCATGGTATAAGATGTATCATAGATATCAAATAGGACACTCGGATAATTACGTGTACATTTATATTTAAACCTTCGCACAAATGAATCAATCAATTGGTAGTACTGAGTACACTTATCTTGTAAGAAGTCCTCCAGATCGGCATTACGCACATACGCATCAAATTCCTCCTTAAAGCCCGCTTCGACCATAAAATCATCGGATGGCCACTCACAAGCTCGTACTTCTACGTCCCTCGGTAGTTCATCGTCTTGCTCACGTATAACAATCCTGGGTCCTTTCTTTACTGAGGAACCACCTTGGTACATTCTCCTAGACATATTTCTGAAAATTTCTGAAATTTTAGTAATTTCAAAATAAAAGTGAATAAAACTAAACAAGATTGGTAGCAACTACTCCTACAAATGCCTAGAGCCTATATCATGCATTAAAATTACTTGGGACCTCATAAATTTGACATGCAAGCTCAAGAACAGGGTCACCTATGCAGTAAAAATTTGCAATGAATAAAGCACTAGAACAAAAACTAATTGGACCAATGGAGGAGTCACATACCAAGCAACAATCTCCCAAAGCAGTTTTGCGAATGGAGCTTTGAGCAAGGAGATCAAAAATTGCAGCAAAATGAGCTAGAACTCGTGCTTGAGATGGATGGGGATTTTTTTGGGAATAAGATGGAGTGTGTGGGTGCTGGCATAAGTGGAGGGGGCCACCAAGGGCCCACGAGACAGGGGGGCGTGCCCAGGGGGTGTGGGCGCGCCCTCCACCCTCGTGTCCAAGTGCTTGCCCCTCCTGCAGTGTTTTCAGTGCCAAAAATCCTCAAATATTCAACAAAAAATCATACTAAATTTGTAGGGCATTTGGAGCACTTTTATTTTTGGAATATTTTTTATTGCACGAATAATTCAGAAAACAGACGGATAATACTATTTTTGCTTTATTTATTGTAAATAACAGAAAGTAAAAAGAGGGTACAGAAGGTTGTGCCTTCTAATTTCATCCATCTCATGATCATCAAAATGAATCCCCTAACAAGGTTGATCAAGTCTTGTTAACAAACTCATTCCGAATAACACGGAACCGGAGAAATTTCAAATAACATTAAGTTACCTCAACGGGGATATGAACATCCCCAACAATAAGAATATCATATTTTTTCTTGACAGTAGGAAGAGGAAATTCAAAACCTCCAATAATGATAGTTGGAACTTTCCCAATAGAATTGATGCTATGAACTTGAGATTGTTTCCTCGGAAAGTGTACCGTATGCTCATTACCATGAGAAGTGACATTGCCTTTGTTGCAATCAATAACAGCCCCTGCAGTATTCAAAAAGGGTCTACCAGGGATAATCGACATACTATCGTCCTCGGGAATATCAAGAATAACAAAGTCCGTTAAGATATTGACATTTGCAACCACAATAGGCACATCCTCACAAATACCGATAGGTATGGCAGTTGATTTATCAGCCATTTGCAAAGATATTTCAGTAGGTGTCAACTTGCTCAATTCAAATCCACGATATAAAGAGAGAGGCATAACACTACCACTGACTCCAAGATCACATAAAGCAGTTCTAACATAATTTCTTTTAATGGAGCATGGCATAGTTGGTACCCCCGGATCTCCAAGTTTCTTTGGTATTCCACCCTTAAAAGTATAATTAACAAGCATGGTGGAAATTTCATCTTCTGGTATCTTTCTTTTATTTGTAATGATATCCTTCATATATTTAGCATAAGGATTTACTTTAAGCATATCAGTTAAGCGCATACGTAAGAAGATAGGTCTAATCATTTCAGCAAAGCGCTCAAAATCCTCATCATCTTTTATCTTGGATGGTTTAGGAGGAAAGGGCATGGGTATCTGAACCCATGGTTCTCTTTCTCTACCGTGCTTCCTAACAACAAAATCTCTCTTATCATAATGTTGATTCTTTGATTTTGGGTTATCAATATCAAGTGCAGGTTCAATCTCTACTTCATTATTTTTGCTAGGTTGAGCATCAACATGAACATTATCATTAACATTATCACTAGGTTCATGTTCATCACCTATTTGTGTTTCAGCATCAGAAACAGAAATATCATTGGGATTCTCAGGTGTGTCTACAATAGGTTCACTAGAAGCATGCAAAGTCCTATCGTTTTTCTTTTTCTTCTTTTTAGAAGAACTAGGTGCCTCTAAATTATTTCTCTGAGAATCTTGCTCGATCCTCTTAGGGTGGCCTTCAGGATACAAAGGCTCCTAAGTCATTCTACAAGTTCTAGTAGCCACTCTAACAGCTAAGTCAGGTTTATTATTTAATTCATCGAGCAAATCATTTTGAGCTTTAAGTACTTGCTCAGCTTGAGTAGCAACCATAGAAGCATATTTGCTAATGAGTTTAAGTTCACCTTTAACTCTAGCCATATAATCACTCAAGCGTCCTATCTCGAAAGCATTATTCTTCAATTCTCTACCAACATAAGCATTAAAACTTTCTTGTCTAGCCATAAAGTCATCAAATTCATCTAAGCAGGGGCTATGGAATTTAGTAGAGGGAATTTCAACTTTATCATATCTATAGAGAGAATTTACCTTTACTACCTGTGTCGGGTTATCAAGACAATGTGGTTCTTCGACAGGTGCTATATTAAGACCATGTATTTCTTCAATAGGTGGTAAATTCCTAACATCTTCAGCTTTTATACCTTTTTCTTTCATTGATTTATTTGCCTCTTGCATATCTTCATGACTGAGAAATAGAACACCTCTCTTCTTCGGACTGGGTTTAGGAATAGGCTTAGGAGTTGGTTCAATTGGTTCAGGAATTACCTCAGGAAGTGGCTCAAGAAGAGTCCAATTATTTTCATTAGTCAACATATTATTCAATAGTAATTTAGCTTCCTCGACTATTCTTTCCCTAAAAACACAAGCAGCACAACTATCCAAGTAGTCCTTGGAAGCATCGATTAGTCCATTATAAAAGATATCAAGTATTTCATTTTTTAAGAGGATGATCAGGCAAAGCATTAAGTAATCGGAGAAGCCTCCCCCAAGCTTGTGGGAGACTCTCTTCTTTGATTTGCACAAAATTATATATTCCCCGCAAGGCAACTTGTTTCTTATGAGCAGGGAAATATTTAGTAGAGAAGTAATAAATCATATCCTGGGGACTATGCACACAACCAGGATCAAGAGAATTAAACCAAGTCTTAGCATCACCCTTTAATGAGAACAGAAATATCTTAAGGATATAATAATAGCGGGACTCCTCATCATTAGTAAATAGGGTGGCTATATCATTTAACTTGGTAAGATGTGCCACAACAGTTTCAGATTCAAGGCCATAAAAAGGATCAGATTCAACCAAAGTAATAATCTCAGGATCAATAGAGAATTCATAATCCTTATCAGTAACTCAGATAGGTGAAGTAGCAAAAGCAGGGTCAGGTTTCATTCTAGCATTAAGAGACTGCTGCTTCCATTTAGCTAATAACTTTTTAAGATCATATCTTTACAAGCAAAGATAGCTCTAGCAGCTTCCTCTTCCATAACATAACCCTCAGGAACAACAGGTAATTCATAATCAGGGGGAGAACTTTCATCATCACTATCATCAATAATAGCATCTTCAATAATTTCATTCTCTCTAACCCTAGCAAGTTGTTCATCAACAAATTCACCTAATGGCAAAGTGGTATCACGCACAGAAGTAGTTTTATCATAAGTATTATGCATAGCAGAAGTGGCATCATCAATAACATGCAACATATCAGAATTCATAGCAGTAGCAGGTTTAGGTGTCGCAAGCTTACTAATAACAGAAGGAGAATCTAGTGTAGTGCTAGATGGCAGTTCCTTACCTCCCCTCGTAGTTGGGTGCAAAATCTTGGTTCTTTCGTCTTTCAAGTTCCTCATTGTGATCAACAAATATAAATCCCAAGTGACTCAAAGAATAGAGCTATGCTCCCCGGCAACAGTGCCAAAAATTAGTCTTGATAACTCACAAGTGTAGGGGATCGCAACAACTTTCGAGGGTAAAGTATTCAACCCAAATTTATTGATTCAACACAAGGGGAGCCAAAGAATATTCTTAAGTATTAGTAGTTGAGTTGTCAACTCAACCACACCTGGATAACTTAGTATCTGCAGTAAAGTATTTAATAGCAAAGTGGTATGATTATAAAGGTAACAATGGCAAAAGTAAAGATAATAGTTTTGTAGTAATTGTAACAGTAGCAACGGAAAAGTAAATAAGCAAAACACAATATGTGAAAAGCTCGTAGGCATTGGATCAATGACGGATAATTATGTCGAATGCGATTCCTCATGTAATAGCTATAACATAGGGTGACACAGAACTAGCTCCAATTCATCAATGTAATGTAGGCATGTATTCTGAATATAGTCATACATGCTTATGGAAAAGAACTTGCATGACATCTTTTGTCCTACCCTCTCGTGGCAGCGGGGTCCTAGCGGAAACTAAGGGATATTAAGGCCTCCTTTTAATAGAGAACCGGACCAAAGCATTAACACATAGTGAATACATGAACTCCTCAAACTATGGTCATCACCGAGAAGTATCCCGATTATTGTCACTTCGGGGTTGTCGGATCATAACACATAATAGGTGACTATATACTTGCAAGATAGGATCAAGAACACACATATATTCATGAAGACATAATAGGTTCAGATCTTAAATCATGGCACTCGGGCCCTAGTGACAAGCATTAAGCATAGCGAAGTCATAGCAACATCAATCTCACAACATAGTGGATACTAGGGATCAAACCCTAACAAAACTAACTTGATTACATGGTAAATCTCATACAACCTATCACCGTCCAGCAAGCTTAGGATGGAATTACTCAAGCACAGTGGTGAGCATCATGAAATTGGTGATGGAGGATGGTTGATGATGACGACTGTCGGTGTCAAAACCGACAGATCTCGGGTAGGGGGTCACGAACTGTGCGTCTAAGGCCAATGGTAACAGGAGACTGGGGACACGATGTTTAGCCAGGTTTGGGCCCTCTCGATGGAGGTAATACCATACTTCTTGCTTGATTGATCTTGATGATATGAGTATTACAAGAGTTGATCTACCACGAGATCGTAGAGGCTAAACCCTAGAATCTAGCCTATGGTATGATTGTTGTTGTCCTATGGACTAAACCCTCCGGTTTATATAGACACCGGAGGGGGCTAGGGTTACACAGAGTCAGTTACGGAGAAGGAGATCTATCATCCAAATCGCCAAGCTTGCCTTCCACGCAAAGGAGAGTCCCATCCGGACACGGGACGAAGTCTTCAATCTTGTATCTTCATAGTCCAACAGTCCGGCCAAAGTACATAGTCCGACTGTCCGGATACCCCCTTATCTAGGACTCCTCAGTAGCCCCTGAACCAGGCTTCAATGACGATGAGTCCTGCACGCAGATTGTCTTCGGCATTGCAAGGCGGGTTCCATCTCCAAATACTCCAAGGTAAATTTCGAACACTTAAGTCGTGTCCGGCTCTGCAAGACAAATTTCACATACCACCGTAGAGAGAACAATAATCCACAAATCTGATCCGCTGACAACTCTTCATAGCATGACACCACGCCACGGCCCGGTCATTATTCAAACCGTTTTTTACAACCAGCTACTACGCATATTGCGAGGCGGCTTCTTTGGCACGTCTTGTCGAAGCAGAGATTGTGCCCCCCTTATCGCGGGATTCTCATTAATACGGGTGTGGGTAACCCAACCACACCACCAATCGCGGTGAGTGGGGAACGAGCAGGTTTCATTAGGCAAGCGGGGATGTGCAAAGTTTCATTGCCTCTATAAAGAGGAACGGCCTCTTCTTTTTCACCCACGCCTTCTCCTTCTGCTCATCCATTCTCTTTCACTTGAGCCCTAACGCCCGAGCGTTCATCTTCTCCACCAACAAAGGTTCTCAAAAAATGTCCGGATCCGGAGCAGGAGGCAAGTGGATGGCCTCTACCGTCCAGGAGAAGGATATCAAAAAGCTTCGGGAGGCCGGGTACCTGGCCCAAAAAATCGGCCACCGTCTTCCGACGGCGGGACAAATTGTCCCTACTCTGGAGTCCCATGAGAGGGTCGTATTCCTCCCTCATTTTGTCCATGGGCTTGGGTTTCCCCTTCACCCATTTGTTCGCGGCATCATGTATTATTACGGGATTGGTTTTCATGATCTATCCCCCAATTCCTTCCTCAACATCTCGACGTTTATCGTCATGTGCGAGGCCTTTCTCCGCATCACACCACACTTAGGCTTATGGCTGAAGATCTTCAATGTGAAGCCCAAGGTGGTCAATGGCGAGCACACCGAGTGCGGAGGCGCCATGGTGAGCAGGATGCCCAAGGTCACATGGCCGATAGGTACTTTCAACGATTCCGTCAAGGAGTGGCAGCAGCAGTGGTTTTATATCACTGAGCCGTGCGGCAAGAAGTGGGCCGCTGCTCCTGAGTTCCGATCCGGAGCCCCTTTGCGTCTTACGTCCTGGCCCAAGAATTGCTTGAACTAGTCTTCATCTGACGAACTGTCGGTGATCCATACACGCGTCCAAGGTATGGAAGACAAGGTCATCAGGCTTGTTGACGTAGTCCAGGTGATGTTGGTCCGCCTGGTCCTTCCCTGTCAGCATCGAGCCTGCAATTTGTGGGAGTATGACCCGGCTGAGCACCCGACCCTGTGAGAGCTTTATGGATCCTCGCACAAGGACATCTGGAAGGTGCTTTTTAAGTCCGGCAAACCATGGCCGAACTCCACCGCGGACCACGGGTACCAACTGTCCCGCCACGCAAGTCTGGTAAGTAGTCATTATATTTTGTCCATCCATATGTTTCATTATCATATCCCGGGGAAGGCCCTAACGCGCTTCCCACAATTATCTTAGGGATGGACGAAGAAGGCGGGGCAGATACACTATCCAGCCCCGCCGCCAGAAGAACCAGCCGGATCACTTCTGACGAAGATGCTGGTCCTAGCGCCTTACAAGGCACCAAAGAAAGAGGCCCATAAAGAGGCCAAGGAGACCAGGAGCGGCCACCGTCGTCGTGGTGCTTCGGACACAAAATCCAAAGACTCCAATACCCATCTCTCCTCTGAAGAGGAAGAGGAGGAGGAAGAAGACGAGTCCCCCATGGGGGGAGGAAAGAAAAGGACGACCTCCTCATCTCTGGAGGCCGAATTGCCTAAAAGGGGAAAAACTTTCCTGCCAGAGGCGTCCACTACGGCTACCGACAGCAGCCCGGAGTGGGATCCCAGGGCCCAGCCCCTGGAAAACTCGTAAGTGCACAAAATCCGAACACATCTATGCGTCCAGGATTACCGAGGCACAATAAATTAATTGGTGCCATGCTTTTTGCAGCCCGGCCAGGTCTCGCGCCGAACAGTCCTCATCGGAGGATTCGTTGGGCTTAGATGCCCTAGAGAGCGATACACCTACGAAGGCCCTTTCCCTGAAGCTTGGGCATGACACCGAGGTGTCATCCCAAAAGGAGCTAGACCAGGAGGGGCGTACCTCAGGGGCCGGATATACAGGAGCGGCGGCTCCCCTGAGTGTCGATGGCGGGGGCGATCTTGGATTCGGCCCACAGCCAGACACAGTCCCGGAGACCTTTGAGGCTCCTGGATTAGACATGCAGCTCCCCTTGACTAGAAGAGGTGATCCTGCTCCGCCGGTGACCTCTGTCCAACCAGAGGTGCAGGGCAGCTTATTGACAGTGCTGAAGTGTGCTTCCATCGTTGATGAACATCGCGCCCTTATGGGCGTGCTGATTGAGAAGGTTCAGGCCACTAAAAGTGGACTAAACGAATCCTGCATCAGCCTTATAAAAGGCTTGGAGGTAAGTTTTAGGAGTTTTTAGAAGATTTGTCATAGTATAGATAGTAGCCCCAGATACACTCTCCGGTGAAAGAAGGAACTGGACAGGGGATCAAATTTCCTTCCATAGGAGACTCAATGCATGACATATATCTCTTCCTTTATAAACAGGCGTCTGCAGCGACTGCCGCCTCTAATACTGTGGAAATATCCGGACTGAAGCAGAGTCTGGAGCGGGCCGAAGAAGAACTTGGCCGGGTGAAGAAGCAGTTGGAGGACAATCAAGGTATGTCGAAACCTTGTTATGTTTAGCACAATTAAGTAGGTGTGCTAATGAAAGTATATATATTGCATGCTCTAGGGGCGAATGCCGAAATTGAGGCATTGAAGAAGGCTGTGGCCTTAGCCAAAAAGAAAGTAGCCGCGGAACAGGCCCTTCGCGAGAAGCACGAGGCTAGGGTCATTGAAGCTGAACGAGAGCTTCAGGAGGCCATGCAGAAAAGCGAGACTTTGGAGCAGAGTCTATCATTGAAAGAATCTGAACTCGACCAAGCTCTCCAAGCCGCAGATGATGCTCGGGAGGAAGCCCAAGGTGCTCTGAAGGACATTCAGGAAGCGAGGAAGATTGCGGCTGGTAAGGATTTTTCCTATTCAGAGCGATTGTTTATGCCGTAGCAGGAAAAATTCAAGGTCACAAATTGACTTCTGATTTCTCCAGGGGCGTTTGCGGATCTTCCGCGCAGCATATCTGATGCTGCTCAGTTCTATCGAGTTGAGGAGAAGAATAATGTGGAAAAGCTTTTCTGGTCGTAGTATTTGGCACCAAATTATCTGGTGCCATTCGTCGATCAGCTGAAGCAGCTGGTCAAACTACACCAGGCGGCCGAACTAGCCATGAAGGATTTGATTGTCCGTCTATGGCCCGCCGAGCCTATTCCGAGCAGTTACTTTGGGCTCGTGAAGAGAATTGTGAGTGCTTGTCCTCGGCTTGACGTCATTAAGCGGTCGGTTTGTATAGAAGGTGCGCGAATGGCATTTGCCCGCGTGAAAGTTCACTGGGGAAAGCTGGATGCTGAAAAGCTGATGAACGAGGGACCACCCGAGGGGAAGGAGCACCGCAAGCCCAAACTATATTACGATGGTGTCCTGGAGGAGCCTGCCTTGTGGGGGAGCAATGTACCAAAGACATTGTATTTCCATGAAGGCAATCATGCTGTCCTTTGTAAGGCGGAACAGAGTCACCTTTATTTATGTATTTGCCTTTTATATGAAAGTTTTTTCTTCCTTCGCGGCCGTTTTATATGTTAATCTTGAGAGTTGGCCAGTCGTCGGCTTCTGCCCCCGCGTAGGAAATACGGGGGTGTTCGGGATACACCTGAACACTCTTTACCCCATTCTTGGGTCCATAAAGGAGGTGTTCAGCACAGTGAACCAGGCAATCAGACTATAGGGCTTTATCACTCTCACTTAGCCATAGGAATTCGAGTATGGTAGGCGCAGCCCCTGGTGTTCGGAAATACCGCACGAGGGGCTCTAATAGCACCTGATCGATAGACCGATCCGTCGCACTCTGCATTTATTATGGCATTATGCGGAATAAATCCTTAAAGATTTTACAACCTCTCGAATAGCTGACCAGCTCTTGCCTTATCATGACAGTCAGTTTTCAGCTTTCTCTACTGAGGTGCTCGTCCAGAAGAACCGAGACACAATCACAGTAGTTCTCCCAGCGCTACCTTAGCCAATATTGCGGAACGTAAGGTACCAAAACATGGGAGCTGGGCAAACCCAACTAATGACCCAAGACATGATTCGGAGCTGATGCATATAATGCTATAAGTTCGGGGTGTCGAGCGACCGAGAAGGTGGTTGGACTTTGTTGCCATAGTGCGGGTATAATGAAGCCCCTTGGCGTTTTAAGGCGTAACACGATATTCGGATGACGTTTATGACTAAAACATGTCAATGAGAGATGATAGCGGATAAGCGTCATATAGCTCTACATGTTGTATTCGAGTAATACGTTTATGTGTATGGGTACTGTTCAAGCTGTAAAAAGGAGGTATGACGGCACAACCTGTTTAGACCGGGCGGGAGGAAGCTGTGTGTGAATCCGAAGTTTGTCCGGATTGTCTTCGGGGGAAATGTTCAAAGATTCCCCCTTTGCACGTCTGGGCTGATTTCCTGGCGCCAGTCGTATTATTCGCAAAAGAGAACCTGCAAAGAAAATGCTGAGGGACATATGTGCGCCACAGAGCGGTTGAACCGCAGGGTGCGGCCCTTCCTGACTTATGTCGGGGTGTTTGACTGGCGCCTGGTCGAGCCGAGCTATCCTTCCATGAAGTAGTTCAGACTCCTTTATTGGTGTCCGGGGGGGTTGGCTGCCGAATCGAGGTTCGGTAAGGAGGCACAATTCACTGCTTCAGTGGCCGTATGCTCTTCGGTGCCAAAGTGGGGTTCAGCCGTGCCCGTAATTGTGACTATGTCACGTGGGCCTGGTATGGTACCATGTTGGATCGAGCCAACATGGTTCGCCCCGGCAGTACGTAATAGTTCCTGTATAGGGGGATAGTGTCGAAGACTGACTCTCCGGTATGGTGATCATTCGGTGATCAGGAGACAACCTCTAGGGTGGTGTTTATAACGCTCACCGTGTTGGTTTGCATAGGAGTTTCTTTTGCTCTGTATTGCATTGCTCTGAGACCCCTTTATTGTTTTTGGTGTATGACTAACCGGCTTGTTTGAAGACCCGACATTCTCTATTTGTATGATTGGCTGCCGATCCTGGGGTACCATGGATTTGGCATGGGCGGTCGAGTATGTGGTCCAGGTCGGATGTGTTGGAAATATGCCCTAGAGGCAATAATAAAAAGATTATTATTATATTTCCTTGTTCATGATAATTGTCTTTTATTCATGCTATAATTGTATAATCCGTAAATCGTAATACACGTGTGAATACTTAGACCACAACATGTCCCTAGTGATCCTCTAGTTGACTAGCTCGTTGATCTACAGATTGTCATGGTTTGCTGACTATGGACATTGGATGTCATTGATAACGGGATCACATCATTAGGAGAATGATGTGATGGACAAGGCCCAATCCTAAGCATAGCACAAAGATCATGTAGTTTGTTTGCTAGAGCTTTTCCAATGTCAAGTATCTTTTCCTTAGACCATGAGATCGTGTAACTCCCGGATACCGTAGGAGTGCTTTGGGTGTACCAAATGTCACAACGTAACTGGGTGACTATAAAGGTGCACTACAGGTATCTCCAAAAGTGTCTGTTGGGTTGACATGGATCGAGACTGGGATTTGTCACTCCGTATGACAGAGAGGTATCTCTGGGCCCACTCGGTAATGCATCATCATAATGAGCTCAAAGCGACCAAGTGTCTGGTCACGGGATCATGCATTACGGTACGAGTAAAGTGACTTGCCGGTAACAAGATTGAACGAGGTATTGGGATACCGACGATCAAATCTCGGGCAAGTAACGTACCGATTGACAAAGGGAATTGTATATGGGGTTGCTTAAATCCTGAACATCGTGGTTCATCTGATGAGATCATCGAGGAGTATGTGGGAGCCAACATGGGTATCCAGATCCCGCTGTTGGTTATTGACCGGAGAGCCGTCTCGGTCATGTCTACATGTCTCCCGAACCCGTAGGGTCTACACACTTAAGGTTCGGTGACGCTAGGGTTGTATGAATATGAGTATGCAGCAAACCGAAAGTTGTTCGGAGTCCCGAATGAGATCCCGAACGTCACGAGGAGTTCCGGAATGGTTCGGAGGTAAAGAATTATATATAGGAAGTGCAGTTTCGGCCATCGGGAGAGTTTCGGGGGTCACCGGTATTGTACCGGGACCACCGGAAGGGTCCCGGGGGTCCACCGGGTGGGTCCACCTATCCCGGAGGTCCCCGTGGGCTGAAGTGGGAGGGGAACCAGCCCCTAGTGGGCTGGTGCGCCCCCCCCTGGCCCCCCTGCGCCTAGGGTTGGAAACCCTAGGGTGGGGGGGCGCCTCCACTTGCCTTGGGGGGCACTCCACCCCCCTGGCCGCCGCCCCCCTTGGGAGATCCCATCTCCAGGGCGGCACCCCCCAAGGGGCCTATATAAAGGGGGGAGGGAGGGCAGCCACACCTTGAAGTCTTGGCGCCTCCCTCTCCCCTGCTACACCTCTTCCTCCTGTAGTCGCTTGGCGAAGCCCTGCCGGAACCCTGCTGCATCCACCACCACGCCGTCGTGCTGCCGGATCTTCATCAACCTCTCCTTCCCCCTTGCTGGATCAAGAAGGAGGAGACATCACGCAGACCGTACGTGTGTTGAACGCGGAGGTGCCGTCCGTTTGGCGCTAGGATCTCCGGTGATTTGGATCACGACGAGAATGACTCCCTCAACCCCGTTCTCTTGAACGCTTCCGCACGCGATCTACAAGGGTATGTAGATGCACTCCTCTCTCTCGTTGCTAGATGAACTCATAGATTGATCTTGGTGAACGTAGGAATTTTTTTAATTTATGCAACGTTCCCCAACAGTGGTATCAGAGCTAGGTCTATGCGTAGTTCTCTATTGCACGAGTAGAACACAAATCTGTTGTGGGCGTAGATGTTGTCAACTTTCTTGCCACTACTAGTCTTATCTTGCTTCAGTGGTATTGTGGCATGAAGCGACCTGGACCGACCTTACACGTGCGCTTACGTGAGACAGGTTCCACCGACTGACATGCACTAGTTGCATAAGGTGGCTAGCGGGTGTCTGTCTCTCCCACTTTAGTTGGAGCGGATTCGATGAAAAGGGTCCTTATGAAGGGTAAATAGAAGTTGACAAATCACGTTGTGGTTATTCGTAGGTAAGAAAACGTTCTTGCTAGAACCCTATTGCAGCCACGTAAAAGATGCAACAATAATTAGAGGAGGTCTAACTTGTTTTTGCAGCAATTGCTTTGTGATGTGATATGGCCAAAAGTTGTGATGAATGATGAATGATATATTGTGATGTATGAGATCATGTTCTTGTAATAGGAATCACGACTTGCATGTCGATGAGTATGACAACCGGCAGGAGCCATAGGAGTTGTCTTAATTATTGCATGACCTATGTGTCAATGATTTAATGCCATGTAATTACTTTACTTTATTGCTAAACCGTTAGCCATAGTAGTAGAAGTAATAGTTGGCGAGCAACTTCATGGAGACACGATGATGGAGATCATGATGATGGAGATCATGGTGTCATGCCGGTGACGAAGATGATCATGGAGGCCCGAAGATGGAGATCAAAGGAGCTATATGATATTGGCCATATCATGTCACTACTATATAATTGCATGTGATGTTTATTATGTTTATGCATCTTGTTTACTTAGAACGACAGTAGTAAATAAGATGGTCCCTTATAATAATTTCAAGAAAGTGTTCCCCCTAACTGTGCGCCGTTGCTAAAGTTCGTCATTTCGAAGCACCACATGATGATCGGGTGTGATAGATTCTTACCTTCACATACAACGGGTGTAAGACAGTTTTACACATGCAAAACACTTAGGGTTAACTTGACGAGCCTAGCATGTACAGACATGGCCTCGGAACACAGAGACCGAAAGGTTGAACATGAGTCGTATGGAAGATACGATCAACATGGAGATGTTAACCGATGATGACTAGTCTGTCTCACGTGATGATCGGACACGGCCTAGTCTACTCGGATCATGTAACAGTTAGATGACTAGAGGGATGTCAAATCTGAGTGGGAGTTCATTAAATAATTTGATTAGATGAACTTAATTATCATGAACTTAGTCTAAAATCTTTGCAAAATATGTCTTGTAGATCAAATGGAGAACGCTCATGTCAACATGAACTTCAACGCGTCCCTAGAGAAAACCAAGCTGAAAGATGATGGCAGCAACTATATGGACTGGGTCCGGAACCTGAGGATCATCCTCATAGCAGCCAAGAAAGCATATGTCCTAGAAGGACCGCTAGGTGAAGCACCCATCCCAGAGAACCAAGACGTTATGAACGCTTGGTAGTCACATGCTGATGATTACTCCCTCGTTCAGTGCGGCATGCTTTACAGCTTAGAACCGGGGCTCCAAAAGCGTTTTGAGCAACACCGAGCATATGAGATGTTCGAGGAGCTGAAAATGGTTTTCCAAGCTCATGCCCGGGTCGAGAGATATGAAGTCTCCGACAAGTTCTATAGTTGTAAGATGGAGGAAAATAGTTCTGTCAGTGAGCACATACTCAAAATGTCTGGGTTGCACAACTGCCTGTCCCAGCTGGACATTAACCTCCCGGACGAGGCGGTCATTGACAGAATCCTTCAGTCGCTCCCACCGAGCTACAAGAGCTTTGTGATGAACTACAATATGCAGGGGATGGTGAAAACTATTCCTGAAGTATTTTCAATGCTAAAGTCAGCAGAGGTAGAAATCAAGAAAGAACATCAAGTGTTGATGGTCAATAAAACCACCAAGTTCAAGAAGGGCAAGGGTAAGAAGAACTTCAAGAAGGACGGCAAAGATGTTGCCGCGCCCGGTAAGCCAGTTGCCGGGAAGAAGTCAAAGAATGGACCCAAGCCTGAGACTGAGTGCTTTTATTGCAAAGGGAAGGGTCACTGGAAGCGGAACTGCCCCAAATACTTAGCGGACAAGAAGGCCGGCAACACTAAAGGTATATTTGATATACATGTAATTGATGTGTACCTTACCAGTACTCGTAGTAACTCCTGGGTATTTGATACCGGTGCCGTTGCTCACATTTGTAACTCACAGCAGGAGCTGCGGAATAAGCGGAGACTGGCGAAGGACGAGGTGACGATGCGCGTCGGGAATGGTTCCAAGGTCGATGTGATCGCCGTCGGCACGCTACCTCTACATTTACCTACGGGATTAGTTTTAAACCTCAATAATTGTTATTTAGTGCCAAGTTTGAGCATGAACATTGTATCTGGATCTCGTTTAATGCGAGATGGCTACTCATTTAAATCCGAGAATAATGGTTGTTCTATTTATATGAGAGATATGTTTTATGGTCATGCCCCGATGGTCAATGGTTTATTCTTAATGAATCTCGAACGTAATGTTACACATATTCATAGTGTGAATACCAAAAGATGTAAAGTTGATAACGATAGTCCCACATACTTGTGGCACTGCCGCCTTGGTCACATTGGTGTCAAGCGCATGAAGAAGCTCCATGCTGATGGACTTTTAGAGTCTCTCGATTATGAATCATTTGACACATGCGAACCATGCCTCATGGGCAAAATGACCAAGACTCCGTTCTCCGGAACAATGGAGCGAGCAACCAACTTATTGGAAATCATACATACTGATGTGTGTGGTCCAATGAGCGTTGAGGCTCGCGGAGGATATCGTTATGTTCTCACTCTCACTGATGACTTAAGTAGATATGGGTATGTCTACTTGATGAAACACAAGTCTGAGACCTTTGAAAAGTTCAAGGAATTTCAGAATGAGTAGAGAATCAACGTGATCGAAAAATAAAGTTCTTACGATCAGATCGTGGAGGAGAATATTTAAGTCACGAATTTGGTACGCACTTAAGAAAATGTGGAATCGTTTCACAACTCACGCCGCCTGGAACACCTCAGCGTAATGGTGTGTCCGAACGTCGTAATCGCACTCTATTGGATATGGTGCGATCTATGATGTCTCTTACCGATTTACCGCTATCATTTTGGGGATACGCTCTAGAGACAGCTACATTCACTTTAAATAGGGCTCCGTCTAAATCCGTTGAGACGACACCGTATGAATTATGGTTTGGGAAGAAACCTAAGCTGTCGTTTCTAAAAGTTTGGGGATGCGATGCTTATGTCAAGAAACTTCAACCTGAAAAGCTCGAACCCAAGTCGGAAAAATGCGTCTTCATAGGATACCCTAAGGAAACCATTGGGTATACCTTCTACCTTAGATCCGAAGGCAAGATCTTTGTTGCCAAGAACGGATCCTTTCTGGAAAAAGAGTTTCTCTCGAAAGGAGTAAGTGGGAGGAAAGTAGAACTCGATGAAGTACTACCTCTTGAACCGGAAAGTAGTGCAGCTCAGGAAAATGTTCCTGTGGTGCCTACACCGACTGGAGAGGAAATTAATGATGATGATCAAGGTACTTCGGATCAAGTTGCTACTGAACTTCGTAGGTCCACAAGGACACGTTCCACACCAGAGTGGTATGGCAACCCTGTCCTGGAAATCATGTTGTTAGACAACGGTGAACCTTCGAACTATGAAGAAGCGATGGCGGGCCCAGATTCCAACAAATGGCTTGAAGCCATGCAATCCGAGATAGAATCCATGTATGAAAACAAAGTATGGACTTTGACAGACTTGCCCGATGATCGGCGAGCGATAGAAAACAAATGGATCTTTAAGAAGAAGACGGACGCGGATGGTAATATTACCATCTATAAAGCTCGACTTGTCGCTAAGGGTTATCGGCAAGTTCAAGGGGTTGACTACGATGAGACTTTCTCTCCCGTAGCGAAGCTGAAGTCCGTCCGAATCATGTTAGCAATTGCCGCATACTATGATTATGAGATATGGCAGATGGACGTCAAAACGGCATTCCTTAACGGCTATCTTAAGGAAGAACTGTATATGATGCAGCCGGAGGGTTTTGTCGATCCTAGAATGCTAACAAGGTATGCAAGCTCCAGCGATCCATTTATGGGCTGGTGCAAGCATCTCGGAGTTGGAACATTCGCTTTGATGAGATGATCAAAGCGTTTGGGTTTATGCAGACTTATGGAGAAGCCTGCGTTTACAAGAAAGTGAGTGGGAGCTCTGTAGCATTTCTCATATTATATGTAGATGACATACTTTTGATGGGAAATGATATAGAACTTTTGGACAGCATTAAGGCCTACTTGAATAAGTGTTTTTCAATGAAGGACCTTGGAGAAGCTGCTTACATATTAGGCATCAAGATCTATAGGGATAGATCGAGACGCCTCATAGGTCTTTCACAAAGCACATACCTTGATAAGATTTTGAAGAAGTTCAAAATGGATCAGTCCAAGAAAGGGTTCTTGCCTGTATTGCAAGGTGTGAGATTGAGCTCGGCTCAATGCCCGACCACGGCAAAAGATAAAGAAGAGATGAGTGTCATCCCCTATGCCTCAGCCATAGGATCTATTATGTATGCCATGCTGTGTACCAGACCTGATGTAAACCTTGCCGTAAGTTTGGTAGGAAGGTACCAAAGTAATCCCGGCAAGGAACACTGGACAGCGGTCAAGAATATCCTGAAGTACCTGAAAAGGACAAAGGACATGTTTCTCGTTTATGGAGGTGACGAAGAGCTCGTCGTAAAGGGTTACGTCGACGCTAGCTTCGACACAGATCTGGATGACTCTAAGTCACAAACCGGATACGTGTATATGTTGAATCGTGGAGCAGTAAGCTGGTGCAGTTGCAAGCAGAGCGTCGTGGCGGGATCTACATGTGAAGCGGAGTACATGGCAGCCTCGGAGGCAGCACATGAAGCAATATGGATGAAGGAGTTCATCACCGACCTAGGAGTCATACCCAATGCGTCGGGGCCAATCACTCTCTTCTGTGACAACACTGGAGCTATTGCCCTTGCCAAGGAGCCCAGGTTTCACAAGAAGACCAGGCACATCAAGCGTCGTTTCAACTCCATCCGTGAAAATGTTCAAGATGGAGACATAGATATTTGCAAAGTACATACGGATCTGAATGTCGCAGATCCATTGACTAAACCTCTTCCGCGAGCAAAACATGATCAACACCAGAACTCTATGGGTGTTCGATTCATCACAATGTAACTAGATTATTGACTCTAGTGCAAGTGGGAGACTGTTGGAAATATGCCCTAGAGGCAATAATAAAAGGATTATTATTATATTTCCTTGTTCATGATAATTGTCTTTTATTCATGCTATAATTGTATTATCCGGAAATCATAATACACGTGTGAATACTTAGACCACAACATGTCCCTAGTGAGCCTCTAGTTGACTAGCTCGTTGATCAACAGATAGTCATGGTTTCCTGACTATGGACATTGGATGTCATTGATAACGGGATCACATCATTAGGAGAATGATGTGATGGACAAGACCCAATCCTAAGCATAGCACAAAGATCGTGTAGTTCGTTTGCTAAAGCTTTTCCAATGTCAAGTATCTTTTCCTTAGACCATGAGATCGTGTAACTCCCGGATACCGTAGGAGTGCTTTGGGTGTACCAAACGTCACAACGTAACTGGGTGACTATAAAGGTGCACTACAGGTATCTCCGAAAGTGTCTGTTGGGTTGACACGGATCGAGACTGGGATTTGTCACTCCGTATGACGGAGAGGTATCTCTGGGCCCACTCGGTAATGCATCATCATAATGAGCTCAAAGTGACCAAGTGTCTGGTCACGGGATCATGCATTACGGTACGAGTAAAGTGACTTGCCGGTAACGAGATTGAACGAGGTATTGGGATACCGACGATCGAATCTCGGGCAAGTAACGTACCGATTGACAAAGGGAATTGTATACGGGGTTGCTTAAATCCTCGACATCGTGGTTCATCCGATGAGATCATCGAGGAGTATGTGGGAGCCAACATGGGTATCCAGATCCCGCTGTTGGTTATTGACCGGAGAGCCGTCTCGGTCATGTCTGCATGTCTCCCGAACCCGTAGGGTCTACACACTTAAGGTTCGGTGACGCTAGGGTTGTATGAATATGAGTATGCAGCAAACCGAAAGCTGTTCGGAGTCCCGGATGAGATCTCGGACGTCACGAGGAGTTCCGGAATGGTTCGGAGGTAAAGAATTATATATAGGAAGTGCAGTTTCGGCCATCGGGAGAGTTTCGGGGGTCACCGGTATTGTACCGGGACCACTGGAAGGGTCCCAGGGGTCCATCGGGTGGGTCCACCTATCCCGGAAGGCCCCGTGGGCTGAAGTGGGAGGGGAACCAGCCCCTAGTTGGCTGGTGCGCCCCCCTTGCCCCCCCTGTGCCTAGGGTTGGAAACCCTAGGGTGGGGGGCCGCCTCCACTTGCCTTGGGGGGAACTCCACCCCCTGGCCTCCGCCCCCCCTTGGGAGATCCCATCTCTAGGGCTGGCGCCCCCCCAGGGGGCCTATATAAAGGGGGGGAGGGAGGGCAGCCGCACCCTGAAGTCTCGGCGCCTCCCTCTCCCCTGCTACACCTCCTCCTCCCGTAGCCGCTTGGCGAAGCCCTGCCGGAACCCTGCTGCATCCACCACCACACCGTCGTGCTGCTGGATCTCCATCAACGTCTCCTTCCCCCTTGCTGGATCAAGAAGGAGGAGACGCACGCTGACCGTACGTGTGTTGAACACGGAGGTGCCGTCCGTTCGGCGCTAGGATCTCCGGTGATTTGGATCACGACGAGAACGACTCCCTCAACCCCGTTCTCTTGAACGCTTCCAATTGCGATCTACAAGGGTATGTAGATGCACTCCTCTCTCTCGTTGCTAGATGAACTCATAGATTGATCTTGCTGAACGTAGGAAATTTTTTATTTTATGCAACGTTCCCCAATAGGATGGGCCCAAATTGCTTTGTTGAAGTGGCTTTTTCTGCTGACCGGACTGGGAGCCGCAAAATCCGGCATTGACTGCCGTCTCGCAGGCATCATCATTATTCTTGGGATGCTTATGTTTGTTGCTTCAATGTTTATGGATGCTATATCTGGCCTCTAATGTGCCAGGGGTGTTTTCTTTGTTGCTATGAGCCAGCCAGCTATCTTCGCCCGCACAAAAGTGGGTAATGAGTGTTGTTAGGGCCGCCATGGACTTTGGTTTCTCTTGGCCGAGGTGTCGGGCGAGCCACTTGTCCCGGATACTATGTTTCAAGACTGCTATGGCTTCGGTGTCCGGACAGTTGGCAATTTGGTTCTTTTTTAGTAGGAACCGAGTCCAGAATCTCCTGGCTGACTCTCCGGGCTGTTGGGTAATGTGACCTAAGTCATCAGCATCTGGTGGTCGCCTATAGGTACCTTGGAAGTTGTTGAGGAATCCATCCTCAGGATTTTCCCAACTGCCGATGGAGTTCGTTGGCAGGCTATTCAGCCAATGTCTGGTTGGTCCTTTAAGCTTAAGGGGGAGATACTTGATGGCATGTAGATCATCACCGCAGGCCATGTGAATGTGGAGAAGGAAATCTTCGATCCATACCGCAGGGTCTGTTGTGCCATCGTATGATTCGATGTTGACGGGTTTAAACCCTTCTGGGAATTCATGATCCATTACTTCATCAGTGAAGCAGAGGGGGTGTGCGGCACCTTTGTGCTGGGCTATGTCATGATGCAGTCCGACTAAGTCTGGTCGGTTATGTTCGGCCCGGCCGGACTTATTAGTAGTGTATCCGGCATGACGGTCATCGTCATGTGCTCTGGCGCGCCCCCGTGATCCGTAGATTGATCTTGATTGTCCTGCATTGTTTTCCAATATGTCTCGCAGGTCCTGCGTATTGCCCCGGGCCGTAGTGAACTGGTGTGGGGGTGCGGGATGGTATTCGATCTGATACGCTGTTTTATCCCGGCCACGAGGTGGTCGGTCAGCCTCGTCTTGTGCTGGTAGTGTAGGCTCTACGGCCTCCTCCTCTAGCTGAAGTAGCAACTTGTGCTTTGGGTAACGCTTGGTGGGGGGCTCGAGTCCGTATTCCTCGGCTGCCAGGACGTCGGTCCATCTGTCTACGAGCAGATCTTGATAAGCTTGGAGCTGCTCTTGCTTCTTTTTCAGGCTTCTTGCAGTGGCTATAAGCCGAGGCTTAAAGTGCTCCTACTCTATTGGATCTTCGGGTACGCCGAATTCATCGTCGCCGAGGCTCACCTCGTCTTCGGAGGGAGGCACATAGTTGTCATCCTCCACGTATCCGTCCGTCGCCTGTTCCTCTGGGCTGACCGGCCCGTGTTCCTGTTCAACCTATTCAAAGGTAGGCTGATCAGGATTGTATTCCTCTTCAGCACCATCTGGGTTGTTTTCTTCTCTTGTGCCGGTATTGCTATGGCGGGGCTTAGAGCGGCGCCGATGACGCCCATGCTTTGGTTTCTTCACTAAGGGGTTATCTTATGTTGCCTCATCGCCATTGTTTTCTTTCGAGGTGTCTGATGTCTACTACACAACCTTCTTCTTGTAGACATTGTTGGGCCTGCAAGTGCACGGGTTTGTAGGACAGTAGCAGATTTCCCTCAAGTGGATGACCTAAGGTTTATCAATACGCATGAGGCATAGGATGAAGATGGTCTCTCTCAAACAACCCTGCAAACAAATAAAAAAGAGTCTCTTGTGTCACCAACACACCCAATACAATGGTAATTTGTATAGGTGCACTAGTTCGGCGAAGAGATGGTGATACAAGTGCAAAATGGATGGTAGGTAAAGGAATTTGTAATCTGAAATTATAAAAACAGCAAGGTAACTAATGATAAAAGTGAGCACAAATGGTATTGCAATGGTAGGAAACAAGGCCTAGGGTTCATACTTTCACTACTGCAAGTTCTCTCAACAATAATAACATAGATAGATCATATAACAATCCCTCAAGATGCAACAAAGAGTCACTCCAAAGACACTAATAGCGGAGAACAAACGAAGAGATTATGGTAGGGTACGAAACCACCTCAAAGTTATTTTTTCGGATCAATCTATTCAAGAGTTCGTACTAGAATAACACCTTAAGACACAAATCAACCAAAACCCTAATGTCACCTACATACTCCATTGTCACCTCAAGTGTCCGTGGGCATGATTACACGATATGCATCACACAATCTCAGATTCATCTATTCAACCAACACAAAGTACTTCAAAGAGTGCCCCAAAGTTTCTAGCGGAGAGTCAAGAACGTGTGCCCACCCCTATGCATAGGTTCATGGGCGGAACCCGCAAGTTGGTCACCAAAGCATACATCAAGTGGCACATGATATCCCATTGTCACCACAGATAAGCATGACAAGACATACATCAAGTGTTCTCATAAAAGACTCAATCCTATAAGATAACTTCAAAGGGAAAACTCAATTCATCACAAGAGAGTAGAGGGGGAGAAACATCATAAGATCCAACTATAATAGCAAAGCTCGGGATACATCAAGATCGTGCCATAGAGGGAACACGAGAGAGAACACAAGACAGAGAGATCAAACACATATCTACTGGTACGTACCCTCAGCCTCGAGGGTGAACTACTCCCTCCTCGTCATGGATAGCGCCGGAATGATGAAGATGGCCACCGGTGAAGGATCCCCCCTCCGGTAGGGTGCCGGGAAGGGCTCCCGAGAGGTTTTTGGTGGCTACAGAGGCTTGCGGTGGCGGAGCTCCCGATCTATCTTGATATTCGATGTTTTTAGGGTACGTAGGCTTATATAGGCGAAAGAAGTCGGTCGGGAGGTGCTCGAGGGGCCCACGAGACAGGTGGGCGCGCCCAATAGGGGGGGGCACCCTTTTATCTCCTGGCCTCCTCGAGGCTCTTCTGACGTGAACTCCAAGTCTCCTGGGTGATATTCTTCCAAAAAATCACCCTGCCGAAGGTTTCATTCCGTTTGGAGTCCGTTTGATATTCCTTTTCTTCGAAATACTGAAACAGGCAATAAAACAACAATATGGGTTGGTCCTCCGGTTAATAGGTTAGTTCCAAAAGTAATATAAAAGTGTATAATAAAGCCCATACTCAATCAAAATAGATAATAAAATAGCATGAATGCTTCATAAATTATAGATACGTTGGAGACGTATCAGCATCCCCAAGCTTAATTCCTGCTCGTCCTCGAGTAGGTAAATGATAAAAGAAAGAATTTATGAAGTGTGAATGCTAGAGGTACACAAGTTTGATCAATGATAATTTCAATCACCTTTACTAGCATAAATATATGTCATAACAGTAGTTCATCTCATAAAACTTTTCACGAACTAGTAACAAGCAATTCACATGTTAAAGCATAGACCATAAACTTTCTTGAAAACTAGTAAACTTCATTCTTAGTCATCAAACAATTACAATTCATCCTATTTCCAGGAAGGGTCTATGTTAGAGCTTTGATTTAGCAAACTTCACATACTCAACTATCATATAGTCTTCTACAATTGCTAACACTCATGCAATACTTGTGGTTATGAAGTTTTAATCAGACACAGAGAAAGATAGGGGCTTATAATGTTGCCTCCAAACGTATTCACCTTTGGGTGATGTCAACAATAATAGTTCATGCTAACGTACATCCAATTGGATATATATATCAGGATCACCCCACCACAAAGTGCTTGCCAAAGGATAAAATGAAAAAGGGAAAGGTGAAGATCACCTTGGCTCTTGCATAAAGTAAAAGACATAAAGTAAAAGATAGGCCCTTCGCAAAGGGAAGCAGAGGTTGCCATCCGCTTTTAGGGTTGGATACACAAAATCTTAATGCGAAAGAACGTCACTTTATATTTCCCCTTGTATATGGACCTTTATTATGCAGTCCTTCGCTTTTATTGCTTCCATAACAAGATCGTACAAAGCTTATTTTCTCCGCACTAATAAGTCATGCACATTTAAAGAGCAATTTTTATTGCTCGCACCGATGATAACTTACTTGAAGGATCTTACTCAATCCATAGGTAGATATGGTGGACTCTCATGGCAAAACTGGGTTTAAGGATATTTGGAAGCACAAGTAGTATCTCTACTTGGTGCTAGGAATTTGGCTAGCATGAGGGGGAAAGGCAAGCTCAACATGTTTGAATGATCCATGACAATATACTTTAACTGAGATGTGAGAAAACATAACCCATTATGTTGTCTTCCTTGTCCAACATCAACTCTTTAGCATGTCATACATAATGAGTGCTCACAATTATAAAAGATGTCTATGATAATATATTTATATGTAAAATCTCTCTTCCTTCAATATTCTTTCATGAATTGTTCAAATGACTAATACAATGCTTGCTAACCGTCAATAAATTTACAACCTCTACTTCGTAGATGTGAAGTCATTTTTACCTATGGGATAAGAAAATGAGACATATATAATTTCAGATTTATGACACTCAACTCATTCAACAATTTACTCATAGAATATAAGTGAAGCACACGAGTAAATGAAAAACTACTCAAAACAATATAAGTGAAGATAAATGAGTAGCTAAATAATTATGCAACTATGTGAAGACTCTCTCTCATTTAAGAATTTCAGATCTTGGTATTGTATTCAAGCAGCAAGAAAAACAAAATAAAATGACACTGCAAGGATAGCACAACTCATGTGAAGAAGCAAAAACTTAGGCTCAACCGATACTAACCGATAGTTGTTGAAGAAGAAAGGTGGGATGCCTACCGGGGTATACCCAAGCTTAGATGCTTGATACTTCTTGAAATATTATCTTGGGGAGCCTTGGGCATCCCCAAGCTTGACCTTTTGTGTCTCCTTAATTCCTCTCATATCATGGTTTCTCTATTTCTTATCAAAAGGTTCATTCACAACAAACTCAACAAGAACTCATGAGATAGGTTAGTATAAACCAATGCAAAACCTTATGATTTTCTACTGTAACATATTACTAACATTATTATTCAACATTGAATACTAAATGTCTCTGCATATTTAATACTCCTATCCTCAAATAGAATTATTAAACAAGCAACATATGCAAACAATGCAACCATAATAGCAATCTGCCAAAACAGTACAGTCTGTAAAGAATGCAAGAGTATAAATACTTCCTAACTCCAAAAATTATAAGAAAAATACTACGCTGTAGAAGGTTTATTAGAGCTCATCATTCAAAAAGATTCAACATTATATCACTCTCTGACTTTTCTAGGGAATTTTTGCAACAGCTGTTAACTTTCTAACAGCAACATGTATACTAGCAAAACAAGCATGGTAAAGGCTATCCTTGACATTTATATTGAAAATAGAGATGCAAAAAATTATTATAAATAACATCAGGCAAATACTAACAAAAAAATTGACACTCCAAGCAAAACACATATCATGTGGCGAATAAAAATATAGCTCCAAGTATGGTTACCGATGAACGAAGACGAAAGAGGGGATGCCTTCCGGGGCATCCCCAAGCTTAGTTGCTTGGTTGTACTTGAATATTACCTTAAGGTGCCTTGGGCATTCCCAAGCTTAGGCTCTTGCCACTCCTTATTCCATATTCCATTGAATCCTTACCCAAAACTTGAAAACTTCACAACATGAAACTCAAAACAAAACTCGTAAGCTCCGTTAGTATATGAAACTAAAACCACCACTTATGTACTGTAATGGACTCATTCTAAATTCATATTGGTGTAATATCTACTGTATTCGAACTTATATATGGTTCATACTCTCCGATACTATTCATAGATTCATCAAAATAAGCAAACAACACATAGAAAACAGAATCTGTCAAAAACAGAACAGTCTGTAGTAATCTGTACCAAACGTATACTTCTGGAACTCAAACAATTCTGAAATAAATTTCTGGACATGCGGAATTTGTCTATTAATCGTCTTCAAAAAGAATCAACCTAAAATCACTCTCCAGTAAAAATGGCAGCTATTCTCGTGAGCGCTAAAGTTTCTGTTTTTTACAGTAAGATCATATAGACTTCACCCAAGTCTTTCGAAAGGTTCTACTTGGCACTTTATTGAAACAAAAGCTACAAAACATGATTACTACAGTAGAATAATCATGTGGACACACAAAAACAGTAAGGATAAATATTGGGTTGTCTCCCAACAAGCGCTTTTCTTTAATGCCTTTTTAGCTAGGCATGATGAAAATGATGCTCACATAAAAGATAAGAATTGAAACATAAAGAGAGCATCATGAAGAATATGACTAGCAAATTTAAGTATAACCCACTTCCTATGCATAGGGATTTTGTGAGAAAATAACTTAGGGGAACAATAATCAACTAGCATAGGAAGGTAAAACAAGCATAGCTTCAAAATTTTCAACACATAGAGAGGAAACTTGATATTATTGCAATTCCTACAAGCATACGTTCCTCTCTCATAATAATTTTCAGTAGCATCATGAATGAATTCAACAATATAACCAGCACCTAAAGCATTATTTTCATGATCTACAAGCATAGAAAATTTACTACTCTCCACATAAGCAAATTTCTTCTCATGAATAGTAGTGGGAGCAAACTCAACAAAATAATTATCATGTAAGGCATAATCCAATTGAAAACTAAAATCATGATGACAAGTTTCATGGATATCATTATTCTTAATAGCATACAAGTCATCACAATAATCATCATAGATAGCAACTTTGTTCTCATAATGAATTGGAACCTCTTCCGAAATAGTGGAATCGTCACTAAATAAAGTTGACACTCTTCCAAATCCACTTCCATATTCATCACAATAAGATTCAACATCCTCCAAAATAGTGGGATCACTACTTCCTAAAGTTGACACTCTTCCAAACCCACTTTCATCAATATAATCATCATAAATAGGAGGCATGCTTTCATCACAATAAATATTCTTATCAAAACTTGGGGGACTAAAAATATCATATTCATCAACCATAGCTTCCCCAAGCTTGTGGCTTTGCATATAATTAGCATCATGGATATTCAAGGAATTCATACTACCAACATTGCAATCATGCTCATCATTCAAAGATTTAGTACCAAACATTTTAATGCATTCTTCTTCTAGCACTTGAGCACAATTTTCCTTTCCATCATTCTCACGAAAGATATTAAAAAGATGAAGCGTATGAGACAAACTCAATTCCATTTTTTTGTAATTTTATTTTATAAACTAAACTAGTGATAAAACACGAAACAAAAAGAATCGATTGCAAGATCTAAAGATATACCTTCAAGCACTCACCTCACCGGCAACGGCGCCAGAAAAGAGCTTAGTTGACGGGGTGTGAGTGCCGTTTACCTAGCCTCCCCGGCAACGGCGCCAGCAAAGAGCTTGATGTCTACTACACAACCTTCTTCTTGTAGACGTTGTTGGGCCTGCAAGTGCACAGGTCTGTAGGACAGTAGAAGATTTCCCTCAAGTGGATGACCTAAGGTTTATCAATCCGTAGGAGGCGTAGGATGAAGATGGTCTCTCTCAAACAACCCTGCAACCAAATAACAAAGAGTCTCTTGTGTCCCCAACACACCCAATACAATGGTAATTTGTATAGGTGCACTAGTTCAGCGAAGAGATGGTGATACACGTGCAAAATGGATGGTAGGTAAAGGTATTTGTAATATGAAATTATAAAAACAGCAAGGTAACTAATGATAAAAGTGAGCACAAACGATATTGAAATGGTAGGAAACAAGGCCTAGGGTTCATACTTTCACTAGTGCAAGTTCTCTCAACAATAATAACATAGATAGATCATATAACAATCCCTCAAGATTCAACAAAGAGTCACTCCAAAGACACTAATAGCGAAAAACAAACAAAGAGATTATGGTAGGGTACGAAACCACCTCAAAGGTATTCTTTTGGATCAATCTATTCAAGATTTCATACTAGAATAACACCTTAAGACACGAATCAACCAAAACCCTAATGTCACCTAGATACTCCATTGTCACCTCAAGTATCCGTGGGCATGATTATACGATATGCATCATACAATCTCAGATTCATCTACCCAACCAACACAAAGTACTTCAAAGAGTGCCCCATAGTTTCTACCGGAGAGTCAAGAACGTGTGCCAACCCCTATGCATAGGTTCATGGGTGGAACCCGCAACTTGGTCACCAAAACATACATCAAGTGGCACATGATATCCCATTGTCACCACAAATAAGCACGGCAAGACATACATCAAGTGTTCTCATAAAAGACTCAATCCGATAAGAGAACTTCAAAGAAAAAACTCAATTCATCACAAGAGAGTAGAGGGGGAGAAACATCATAAGATCCAACTACAATAGCAAAGCTCGGGATACATCAAGATCGTGCCATAGATGGAACACGAGAGAGAGAGATCAAACACATAGCTACCGGTACATACCCTCAGCCTCGAGGGTGAACTACTCCCTCCTCGTCATGGATAGCGCCGGGATGATGAAGATGGCCACCGGTGAAGGATCCCCCCTCCGGCAGGGTGCCGGGAAGGGCTCCCGAGAGGTTTTTGGTGGCTACAGAGGCTTGCGGCGGCGTAACTCCCGATCTATCTTGATATTTGATGTTTTTAGGGTACGTAGGCTTATATAGGCAAAAGAAGTCGGTCGGGAGGTGCTCTGTGACGCCCCTGATTCAATCGTACACTAATCATGCACGCAAATGTGTAAAATCAAGATCAGGGACTCACGGGAAGATATCACAACACAACTCTAAAAGTAAAATAAGTCATACAAGCATCATAATACAATCCAGGGGCCTCGAGGGCTCGAATACAAGTGCTCAATCATAGACGAGTCAGCGGAAGCAACAATATCTGAGTACAGACATAAGTTAAACAAGTTTGCCTTAATAAGGCTAGCACAAACTGGGATACAGATCGAAAGAGGCGCAGGCCTCCTGCTTGGGATCCTCCTAAACTACTCCTGGTCGTCGTCAGTGGCCTGCACGTAGTAGTAGGCACCTCCAGAGTAGTAGTCGTCGTCGACGGTGGCGTCTGGCTCCTGGGCTCCGGCATCTGGTTGCGACAACCAGGTAGAAGGGAAAAGGGGAAAAGAGGGAGAAAAGCAACCGTGAGTACTCATCCAAAGTACTCGCAAGCAAGGATCTACACTACATATGCATGGGTATATGTGTAAAGAGGCAATATCGGTGGACCGAACTACTGAATGCCAGAATAAGAGGGGGATAGCTAGTCCTATCGAAGACTACGCTTCTGGCAGACTCCGTCTTGCAGCATGTAGAAGAGAGTAGAGTGAAGTCCTCCAAGTAGCATCGCATAGCATAATCCTACCCGGCGATCCTCCCCTCGTAGCCCTGTGGAAAAGCAATCACCGGGTTGTCTGTGGAACTTGTCTGGGTGTGTTTTATTAAGTATCTGGTTCTAGTTGTCATAAGGTCAAGGTACAACTCTGGGTCATCCTTTTACCGAGGGACACGGCTATTCGAATAGATAAACTTCCCTGCAGGGGTGCACCACATAACCCAACACACTTGATCCCATTTGGCCGCACACACTTTCCTGGGTCATGCCCGGCCTCGGAAGATCAACACATCACAGCCCCACCTAGGCACAACAGAGAGGTCAGCACGCCGGTCTAAATCCTATGCGCGCAGGGGTCTGGGCCCATTGCCCATTGCACACCTGCACGTTGCGAGGGTGGCTGGAAGCAGACCTAGCCTCCCTAATACAAGAGCAGGCGTTCCAGTCCAATCCGGCACGCGCCGCTCCATCGCTGACGTCAAGAAGGCTTCGGCTGATACCACGACGTCGAGTGCCCATATCTTGCCCGCGTAGTTGGTTAGTGCGTATAGGCCAGTGGCCAGACTCAGATCAAATACCAAGATCTCGTTAAGCGTGTTATTATGAAGTAACCGCGGACGCCGACCAGGGCCAGGACCACCTCTCGCCTAGGTGGTCTCGACCTGCCCTGTCGCTCCGCCACATAGTAACAGTCGGGGGCCGTCGGGAACCCAGGCCAAGCTCTACCGGGATGGAGCCACCTGTCCTTTCAGCCCCCATATCGGAATCACTTGCGGGTACTCAACGAGCCAACCCGACTTTAGTCACCATCTGTATAGTATGTATATATGTATAGTATATACCCGTGATCACCTCCCAAGTGATCACGACCCGATAGTATAGCAAGGCAGACAAACAAGAATGTAGGGCCAATGATGATAAACTAGCATCCTATACTAGGCATTTAGGATTGTGGATAAGGTATCAATGATTGTAGCAACAATGACAGGCTATGCATCAGAATAGGATTAATCGAACAATAACATGTTACACTACTCTAATGCAAGTAGTAGAGAGAAGAATAGGCGATATCTGATGATCAAAGGGGGGGCTTGCCTGGTTGCTTTGGCAAGAAGGACGAGTCGTCAACACCGTAGTCGAACTGGGGATCGACGGCAGTCTCAGGGTCTACCGGAAAGAAGTAACGGAGAGGGAACACAATAAATAACAGAGCAATCAAAGCATCACAAAGCATAACAAGGCAATACGCGGTGTTCGGCGTGCCCTAACGCCGTAGTAGGTGATACCGGAGAAAGGGGGAAACATCTGGGAAAGTATCCCCGGTGGTTCGCGTTTTCGGATAGATGAACCGAAGGGGGGAAAGTTGCGTGTTTGCTCTGCTACGGATGTGTGGTGGATGAACGGGTTGTGTATTCGGATTCGTCTCGTTGTTCTGAGCAACTTTCATGTACAAAGTATTTTCATCCGAGTTACAGATTATTTTATATTAATTTATAAAGATTTAATCATTTCCTAGATTTTCTGGATTTAATTTGATTCGAAATTAAATAGCTAAATGCTAGGTGCACCCAGCTCTGCGTACACAGAAGTGTACCAGAGGCTGACAGGTGGGCCAGGGGTCCCAGTTGACCAGTCAACGTTTGACTGGTCAACAGGGTGTGGGGCCTCCCTGTCATTGACGATTACATTAACTATCTAGTTAATTTAGTCTAACGAGGTTATTAGGCTAATAGATTTTAATTATTTAATTAGGTTAATTAAACACAATTAATTAATTAATAACTTTTTAATTATTACTTTTTTTAAAATTCTTTTTTAACGTTCTGTACGGTGGGCCCCGTTTGCCATAGGCCCATAGGTCAAACCATGTGCGGGCGCTACCGGTAACGGGCGCGTGGGCGCCCGACAGGGGCGAACCCGGGCGCTGGCTCGAGCGAGGCCATCGGCGCCGGCCGGGGAGCGGACTGGGCGGCGGAGGTAGCAGGGGCCTCGAGCGAGTGCAAGAGGGGAGGCGCAGGGCAAAGCCTGGCGGGGGCATGCAGGGGCTCAGTAAGGCCGGACCGGCGAGCAGGCAACCGCGGTCGAGCCATGGAGCAGCGCAGGAGAGGGAGGGGTAGGCTCGGGAGAGTACAGCGGGGGTGGCCGCGGACAGCCATGGCGGCGTGAGCCGTGTCGGGGAGAAGGAACGGGGGAGTGGGCATAGTAGCAGTGGGCGAGCGGGGCGCGCACGGGGCGCGCTTGTGCGCTGGGCGTGGCCGGCCCGTCGGTCACGCAGGGGCAGGGACAACACAAGGCGCGGTGAGCGTGAGAGGAGGGCCGTGAGCGAGCATGGCGTGGCGAGGGAAGGCGGGCACGCGGCACGGTCTTCGCGGGGGCGAGGCAGCGGGGAGGGGAAGAGGAGGCCGAGGGCCTCACCGCGAGCTGTAGGGAAATGGCAGCGGTTGTCGGGGAGGAAGACGGGGACGACGCATCACCAGAGGAGAAGCAGGCCGGCGGGAGGTCCGGCGAGGACGAGCTCCGAGCGCGGGGCGGCGCTGGGCGGCGCGGCGACCTCCTCCTCTCGATCCTGATCCAATCGGGGGAGAGGGGGGGAGGAGATATTTTGCGGGGGGGGGGGGGGGGGGGGGGGTGTGTCGGTGGGGTTTTCCCCGAGTGGTGGGATGTGGAGGAGGGCGTGGGGCACCGACTGGGCCGGCCTGATTGGCCCCGAGGCCATCTGGGTCGTGGCCCAGCAGGGAGGGGGGGTTCTCTTTTATCTTTTTTTTTGTTTTACAATTTTTGTTTTGTTTTCTGTTTTTTATTTATTTTAGTTAGCAAAACAGCTTTACAAAAATATAACCCCTACTCCTAAATTAGCATAATAACATAGGCCACCTACTCCAAAAAGTTAGGTGATTATATAAACTCTATTAACATTTGTTTATTATTTAAAAGCATTTAAAATAATTGTTTTTGCTACTGTTTTATTCATCTTGTAGTATTTAAATACTTTACAAAAGTGTGGTTTCTTCACCAATATTTAATATGGATTATTTGTCTCACTCCGAACATTTTTGTTTTAATATTTGAAAACTCTTATTGTTTGCTTGATTTTGAATTTGAATTCGAACCGTTTTCGAACTAATGCGAGATTAGCAACAATAATCGAGGTGACGTGGCATCATTAGCAGAGGTTCGCTGTAGCCTAATTATCCGGGCGTCACAATTCTCCTCCACTACAAGAAATCTCGTCCCGAGATTTAAGAGGGGAGTAAGGGGGAAAGTTCTGGTTACGATATGCTAACGGATCTTCTCGAAGAAGTTAACCCATTTCGTTGATGTCTTCAATTCTTTATCCCAATGCATCATGATGAAGTTGTCGTCCTTTCTTCGGAGGTTCCATCGTACTTACGAATAGGTAATGGGGCAGATTGGCAACGACAGAATGCTATAAGGGTACTAATCTGGGATTAACCCATGAATGAGCCTATGAGTACCTCTCGAGTTGAACAAATAAAACACATCGAGAGTAAAGTTCGAAGGTACAATAAGGAGTTTCAAGTAGCCAGGCAATCATTCAATGCCTAGTTAGAAGGTGAAAGGGTTACAGGGCAATGTGAATAAGTATTACGTCTGATACCAGAATAGATCACTAGGAATGTGGCTCATGAATAGCATACAAAGCCAAGCACGAGGATTAACTTGGGAAACAGGGTGTACAGGAGAGTCAGGTTTCGATCCTGTGGAACTGTGGGTTATGGGCCCACCATGTGGGTTAAAAAGTAGGAAGGCGGTGATGTCTTGCACGATCATGCAAGTAAGACATGTCAGAGGGTAGCATGTCAATTATATGTCAGCAACAATGTCGGTATCAAGGGCGAGGGACGAAGAGAACCATTTTCCTGCTCGTTGAAACGAGGCGGACCAATAGGCAAAGTTCTCGTCCATCTTTGGTTACCGGAATGTCATCAACAATAGTAACAGGGTCTTACTGACAGAGTTGTACACCGATGGGTTTGCACAAGCAGGGAATTATTACCGCTTATATCATATAGACCATAGAAAGGGTTTAAACAAACCAATGGAAGGAGAAAAGTGTCTATCAGATTTAATCAGAACAATGGAAAGAAAAATGTGTTTAAACACATAATTCAGGGGTATATCCTTCCCAAGGAAAAGTAGAGCATGATATCCCTGACAGGATATAACGTAGAAAACTATTTAGGTTAGGGGAGAGGAACTTTATGACATCACCGAAACAATGGTGTTTGGCAAATTGATAAAGGAAATTTAGCATGGTGCTTCAAATGTTCTTATCGATGATCGGAGTACCACAGACATGCTTCAAGATAGCATTGACATGGTCTTTAAGCAAAGGTCAGACTTGGACACACAAATGATACATCAGGAACAACTTATAGAATAAGTCTTACAATTTCCTCATGGAAGAATGGCTAACCTTGCTAAAAAGGAAACTATAACAATAGGTCCCGCGGACAGGTGTGTTAAACATGGCACCACCTTACCGGGTCTTATAAAGACCAATGTTATAACTCTTGAAATATGTTCCAACCATTATATCTGACTGAGATTCGGATCTGATTGGTGTCAGGATACCTCAGACTCAGGATGCCTGAGAAGAAAAGGTGCGACACAAATCGACAAAATGACATTGCAAGATTCTCGGGAAATGAACTATGGGAGCGGGTTCCTGAAACAATAGTTCATTATTAAACCAAGGAGGGGATGAGGAGGTGGCTGATGGACACAACAACAATTCATCGAGAATTTCAAAGGATGGATTTCCACAATAATGTGAACAAGAAGATGACATTTGTCATATCAAATGATATAATGATGTATGCCTGAGGAGAACATCCACGAGCAAACACTGGTTGGAAGGTGCAACCAACATATGGGCTTAGGTAGCAAGATCGACGATAGAAGGGTGATTTGATATCCAATACACAAAGAATGTAACTATCGTTCATTAACTTACAAGCAATAGGGTTGCTAGAAATTATGAATTTTTCACATCACAGTCCATTTGTTGGTATTCCGGTTGGAACACGGGGGCCATGAAAAGAATGGTGATGGTGAGAAGCATCACTTGCATCAATAATTCATAAGAGGTGGTGAAATTCTCATGACATACTTGACATAATAGATGGTAATATTCCAAGGTAAAGAAGAACAAACGCTGGATAGCAAGGAACTCAAGGTATAACACAAAACATGAACAAGTTTGTGTTGAAGGGAAAGCAAGCATGTTGTTGATGATAACACAAATCATCGAGGGCAACGATGGTATTTCTCTTCATGAATCCGGTTGATATCCTGGAAGAGCTCATAAGGTTGATGATGATCACGACACATTTGTCGAGAGATTTCATGAAGATATAATCAATAAGCGATGACATCAAGTCAAAGGAATGATGAAGCGAAAGGTTATTGAAACCATGGGTAGGACACAAACTTGAAATCAAGCTTGTTGTTCAGGGCGAACTGATATGACGAGGAAGATCGACGTAAGCTTAGCTCATCGTCGAAAATTTGTGCTCCGGGAAGAAGGACCCGGTAGTACAGTTAAAATTTGGCACGATAGTGATGTAGCTGATCAGGCTAGGAATGACGTGATGGAGTATTAAACTTCTCAACAACAAAGTACTAGAAGTACTGAATCACAGTGTTGATTTGATTCACCAATCGGTGTTCTCGGTTAACGACAACCCAGAACCCATGGAGTGACTATGACGGGGAAAGGTACTACTTCACCAAAAATTCATAAGATGTAGTGTTGATATCCTCGAGAGACCGAGGGGTAATACTCGACTAAAGATCAAAGTAAAGGTTGGACAGGTGTATTGATCCACAGTAAGACAAGTGCTTAAACTTGCCCGAGAAATGGGATCAAAGAAGAACATATGGTGAGAGCCACGATTGCAAAGGATCAATTCACCGATACCAAAGGATATTATATCAAGGAAATAGTTATTATTACAAGAAGGTTCCATGATAGGATCTACATCGTGCCCATGGGAATGAACACAAAGTTCAAGGTCGACTCCCACCTCTCTAATGCATAACCTTTCACTCACTTCTCGCCTTCGACGAAGTTGTAGTGTTGAAATTTTATCTGACATAACATCAGTAGAGTATGACCCGTAGTAGTTTCCGGGTTCACACAGATTAGAAAAGGCATAGGTTCAACCCATCAGGGCCTCTTAGGAACATATACCACAAACTTTGGGAGTAAATAACACAAGCTCGAAAGCAGAGCATGTTCGACAAAGCAGAGGATACAATCTGCCAAAGGCATTATGTATCCGAGAAAGGACTCTCAAAGTTATTGAATATGAAGGACGTTGTCGGATAAAATCCAATAAAGGATCTAATGGTCCACAAGGGATCTGATGTGAGCATCGGTACTTAACCAAAAGAAGAAAGAACGCAAGGGGATCAGATTATAGAAACAACTGACTAACTCAAAGTTCAATTGCATAAGATTTATGAATTCCCGGTCAAGGGATTAGAAGCAACGCTTCTGATTAAGGATGGATAAGTTGAATAGTCTTAGGGGTACAATCGACGATAATTTGATTGGTCGAGAACCAGCTTGAGTTCTAATGACAAGTCTGAGGGTGGTGAACGGTCAAAGAATCAAACATTATATCTCAGGTAATCCCATAAATGTTGAAACTAATATTATTGAAACCGTAACCATGGAGGAATACATAAGGGACACTTTCCAGAATGTTTCAGACTCTGAAAAGGAATAGGTATGTGGTACGGTAAGTAAACCGACTCCAAAACAGTTCTAATGGCAATTTTTCTCGGTTTTGGAAAATTTAAGAATTTAGGAAAATAAGAAGTACTATGGGAAGGGCATGATGCCTCCACGAGGGTGGAGGGCATGCCCACTCCTGGGCGCGCCCCCTGCCTCGTGGGCACCTCGCGTGCCCTCCGGACTCCGTTTTCTTGCACGTTACTTCTTTTGGTCGGTAAAAATTCATTATATAATCTCCCGAAGGTTTTGACCACCGTATCACGCAAAAATCTTCTGTTTTCGTTTTGAGCTGTTTTTTTGACAGATCTAGAGCATCATGACGGCACCCTCCTCCAACAATGAAGACAACGATGCTTGGCTATTGAAGATAGAGCTGAAAAGAGAAGAACCGGAGGAGATCAACAAGGATGAAGGGATCAAGAAGGCCATGGAGGATCAAGCTCCGGCGGCAGAAGAAGAAAACATCCCTCAACCTCTACCTAACCTCTTTACCCCAACTGAGATTGAAGCTTTCAAGATGATTGAGTTTGCTCGCATACAAAATAAGTATCTCACCCAGGAAAATTTTTTGTTGAAGGATCATATTGTCACACTCAAGGGCATTATCCGCAAGTTGGAGGAGCTTTTATGCTCGATGTGCGATTATCCACCATATCATCACCACCTTCATCACCTCCGAGGACATAATCACATGGGTATGGGCACTCCCCTTGGCATCTGCCAAGCTTGGGGGAGGTGCCCCGGTATCGTATCACCATCACACTCCTACCTTTACTGTTCTACTTAGTTTGATCCTTTTAGTAATATCTAGATCTAGTAGAATAAAGTCTTGGTATGAATTAGTTTTGAGTTTTTCTTTGTGATCCCTTTATGTAATCGAGTCTGTGAGCTATATAATAAAGATTAGTGTTGAGTCAAGGGCTTTGCTATCCTGCTATGATCTTGAGAAAATAGGAAGAATAAAAACAATGAAAGAGTTCATATTGATCTTATGGATAGTAATGACTTCACATATAAAGAGTATGAGGCATAAAACTGTTGAGAGTTGACAAACATAGTTTTGGTCATAGTTGCAATTAATAGGAAGTAATAAAGAAAGAGAGGTTCTCACATATAAATATACTATCTTGGACATCTTTTATAATTGTGAGCACTCATTTAAGTATGACATGCTAAAGAGTTGATGTTGGACAAGGAAGACAACATAATGGGTTATGTTTTCTCACATCTCAGTTAAAGTATATTGTCATGGATCGTCCAACATGTTGAGCTTGCCTTTCCCCCTCATGCTAGCCAAATTCCTTGCACCAAGTAGAGATACTACTTGTGCTTCCAAATATCCTTAAACCCTGTTTTACCATGAGAGTCCACCATACCTACCTATGGATTGAGTAAGATCCTTCAAGTAAGTTGTCATGTTGCAAGCAATAAAAATTGCTCTCTAAATATGTATGACTTATTAGTGCGGAGAAAATAAGCTTTATACGATTGTGTGATATGGAAGTAATAAAAGCGACGGACTGCATAATAAAGGTTCATATCACAAGTGGCAATATAAAGTGACGTTCTTTTGCATTAAGATTTTGTGCATCCAACCATAAAAGCACATGACAACCTCTGCTTCCCTCTGCGAAGGACCTATCTTTTACTTTATGTCTTTACTTTATGCATGAGTCAAGGTGATCTTCACCCTTCCCTTTTTCATTTTATCCTTTGGCAAGAACCTCGTGTTGGAAAGATCCTGATATATATATCCAATTGGATGTAAGTTAGCATGAACTATTATTGTTGACATCACCCAAAGGTGAATATGTTGGCAGGCGAAATTATAAGCCCCTATCTTTCTCAGTGTTCGATTAAAACTCCATAACCATAAGTATTGCGTGACTGTTAGCAATTGTAGAAGACTATATGATAGTTGAGTATGTGGACTTGCTGAAAAGCTCTATTCTTGACTCTTTCCGATGTTATGATAAATTGCAATTGCTTCAATGACTAAGATTTTAGTTTCTTAGTTCTTAATGAAGTTTCTGAACCATACTTGACCTTGTGGATAGATTGTTACTTGAGAATAAGAAATCACATGAGAAAAATCTATATATGTTGCTGTTATAAGAATGATCATGATGCCCTCATGTCCGTATTTTATTTTTATCGACACCTCTATCTCTAAACATGTGGACATATTTTTTGATATCGGCTTCCGCTTGAGGACAAGCGAGGTCTAAGCTTTGGGGAGTTTATACGTCCATTTTGCATCATGCTTTTATATCGATATTTATTGCATTATGGGCTGTTATTACATGTTATGTCACAATACTTATGGTTATTCTCTCTTATTTTACAAGGTTTATCGTGAAGAGGAAGAATGCCGACAGCTGGGATTCTGGGCTGGAAAAGGAGCAAATATTGGAAACCTATTCTGCACAGCTCCAAAAGTCCTGAAACTCCACGAAAGTCATTTTTGGAATTAATAAGAATTATTGAGCAAAGAAAGTACCAGAGGGGGCCCACACCCTGGCCACGAGGGTGGGGGGCACGCCCACCCCTACTAGTGGCCCTCCGGTGCCCATCTTCTGCTATATGAAGCCTTTTACCCTGGAAAAAAAATCATAAGTAAGCTTACGGGATAAAACTCCGCCGCCACGAGGCGGAACCTTGGCGGAACCAATCTAGGGCTCCTGCGGAGCTGTTCTGCCAGGGAAACTTCCCTCCGGGAGGGGAAAATCACCACCCTCATCATCACCAACAATCCTCTCATCGGGAGGGGGTCAATCTCCATCAACATCTTCACCAGCACCATATCCTCTCAAAACCCTAGTTCATCTCTTGTATCCAATCTTGTATCAAAACCACAAATTGGTACCTGTGGGTTGCTAGTAGTGTTGACGACTCCTTGTTGTTCATGCTAATTGGTTTACTTGGTGGAAGATCATATGTTCATATCCTTAATGCATATTAATACTCCTCTGATCATGAACATGAATATCCTTTGTGAGTAGTTACGTTTGTTCCTGAGGACATGGGTGAATTCTTGCTATTAGTAGTCATGTGAATTTGGTATTCGTTCGATATTTTGATGAGATGTATGTTGTCTCTCGACTAGTGGTGTTATGTGAACGTCGACTACATGACACTTCACCATTATTTAGGCCTAGAGGAAGGCATTGGGAAGTAATAAGTAGATGATGGGTTGCTAGAGTGACAGAAGCTTAAACCCTAGTTTATGCGTTTCTTCGTAAGGGGCTGATTTGGATCCACTAGTTTCATGCTATGGTTAGGTTTACCTTAATACTTCTTTTGTAGTTGCGGATGCTTGCAATAGGGGTTAATCATAAGTGGGATGCTTGTCCAAGAAAGGGCAGTACCCAAGCACCGATCCACCCACATATCAAATTATCAAAGTAACGAACGCGAATCTTGTGAACATGATGAAAACTAGCTTGAGGATAATTCCCATGTGTCCTTGGGAGCGCTTTTCTCATTATAAGAATTTGTCCAGTCTTGTCCTTTCCTACAAAAAGGATTGGGCCACCTTGCTGCACCTTATTTACTTTCATTGCTGGTTACCCGTTACAAATTATCTTGTCACGAAACTATCTGTTACCTACAATTTCAGTGCTTGCAGAGAATACCTTACTAAAAACCGCTTGTCATTTCCTTCTGCTCCTCGTTGGGTTCGACACTCTTACTTATCGAAAGGACTACGATAGATCCCCTATACTTGTGGGTCATCAAAGGCCAAGGGCACCAGAGGTGGTCTCCGTCGCAAGGGTACTTTGGACGCGACGTCCGAAGACGCCGAGGCTCACTCCTTCGTCGCTGAAGATGAGGAGGAGGAGGAGGAGGAAGAAGAAATCCAGTCCCCCCTATTGGGGGAAGAAAGAAGAGGGTGACCTCCACACACAGGGTGGCTGGGGCGTCCAAGAAGGGGAAGACTTCCCTTCCAGACAACTCTGCAGCGGCCACCAACAGTGGCGGGTAGTGGGAGCCCAGGGTCAATCCCCTGGTCAAATCATAAGTACCCGGAAACAGTAATGTATCCGGCCTTTTTTACTTATTGTTTTTAATGTGCTGGATCGTGCACCTGCAGTCCGGCCCAATCCAGTCCAGAGCGGTCCTTATCCTTAGAGGATTCGCTGGATCTGGCTGCGATGGACAGCGGGACCCTTCCCTCGGCCACTTCTCCCCGGGACCTGGATGGTGCTGAGGCGTCGTCCCGAAGGATCCCCGGCCCGGGGGAGAACCCGGAGGTTGGTAGGAGGGCGCCGGAGGGTGAAGCCTCTAGGGCCAAACACATGGGGGAGCAGACCCCCATGGATACTGACGGTGGGGGCCGTATACAATTCGTCCCTCATCCAAATATAATTCCGGAGACCCCTACAGTTCTGGAATCAGGCGAGCAGCCCCCTTCAAAGGGAAGGGGTGCGCTTATACTGCCGGTGACCTCTGTCCAACCATAGGCATCGGACCGGTTGCCGGAAGCACTGAAAGGCGCTTCCATTGTTAACGAACACCATACCCTAATGGGTACGGTGATTGAGAAGGTCCAGTCCGCGAAAAGCGGTTTGACCAAAGCCTGCACTAGCCTTCTAACAGGCTTTGACCGCGAAAAGTAATGTAATTGTGAAAAGAATATCACAGCATAGACAGTAGACCCTGATGCTCTATTCGGTGTTCGGAAAGAAAAGCCGAACAAAGGATCAAAATAATTTTCGCAGGAGTTTAACATAAGATGTCTATGTGAGTAAGCAGGCGTCGCTGCTGGCTGCTGCCGCTCATACTGCGGAGGTCTCCGGACTGAAGCAGAATCTGGAGCGGGCCGAGGAAGAGCTCGGCCTCGTGAAGAAGCAGCTTGAAGAAAGCAAAGGTATGTAGTAACCTGCGTGTATATTTAGGAAGGATGAATGGTTCATGCTAACTAAAGTGTCATGAACTTTATTAGGGGCCACGACCGAGGTGGCGGCCCTCAAGAAGGCGATAGCCGAGGCCGAGGACAAAGCGGCCAAGGAATGCGCCACGCGCGAGAAGCATGAGGCCTGGGTCAGCGAGGTCTAGCAAGAGCTCCAGGACACCGTCAAGAAGTACGAGTCCTTGGAGCGTGATTCTAAGACTCAAGAGTTCGAACTTGCTAATGCCCGCGAGAGCACACAAGATACCCGAGCTGAAGCCCAAGGTGCCCTTCAGGAAATCCAGGCGGCCAGGAAGATCACGGCGGGTAAGGCTTTCATTATGCAAAGCAAGTATGTGAAGGAAAGGTTCCTCTTACTGACCCGGATTTGGAGTTCTCCAGGGGTGTTTACGGATCTGCCGCGCAGCATATTAGATGCTGCCGAATTCTATCGAGTCGAAGAAGGGAGCTCTACGGAGAAGCCGTTCTGGTCCCAATACCTTGGACCAGAACATCCGGTGCCCTTTAGCGACCAGCTGAAGCAGCTGGTCGAGCTGCATAAGGCAGCCGAACTAGCCATGAAGGACCTAATAATCCAGCTATGGCCTGCCGAGCCCATGCCCAGCAGCTACTTCGGATTCATGAAGCGGCTTGTCAGTGCCTGCCCACGGCTTGAAGGTATCAAGCGGTCGATATGTATCGAAGGCGCGCGGATGGCCTTTGCCTATGCTAAGATGCATTGGGCAAAGATGGACACCATGAAGCTGATGACCGAGGGGCCGCCTGAGGGCAAGGAGCACCGTCGACCCGAACTATACTATGACAGTTTCCTGGAGGGAACCCGCCTTGTGGCAGAGTGATACGTCTCCAACGTATCTATAATTTATGAAGCATTCATGCTATTTTATTATCTGTTTTGAATGATTACGGGCTTTATTATACACTTTTATATTACTTTTGGGACTAACCTATTAACCGGAGGCCCAGCCCATATTGCTGTTTTATTGCCTGTTTCAGTATTTCGAAGAAAAGGAATATCAAACGGAGTCCAAACGGAATGAAACCTTCGGGAGCGTGATTTTTGGAAAGGATATGATCTAGGAGACTTGGAGTTCAAGCCAGGGAAGGTTCGAGGAAGCTAGGAGATAGGAGGGCGCGCCCACCCCCTGGGCACGCCCCTGTCTCCTGGGCCCCTCGAGGCTCCCTCGACTGACTTCTTTCACCTATATAAGTCCACATACCCTAAAACATCGAATACGAAGATAGATCGGGAGTTCCGCCACCACAAGCCTCTGTAGCCACCAAAAACCTCTCGGGAGCCTGTTCCGGCACCCTGTCGGAGGGGGATCCCTCACCGGTGGCCATCTTCATCATCCCGGCGCTATCCATGACGAGAAGGGAGTAGTTCACCCTTGGGGCTGAGGGTATGTACCAGTAGCTATGTGTTTGATCGCTCTCTCTTGTGTTCTCTCTCGTGTTCCCTCGATGGCACGATCTTGATGTATCCCGAGCTTTGCTATTGTAGTTGGATCTTATGATGTTTCTCCCCCTCTACTCTCTTGTAATGAATTGAGTTTCCCCTTTGAAGTTATCTTATCGGATTGAGTCTTTTATGAGAACACTTGATGTATGTCTTGCCGTGATTATTTGTGGTGACAATGGGATATCATGTGCCACTTGATGTATGTTTTGGTGATCAACTTGTGGGTTTCGTGACATTGGGAACCTATGCATAGGGGTTGCCACACGTTCTTGACTCTCCGGTAGAAACTTTAGGGCACTCTTTGAAGTACTTTTATGTTGGTTGGATGAATCTGAGATTGTGTGATTCATATCGTATAATCATGCCCACGGATACTTGAGGTTACAATGGAATATCTAGGTGACATTAGGATTTTGGTTGATTTGTGTCTTAAGGTGTTATTCTAGTACGAACTCTTGAATAGATTGATCCGAAAGAATAACTTTGAGGTGGTTTCATACCCTACCATAATCTCTTCGTTTGTTCTCCGCTATTAGTGGCTTTGGAGTGACTCTTTGTTGCATATTGAGGGATTGTTATATGATCTATCTCTGTTATTATTGTTGAGAGAACTTGCACTAGTGAAAGTATGAACCGTAGGCCTTGTCTCCTATCATTGCAATACTGTTTGTGCTCACCTTTATCGTTAGTTACCTTGCTGTTTTTATATTTTCAGATTACAAAAACCTATATCTACCATCCATATTTCACTTGTATCACCATCTCTTCGCCGAACTAGTGCACCTATACAATCTACCATTGTATTGGGTGTGTTGGGGACACAAGAGACTCTTTGTTATTTGGTTGCAGGGTTGTTTGAGAGAGACCATCTTCATCCTATGCCTCCCACAGATTGATAAACCTTAGGTCACCCACTTGAGGGAAATTTGCTACTGTCCTACAAACCTGTGCACTTGAAGGCCCAACAACGTCTACAAGAAGAAGGTTGTTTTGTAGACATCAAGCTCTTTTCTGGTGCCATTGCCGGGGAGGCTAGGTAAAGGGCACTCACTCACACCCCGTCAACTAAGCTCTTTTCCGGCGCCGTTGCCGGGGAGGTGAGTGCTTGAAGGTATATCTTTAGATCTTGCAATCAAGTCTTTTTGTTTCTTGTTTTATCACTAGTTTGGTTTATAAAAGAAAACTACAAAAAATGGAGTTAAGTTTGTCTCATACGCTTCATCTTTTTAATATCTTTCGTGAGTATGATGGAAAGGAAAATTGTGCTCAAGTGCTAGAAGAAGAATTACATAGAATGCTTTGCATGAAATATGTGAATGATGAGCATGATTGCAATGTTGTTAGTATGAATTCCTTGAATATCCATGATACTAATGATATGCAAAGCCACAAGCTTGGGGAAGCTATGTTTGACGAAGATGATATTTTTTGTCCCCCAAGCTTTGATGAGCAAAATTACTATGATGAAAGCATGCCTCCTATTTATGATGATTATATTGATGAAGTGGGTTTGGAAGAGTGTCAACTTTAGGAAGTAGTGATCCCACTATTTTGGAGGATGTTGAATCTTATTTTGATGAACATGAAAGTGGATTTGGAAGAGTGTCAACTTTATTTAGTGATGATTCCACTATTTCGGAAGAGGTTCCAATTGATTATGAGAACAAAGTTGCTATCTATGATGATTATTGTGATGACTTGTATGCTATTAGGAATAATGATAACCATGAAACTTGTCATCATTATTTTAGTTTTCAATTGGATTATGCCTCACATGATATTTATTTTGTTGAGTTTGCTCCCACTACTATACATGAGAAGAATTTTGCTTATGTGGAGAATAGTAAATTTTCTATCCTTGTAGATCATGAAAATAATGCTTTAGGTGCTGGTTATATTGTTGAATTCATTCATGATGCTACTGAAAATTATTATGAGGGAGGAACATATGCTTGTAGGAATTGCAATAATGTCAAGTTTCCTCTCTATGTGCTTCAAGTTTTGAACTTATGGTTGTTTTGCCTTCCTATGCTAGTTGATTCTTGTTCCCATAAGTTGTTTGATCACAAAATCCCTATGCATAGGAAGTGGGTTAGGCTTAAATGTGCTAGACATATGCTTCATGATGCTCCCGTTATGTTTCAATTCTTATCTTTTATGTGAGCATCATTGTCATCATCATGCCTAGCTAGAAAGGCATTAAAGAAAAGCGCTTGTTGGGAGACAACCCAATATTTATCCTTACTGTTTTTGTGTGTTCACATGATTATGCTATTGTAGTAATCATGTTTTACAGCTTTTGTTTCAATAAAGTGCCAAGTAAGACCTTTAGGATAGCTTACGGTGATAAGTTGTGTTGATCCTGCTGAAAATCAGAAACTTTCGCACCTAGTAAATTAGTTTTGCTAATTCACAGAAATGTGCTTCTGATCTGATTCTTTTTACTCTGGATTGGTACAGAAATTTATCAGGTCTTATAAATTTGGTAGGATTTTTGGAGTTCCATAAGTATACGTTTGATATAGATTACTACAGACTGTTCTGTTTTTGACAGATTCTGTTTTCTATGTGTTGTTTGCTTATTTTGATGAATCTATGAGTAGTATCGGAGGGTATGAACCATAGATAAGTTTGAATACAATAGATATTACACCAATATGAATTTAGAATGAGTTCATTACAGTACCTAAGTGGTTGTTTTATTTTCTTATACTAACAGAGCTTACGAGTTTTCTGTTGAGTTTTGTGTTGTGGAGTTTTCAAGTTTTGGGTAAAGATTAGATGGACTGTGGAATAAGGAGTGGCTAGAGCCTAAGCTTGGGGATTCCCAAGGCACCCCAAGGTAATATTCAATGACAACCAAAGCCTAAGCTTGGGGATGCCCCGGAAGGCATCCCCTCCTTCGTCTTCGTTCATCGGTAACTTTACTTGGAGCTATATTTTTATTCACCACATGATATGTGTTTTGCTTGGAGAGTCATTTTCTTTTGTTAGTTTTGCTTTCTGTTATTTAGAATAATGTTTTGCATCTTAGTTTTAATAAAAATGTCAAGTATAGCCTTTACCATGCTTATTTCGCTAGTATACATGTTGCTGTTTAAAAACAGAAAGTTTACCACTGTTGCAAAAATTCCCTAGAAAAGTCAGAGAATGGTATAATGTTGAAACTTTTTGCATATAGAGATATGATAAATCTTCTACAGCTTACTATTTTTCTCATAATTTTTGGAGTTAGTGAAGTATGATGAATCTTGCATTCTTTACAGACTATACTGTTTTGGCAGATTGCTGTTATGGTTGCATTGTTTGCATATGTTTGCTTGTTTAATGATTCTATTTGAGGATAGGAGTATTAAATATGCAGAGGCATTTAGTATGAAATGTTGAATAATAATTTTAGTTATTTGTTACGGTAGAAAATGATAAGGTTTTGCATTGGTTTATAGTAACCTATCTCATGAGTTCTTGTTGAGTTTGTTGTGGATGAAGCTTTTGTTAAAAAGAAGAGAAACCATGATATGAGAGGAATTAAGGAGACATAAAAGCTCAAGCTTGGGGATTCCCAAGACACCCCAAGATAATATTTCAAGAAGTCTCAAGCATCTAAGCTTGGGGATGCCCCAGTAGGCACCCCACCTTTCTTCTTCAACAACTATCGGTTAGTATCGGTTGAGCCTAAGTTTTTTGCTTCTTCACATGAGTTGTGTTATCCTTGCAATGTCATTTTATTTTGTTTTGCTTGCTGTTTGAATACAATACCAAGATCTGAAATTCTTTAATGAGAGAGAGTCTTCACATAGTTACATAATTATTTAGCTACTCATTGATCTTCACTTATATCTTTTTGGAGTAGTTTGTCATTTACTCATGTGCTTCACTTATATCCTATGAGTAAATGGTTGAATGAGTTGAATGTCACAAATCTGAAATTATATATGTCTCATTTGCTTATACCATGGGGAGTAATGACTTCACATCTAAGAAGTAGAGGTTGTAAATTTATTGAAGGTTAGCAAGCATTGTATTGGTCATTTGAACAATTCATGAAAGAATATTGAAGGAAGAGTGATTTCACATATAAATATACTATCCTAGACATATTTTATAATTGTGAGCACTCATTAAGTATGACATGCTAAAGAGTTTATGTTGGACAAGGAAGACAACATAATGGGTTATGTTTTCTCACATCTCAGTTAAAGTATATTGTCATGGATCATTCAAACATGTTGAGCTTGCCTTTCCCCCTCATGCTAGACAAATTCCTTGCACCAAGTAGAGATACTACTTGTGCTTCCAAATATCCTTAAACCCAGTTTTGCCTTGAGAGTCCACTATACCTACCTATGGATTGAGTAAGACCCTTCAAGTAAGTTGTCATCGGTCCAAGCAATAAAAATTGCTCTCTAAATATGTATGACTTATTAGTGCAGAGAAAATAAGATTTATACGATCTTGTTATGGAAGCAATAAAAGCGACAGACTGCATAATAAAGGTCCATATACAAGTGGCAATATAAAATGACGTTCTTTTGCACTAAGATTTTGTGCATCCAACCATAAAAGCGCATGACAACCTCTACTTCCCTTTGCAAAGGGCCTATCTTTTACTTTGTGTCTTTTACTTTATGCAAGAGTCAAGGTGATCTTCACCTTTCCCTTTTTCATTTTATCCTTTGGCAAGCACCTCGTGTTGGAAAGATCCTGATATATATATCCAATTGGATGTAAGTTAGCATGAACTATTACTGTTGACCTCACCCAAAGGTGAATACGTTGGGAGGCAACACTATAAGCCCCTATCTTTCTCAGTGTCCGATTAAAACTCCATAACCATTAGTATTGCGTGAGTGTTAGCAATTGTGGAAGACTATATGATAGTTGAGCATGTGAAGTTTGCTAAATCAAAGCTCTGACATAGACCCTTCCTGAAAATAAGATGAATTGCAACTGTTTGATGACTGAGAACATAGTTTGCTAGTTTTCAAGAAAGTTTATGGTCTATGCTTTAACATGTGAATAGTTTGTTACTTGATCATGAGAAGTTTTATGAGATGAACTACTGTTATGACATATAATCATGCTAGAAAAGGTGATTGAAATTATCATTGATCAAACTTGTGCACCTTCTAGCATTCACACTTCATAAATTCTTTCTTTATCATTTACCTACTCGAGGACGAGTAGGAATTAAGCTTAGGGATGCTGATACGTCTCCAACATATCTATAATTTATGAATCATTCATACTATTTTATTATCTGTTCTGAATGATTACGGGCTTTATTATACACTTTTATATTACTTTTTGGACTAACCTATTAACTGGAGGCCCAGCCCATATTGCTGTTTTATTGCCTGTTTCAGTATTTCGAAGAAAGGGAATATCAAACGGAGTCCAAATGGAATGAAACCTTCGGGAGCATGATTTTTGAAAAGGATATGATCCGAGAGACTTGGAGTTCAAGCCAGGGAAGGTTCAAGGAAGCCAGGAGATAGGAGGGCGCGCCCACCCCCTGGGCGCGCCCCTGTCTCCTTGGCCCCTCGAGGCTCCCCTAACCGACTTCTTTCGCCTATATAAGTCCACGTAATCTAAAAACATCGAATACGAAGATAGATCGGGAGTTCCGCCGCCGCAAGCCTCTGTAGCCACCAAAAACTTCTCGGGAGCCCATTCTGGCACCCTGCCGGAGGGGGGATCCCTCACTGGTGGCCATATTCATCATCCCGGCGCTATCCATGACGAGGAGGGAGTAGTTCACCCTCGGGGCTGAGGGTATGTACCAGTAGCTATGTGTTTGATCTCTCTCTCTCTCTCTCTCTCTCTCTCTCTCTCGTGTTCTCTCTATGGCATGATATTGATGTATCGCGAGCTTTGCTATTATAGTTGGATCTTATGATGTTTCTCCCCCTCTACTCTCTTGTGATGAATTGAGTTTTCCCTTTGAAGTTATCTTGTCCGATTGAGTCTTTAATGATTTGAGAACACTTGATGTATGTCTTGCCGTGCTTATCTGTGGTGACAATGGGATATCACGTGATCCACTTGATGTATGTTTTGGTGATCAACTTGCGGGTTCCACCCATGAACCTATGCATAAGGGTTGGCACACATTTTTGTCTTGACTCTCCGGTAGAAACTTTAGGGCACTCTTTGAAGTACTTTGTGTTGGTTGAATAGATGAATCTGAGATTGTCTGATGCACATCGTATAATCATGCCCACGGATACTTGAGGTGACAATGGAGTATCTAGGTGACATTAGGGTTTTGGTTGATTTGTGTCTTAAGGTGTTATTGTAGTACGAACTCTTGAATAGATTGATCTGAAATAATAACTTTGAGGTGGTTTTGTACCCTACCATAATCTCTTCGTTTGTTCTCCGCTATTAGTGGCTTTGGAGTGACTCTTTGTTGCATATTGAGGGATTGTTATATGATCTATCTATGTTATTATTGTTGAGAGAACTTGCACTAGTGAAAGTATGAACCCTAGACCTTGTTTCCTATCATTGCAATACCGTTTGTGCTCACTTTCATCGTTAGTTGCCTTGCTGTTTTTATATTTTTAGATTACAAAAACCTATATCTACCATCCATATTGCACTTGTATCAGCATCTCTTCGCCGAACTAGTGCACATATACAATTTACCATTGTATTGGGTGTGTTGGGGACACAAGAGACTCTTTGTTATTTGGTTGCAGGGTTGTTTGAGAGAGACCCTCTTCATCCTACGCCTCCCATGGATTGATAAACCTTAGGTCATCCACTTGAGGGAAATTTGCTACTGTCCTACAAACCTCTGCACTTGGAGGCCCAACAACGTCTACAAGAAGAAGGTTGTGTAGTAGACATCACAGAGCAATGTGCCAAGGATGTAATCTTTAAATGAATACATTCATTTTGTCTTGTCCTGTACTATGAAACATGATCTTTATATAATCTAATGCTTGTTTATTTAAAATTTTAACTCATGTGCGGACGTTTATGAAATCTGAGAGCTGGCCAGTCCTCGGCTTCTGCCCCCACGTAGATAGTACGGGGGTGTTCGGGATAAATCTAAACATTCTTTATCTATGTTTTTGGTCCTTTAAGGAGGTGTTTAGAACAACGAACAAGGCAATTGGACTATACAGCTTTATCACCCTCACTTAGACATAGGAGTTCGGTAATTTTAAATTTCGGCGCAGCCCCTGGCATTCGGAAGTCCAAACTTGGGGTGCTATACACGCCTAATCGGATAAAAACCGATTCCTCGCATAAAGCGGAAAAAATCTCTAAGGATTTGAAACCTCTCAAACAGCTGACCAGCTCTCGCCGCATCATGACAGTCAGTTTTCGGCTTTCTCTACTGAGGTGCTCATCCGGAAGAACCGGGACACAATCGCAGTAGTTCTCCCTTTACTACCCTAGCCGATATAGCGGAACGTAAGGTAGTAAGCACAGGAGCCAGGCAACCCAAGTATTGACCAAAGACATGATTTGGAGCCGATGCATATAATGCTATAAGTTTGGGGTGCCGGACTGTACTGTAAAAGTGTTCGGACTTTATTGCCGTACTGTGGGGCGTGATGAAGCCCTTGGTGAATTAATGCATACCAGAGTGTACGGGTGCAATTGATATAAAATACAAAGACAAGGAAAAAATCAAGTAATAAGCTAACGCTGGAAATTATGTTCCATTGTAATTTAATTAATATGTCAAGGTGTATGTGTACAAGTAATGCGATAAGCAAATAAGGCTATTTGACATGCCATGCCAAGGGCGAGCTGCATGTGGGTATTTAAAACATGTATAACGATCATTAGCAAAGACCACCTGGGTATTCCCTTGTACGTCAAAGACCCTTGCCTTCTTGGTGTATCCGTCCCGTAATAGGTCCGATGATCAGGTTATCAGCAAAGCCTCGAGAGGAGAAAAAGCTGAAATAAAAAAAAGAAAAAGTGAAGGTATGCGGATCCAGGGCGGTTGAGCCGCAATATGGACCATGGTCTAGCTATGCCTCCCTCCATGCCCATGGTATTTTTAGTGCGTAGTTATGTACGCGCGGCACAAATGCCATCGCTTGATTGGGACTAGGACGGAGGACGAATTGCTAGTCAAGCTCTAGACGAGCTGGACCATCCTGCTGCGGAGTAGTTCAGACTCTCTTGATGGTGTCCGGGAGCTTTACTACCAAGTTGAGGTTCTCCCTGAAAAGGCTACTATGTACTTCTGCTGCAAGGGCCGCGGTGTGCTCCTCAGTATGGAGGGAGCGTTCCGTATTTCCATTGACTGTTATATCACCGAGTGGTCCGGGCATCTTGAGCTTGAGGTAGGCGTAGTGTGGCACCACATTGAAGTGAGCAAATGCGGTTCGTCCGAGCAGTGCATGATAGCCACTGCGGAAGGGGACAATATCGAAGATTAACTCTTTGCTTTGGAAATTATCTGAGGATCCGAAGACCACTTCCAGTGTGATTGATGTTGGGGAACGTTGCATAAAATAAAAAAATTCCTATGTTCACCAAGATCCATCTATGAGTTCATCTAGCAATGAGAGAGAGAGACGCATCTACATACCCTTGTAGATCGCGTGCGGAAGCATTCAAGAGAACGGGGTTGAGGTAGTCGTTCTCGTCGTGATCCTATCACCGGAGATCCTAGTGCCAAACGGACGGCACCTCCGCGTTCAACACACATACGGTCAGCGTGACGTCTCCTCTGTCTTGATCCAGCAAGGGGGAAGGAGAGGCTTATGAATATCCAGCAGCACGACGACGTGGTGGTGGATGCAGCAGGACTCCGGCAGGGCTTCGCCAAGCAACTGCGGGAGGAGGAAGTGGTGTAGCAGGGGGAGGGAGGCGCCAAGACTCAGGGTGCGGCTGCCCTCCCTCCCCCTCCTTTATATGGGCCCCTTGGCGGGGCGCCGGCCCTCGAGATGGGAATCTCCCAAGGGGGCGGCGGCCAGGGGGGTGGAGTGCCCCCCAAGGCAAGTGGTGCGCCCCCACCCTAGTGTTTCCAACCCTAGGCGCAGGGGGACCCAAGGGGGCACACCAGCCCACTAGGGTCTGGTTCCCCTCTGGTGGACCCCCGAGACCCTTCCGATGGACCCCCGGGGCCCTCCGGGATAGGTGGCCCCACCCGGTGGACCCCCGGGACCCTTCCGGTGGTCCCGGTACAATACCGGGTGACCCCGAAACTTTCCCGATAGCCGAAACAACACTTCCTATATATAATTCTTTACCTCCGGACCATTCCAGAAATCCTCGTGATGTCCGGGATCTCATCCGGGACTCCGAACAACTTTCGGTTTGCTGCATACTCATATTCATACAACCCTAGCATCACCGAACCTTAAGTGTGTAGACCCTGCGGGTTCGGGAGACATGCAGACATGACCGAGACGGCTCTCTGGTCAATAACCAACAGCGGGATCTGGATACGCATGTTGGCTCCCACATACTCCTCGATGATCTCATCGGATGAACCATGATGTTGAGGATTCAAGCAACCCCGTATACTATTCCCTTTGTCAGACGGTATGTTACTTGCCCGAGATTCGATCATCGGTATCCCAATACCTCGTTCAATCTCGTTGCCGGCAAGTCACTTTACTCGTACCGTAATGCATCATCCCGTGACCAGACACTTGATCACCTTGAGCTCATTATGATGATGCACTACCGAGTGGGCCCGGTGATACCTCTCCGTTATACAGAGTGACAAATCCCAGTCTCGATCCGTGTCAACCCAACAGACACTTTCGGAGATACCTGTAGTGCACCTTTATAGTCACCAGTTACGTTGTGACGTTTGGTACACCCAAAGCACTCGTACGGTATCCGGGAGTTACACGATCTCATGGTCTAAGGAAGAGATACTTGACATAGGAAAAGCTCTAGCAAAACGAACTACATGATCTTGTGCTATGCTTAGGATTGGGTCTTGTCCATCACATCATTCTCCTAATGATGTGATCCCGTTATCAACGACATCCATTGTCCATAGTCAGGAAACCATGACTATCTGTTGATCAACGAGCTAGTCAACTAGAGGCTCACTAGGGACATGTCGTGGTCTAAGTATTCACACATGTATTACGATTTCCGGATAATACAATTATAGCATGAATAAAAGACAACTATCATGAACAAAGAAATATAATAATAATCCTTTTATTATTGCCTCTAGGGCATATTTCCAACAGTCTCCCACTTGCACTAGAGTCAATAATCTAGTTACATTGTGATGAATCGAACACCCATAGAGTTCTGGTGTTGATCATGTTTTGCTCGCGGAAGAGGTTTAGTCAACGGATCTGCGACATTCAGATCCGTATGTACTTTGCAAATATCTATGTCTCCATCTTGAACATTTTCACGGATGGAGTTGAAACGACGCTTGATGTGCCTGGTCTTCTTGTGAAACCTGGGCTCCTTGGCAAGGGCAATAGCTCCAGTGTTGTCACAGAAGAGAGTGATTGGCCCCGACGCATTGGGTATGACTCCTAGGTCGGTGATGAACTCCTTCATCCATATTGCTTCATGCGCTGCCTCCGAGGCTGCCATGTACTCTGCTTCACATGTAGATCCCGCCACGACACTCTGCTTGCAACTGCACCAGCTTACTGCTCCACGATTCAACATATAGACATATCCGGTTTGTGACTTAGAGTCATCCAGATCTGTGTCAAAGCTAGCATTGACGTAACCCTTTACGACGAGCTCTTCGTTACCTCCATAAACGAGAAACATGTCCTTTGTCCTTTTCAGGTACTTTAGGATATTCTTGACCGCTGTCTAGTGTTCCTTGCCGGGATTACTTTGGTACCTACCTACCAAACTTACGGCAAGGTTTACATCTAGTCTGGTACATAGCATGGCATACATAATAGATCCTATGGCTGAGGCATAGGGGATGACACGCATCTCTTCTTTATCTTTTGCCGTGGTCGGGCATTGAGCCGAGCTCAATCTCACACCTTGCAATACAGGCAAGAACCCTTTCTTGGACTGATCCATTTTGAACTTCTTCAAAATCTTATCAAGGTATGTGCTTTGTGAAAGACCTATGAGGCATCTCGATCTATCCCTATAGATTTTGATGCCTAATATGTAAGCAGCTTCTCCAAGGTCCTTCATTGAAAAACACTTATTCAAGTAGGCCTTAATGTTGTCCAAGATTTCTATATCATTTCCCATCAAAAGTATGTCATCTACACATGATATGAGAAATGCTACCGAGCTCCCACTCACTTTCTTGTAAACGCAGGCTTCTCCATAAGTCTGCATAAACCCAAACGCTTTGATCATCTCATCAAAGCGAATGTTCCAACTCCGAGATGCTTGCACCAGCCCATAAATGGATCACTGGAGCTTGCATACTTTGTTAGCATTCTTAGGATCGACTAAACCTTCCGGCTGCATCATATACAGCTCTTCCTTAAGATAACCGTTAAGGAATGCCCTTTTGACAACCATCTGCCATATCTCATAATCATAGTATGCGGCAATTGCTAACATGATTCGGACGGACTTAAGCTTTGCTACAGGAGAGAAAGTCTCATCGTACTCAACCCCTTGAACTTGTCGATAACCCTTAGCAACAAGTCGAGCTTTATACATGGTGACATTACCATCCGCGTCCGTCTTCTTCTTAAAGATCCATTTGTTTTCTATCGCTCGCCGATCATCGGGCAAGTCAGTCAAAGTCCATACTTTGTTTTCATACATGGATTCTATCTCGGACTGCATGGCTTCTAGCCATTTGTTGGAATCTGGGCCTGCCATCGCTTCTTCCTAGTTTGAAGGTTCACCGTTGTCTAACAACATGATTTCCAGGACAGGGTTGCCATACCACTCAGGTGTGGAACGTGTCCTCGTGGACCTACGAAGTTCAGTAGCAACTTGATCCGAAGTACCTTGATCATCATCATTAATTTCCTCTCCAGTCGGTGTAGGCACCACAGGAACATTTTCCTGAGCTGCACTACTTTCCGGTTCAAGAGGTAGTACTTCATCGAGTTCTACTTTCCTCCCACTTACTCCTTTCGAGAGAAACTCTTTTTCCAGAAAGGATCCGTTCTTGGCAACAAAGATCTTGCCTTCGGATCTAAGGTAGAAGGTATACCCAATGGTTTCCTTAGGGTATCCTATGAAGACGTATTTTTCCGACTTGGGTTCGAGCTTTTCAGGTTGAAGTTTCTTGACATAAGCATCGCATCCCCAAACTTTTAGAAATGACAGCTTAGGTTTCTTCCCAAACCATAATTCGTACGATGTCGTCTTAACGGATTTAGATGGTGCCCTATTTAAAGTGAATGTAGCTGTCTCTAGAGCGTATCCCCAAAATGATAGCGGTAAATCGGTAAGAGACATCATAGGTCGCACCATATCTAATAGAGTGCGATTACGACGTTCGGACACACCGTTACGCTGAGGTGTTCCAGGCGGCGTGAGTTGTGAAACGATTCCACATTTCCTTAAGTGCGTACCAAATTCGTGACTTAAATATTCTCCTCCACGATCTGATCATAAGAATTTTATCTTTCGGTCACGTTGATTCTCTACTTCATTCTGAAATTCCTTGAACTTTTCAAAGGTCTCAGACTTGTGTTTCATCAAGTAGACATACCCATATCTACTCAAGTCATCAGTGAGAGTGAGAACATAACGATATCCTCCGCGAGCCTCAATGCTCATTGGACCACACACATCAGTATGTATGATTTCCAATAAGTTGGTTGCTCGCTCCATTGTTCCGGAGAACGGAGTCTTGGTCATTTTGCCCATGAGGCATGGTTCGCATGTGTCAAATGATTCATAATCGAGAGACTCTAAAATTCCATCAACATGGAGTTTCTTCATGCGCTTGACACCAATGTGACCAAGGCGGCAGTGCCACAAGTATGTGGGACCATCGTTATCAACTTTACATTTTTTGGTATTCACACTATGAATATGTGTAACATTACGTTCGAGATTCATTAAGAATAAACCATTGACCATCGGGGCATGACCATAAAATATATCTCTCATATAAATAGAACAACCATTATTCTCGGATTTAAATGAGTAGCCATCTCGTATTAAACGAGATCCAGATACAATGTTCATGCTCAAACTTGGCACTAAATAACAATTATTGAGGTTCATAACTAATCCCGTGGGTAAATGTAGAGGTAGCATGCCGACGGCGATCACATCGACCTTGGAACCATTCCCGATGCGCATCGTCACCTTGTCCTTCGCCAGTCTCCGCTTATTCCGTAGCTCCTGCTGTGAGTTACAAATGTGAGCAACGGCACCGGTATCAAATACCCAGGAGTTACTACGAGTACTGGTAAGGTACACATCAATTACATGTATATCACATATACCTTTAGTGTTGCCGGCCTTCTTGTCCGCTAAGTATTTGGGACAGTTCCGCTTCCAGTGACCCTTCCCTTTGCAATAAAAACACTCAGTCTCAGGCTTGGGTCCATTCTTTGACTTCTTCCTGGCAACTGGCTTACCGGGCGTGGCAACATCTTTGCCGTCCTTCTTGAAGTTCTTCTTACCCTTGCCCTTCTTGAACTTAGTGGTCTTATTGACCATCAACACTTGATGTTCTTTCTTGATTTCAACCTCTGCTGACTTCATCATTGAAAATACTTTAGGAATGGTCTTCACCATCCCCTACATATTGTAGTTCATCACAAAGCTCTTGTAGCTCGGTGGGAGCGACTGAAGGATTCTGTCAATGACCGCCTCGTCCGGGAGGTTGATCTCCAGCTGGGATAGGCGGTTGTGCAACCCAGCCATTTTGAGTATGTGCTCACTGACAGAACTGTTTTCCTCCATCTTACAACTATAGAACTTGTCGGAGACTTCATATCTCTCGACCCGGGCATGAGCTTGAAAAACCATTTTCAGCTCCTCGAACATCTCATATGCTCCGTGTTGCTCAAAACGCTTTTGGAGCCCTGGTTCTAAGCTGTAAAGCATGCCGCACTGAACAAGGGAGTAATCATCAGCACGTGACTGCCAAGCGTTCATAACGTCTTGGTTCTCTAGGATGGGTGCTTCACCTAGCGGTCCTTCTAGGACATATGCTTTCTTGGCTGCTATGAGGATGATCCTCAGGTTCCGGACCCAGTCCGAATAGTTGCTGCCATCATCTTTCAGCTTGGTTTTCTCTAGGAACGCGTTGAAGTTCATGTTGACATGAGCGTTGGCCATTTCATCTACAAGACATATTTTTCAAAGATTTTAGACTAAGTTCATGATAATTGAGTTCATCTAATCAAATTAGTTAATGAACTCCCACTCAGATTGACATCCCTCTAGTCATCTAAGTGTTACACGATCCGAGTCGACTAGGCCGTGTCCGATCATCACGTGAGATGGACTAGTCATCATCGGTGAACATCTCCATGTTGATCGTATCTTCCATACGACTCATGTTCGACCTTTCGGTCTCTTGTGTTCCGAGGCCATGTCTGTACATGCTAGGCTCGTCAAGTTAACCCTAAGTGTTTTGCATGTGTAAAACTGTCTTACACCCGTTGTATGTGAACGTAAGGATCTATCACACCCGATCATCACGTGGTGCTTCGAAACGACGAACTTTAGCAACGGTGCACAGTTAGGGGGAACACTTTCTTGAAATTGTTATAAGGGATCATCTTGTTTACTACTGCAGTTCTAAGTAAACAAGATCCATAAAACATAATAAACATCACATGCAATTATATAAACTAGTGACATGAATGGCCAATATCATATAGCTCCTTCGATCTCCATCTTCGGGGCTCCATGATCATCTTTGTCACCGGCATGACACCATGATCTCCATCATCATGATCTCCATCATCGTGCCTCCATGAAGTTGCTCGCCAACTATTACTTCTACTACTATAGCTAACGGCTTAGCAATAAAGTAAAGTAATTACATGGCGTTAAATCACTGACACGCAGGTCATACAATAATTAAGACAACTCCTATGGCTCCTGCCGGTTGTCATACTCATCGACATGCAAGTCGTGATTCCTATTACAAGAACATGATCTCATACATCACAATATATCATTCATCATTCATCACAACTTCTGGCCATATCACATCACATGACAATTGCTGCAAAAACAAGTTAGACATCCTCTAATTGTTGTTGCATCTTTTACGTGGCTGCAATTGGGTTCTAGCAAGAATGTTTTCTTACTTACGAATAACCACAACGTGATTTTGTCAACTTCTATTTACCCTTCATAAGGACCCTTTTCATCGAATCCCCTCCAACTAAAGTAGGAGAGACAGACACCCGCTAGCCACCTTATGCAACTAGTGCATGTCAGTCGGTGGAACCTGTCTCACGTAAGCGTACGTGTAAGGTCGGTCTGGGCCGCTTCATCCCACAATACCGCTGAAGCAAGAAAAGACTAGTAGTGGCAAGCAAGTTGACAAGATCTACGCCCACAACAGATTTGTGTTCTACTCGTGCAATAGAGAACTACGCATAGACCTAGCTCATGATGCCACTATTGGGGAACGTTGCATAAAATAAATTTTTTCCTACGTTCACCAAGATCCATCTATGAGTTCATCTAGCAACGACAGAGAGAGATGCATCTACATACCCTTGTAGATCACGTGCGGAAGCGTTCAAGAGAACGGGGTTGAGGTAGTCGTTCTCGTCGTGATCCTATCATCGGAGATCCTAGCGCCGAACGTACAGCACCTCCTCGTTCAACACACATACGGTCAGCGTGACGTCTCCTCCGTCTTGATCCAGCAAGGGGGAAGGAGAGATTGATGAAGATCCAGTAGCACGACGGCGTGGTGGTGGATGCAGCAGGACTCCGGCAGGGCTTCGCCAAGCAACTGCGGGAGGAGGAAGTGGTGTAGCAGGGGGAGGGAGGCGCCAAGACTCAGGGTGCGGCTGCCCTCCCTCCCCCCTCCTTGATATAGCCCCTTGGGGGGCGCCGGCCCTGGAGATGGGGATCTCCCAAGGGGGCGGCGGCCAGGAGGGGTGGAGTGCCCCCCAAGGCAAGTGGTGCTCCCCCCACCCTAGGGTTTCCAACCCTAGGCGCAGGGGGACCCAAGGGGGGGCGCACCTGCCACTAGGGGCTGGTTCCCCTCCCACTTCAGCCCACGGGGCCCTCCGGGATAGGTGGCCCCACCCGGTGGACCCCCGGGACCCTTCCGGTGGTCCCGGTACAATACCGGGTGACCCCAAAACTTTCCCGATAGCCGAAACAGCACTTCCTATATATAATTCTTTACCTCCGGACCATTCCGGAACTCCTCGTGACGTCCGGGATCTCATCCGGGACTCTGAACAACATTCGTTTTGCTGCATACTCATATTCATACGACCCTAGCGTCACCGAACCTTAAGTGTGTAGACCCTACGAGTTCAGGAGACATGCAGACATGACCGAGACGGCTCTCTGGTCAATAACCAATAGTGGGATCTGGATACCCATGTTGGCTCCCACATACTCCTCGACGATCTCATTGGATGAACCACGATGTCGAGGATTCAAGCAACCCCGTATACTATTCCCTTTGTCAGACGGTATGTTACTTTCCCGAGATTCGATCGTCGGTATCCCAATACCTCATTCAATATCGTTGCCGGCAAGTCACTTTACTCGTACCATAATGCATGATCCCCTGACCAGACACTTGATCACCTTGAGCTCATTATGATGATGCACTACCGAGTGGGACCAGTGGTACCTCTCCGTTATACGGAGTGACAAATCCCAGTCTCGATCCGTGTCAACCCAACAGACACTTTCGGAGATACCTGTAGTGCACCTTTATAGTCACCCAGTTACATTGTGACGTTTGGTACACCCAAAGCACTCCTATGGTATCTGGGAGTTACACGATCTCATGGTCTAAGGAAGAGATACTTGACATAGGAAAAGCTCTAGCAAAACGAACTACACGATCTTGTGCTATGCTTAGGACTGGGTCTTGTCCATCACATCATTCTCCTAATGATGTGATCCCGTTATCAACGACATCCATTGTCCATAGTCAGGAAACCATGACTATCTGTTGATCAACAAGCTAGTCAACTAGAGGCTCATTAGGGACATGTCGTGGTCTAAGTATTCACACGTGTATTACGATTTCCGGATAATACAATTATAGCATGAATAAAAGACAACTATCATGAACAAAGAAATAAAATAATAATCCTTTTATTATTGCCTCTAGGGCATATTTCCAACAATTGAGCTCGTACAGCAGGCTTCTACACCTGGTATGACACCTTTAAAGGTGGTTTTTGTGGGCTTGATCCTTGAGGGATCGATACCCATTTTTCGCACTGTATCCTGATAGAGCAGGTTTAGGTTGCTGCCACCATCCATGAGGACTTGCGTAAGGTGAAATCCATCAATAATTGGGTCGAGGACCAGTGCGGCTGAACCACCATGACGGATACTGGTCGGATGGTCCTTGCGATCGAAGGTGATCGGACAGGAGGACCATGGGTTGAATTTTGGGGCGATTGGCTCCATCGCGTAGACGTCCCTGAGTGCACGCTTGTGCTCCCTCTTGGGGATATGGGTGGCATATATCATGTTCACCATTTTGACTTGGGGGAAATTTCTTCTGTCCCCTTGTGTTCGGCGGTCGGGGTTCCTTGTCATCTTCATCACTTTGCAACCCCTTCTCCTTATTCTCGGCATTTAACTTGCCGGCCTGTTTGAAGACCCAACATCCCATGTTGGTATGATTGGCTGGTTTATCAGGAGTGCCATCGATTTGGCATGGTCGATCTAGTACGCAGTCCAGACTTGACGAGCCCGAATTATTTCTCTTGAATGGCTTCTTCCGCTGACCGGACTTAGAGCCACTGAATCCGGCGTTCAATGGCGTGTCTTCGGTGTTATCACCGTTGCTTATGTCTATTGAGTCGTGGATTGCCGTTGTTATTTTTGCCTTCCGAAGTGCTAGGTTCGCTTGTATTGTTGTTGCTACGGGCTAGGCAGTTGTCTTCGCCCGCACAGAAGTGGGTCATGAGTGCCGTAAGGGCTGACATGGACTTCGGTTTTTCTTGGCCGAGGTGTCTGGCCAACCATTCGTCAAGGATGCTATGCTTAAATGCCGCTAGGGATTTGGCGTCCGGACAGTCGATGATCTGGTTCTTTTTAGTTAAGAGCCGAGTCCAGAATTTCCTGGTTGACTCTCCGGGCTGTTGGATTATGTGACTTAAGTCATCGGCATCCGGAGGTCGGACGTATGTGCCCTGGAAGTTGTCGAGGAAGGCGTCCTCCAAGTCCTCCGAGTTGCCAATGGAGTTTTCGGGTAGACTGTTCAACCAGTACCTAGCTGGTTCTTTGAGCTTGAGCAGAAGGTATTTGATGGCGTGAAGATCGTCACCGCGGGCCATATGAATGTGGAGAAGAAAGTCCTCAATCCACACCGCGGGGTCTGTTGTGCCATCATACGATTCGATGTTAACGGGTTTAAGCCCTTCTGGGAAATCATGTCCCATTACTTCATCAGTGAAGCAAAGGGGGTGCGCGGCGCCTCTATATCGGGCCAAGTCATGGCGTAGCTCGGATGGTGTTCGTCTGCGGTTTTTGGCCCGGACATGATTATGTTTTTCACGTTCAGCCAGATGGCCATTGCCGCGTGTCATTGCACGCCCGTGTTATCCATAGATCGATCTTGTATGCCCTGCTCTGTTTTCCAAATCGCGTCACAGGTCATGTATATATCCCTGAGCTGTTGTATTTCTGCTTGTTCGGCGAGGTAGTGCGGGCTGGTGTTCGGCTTGAAGTGCCTCTTTGTCCCAGCCACGTGGTGGTCGGTCAGCCGCATTGTACCTTGGTAGGACGGGCTCTAGCGCCTCGTCATCGAACCGTGGTAACAGTTTGCGCTTCAGGTAGCTTTTGGTTGGGTGCTCGAGGCCATATTCCTTGGCTGCCAGGACATCAGTCCACTTTTCATTGAGCAGATCTTGATCAGCTTGAAGCTGTTGCTGCTTCTTTTTTAGGCTTCTTGCAGTGGCAATTAGCTGATGCTTAAAGCGTTTCTATTCGGCGGGCTCCTCAAGAACGATGAAATCTTTGTCGCCGAGGCTCACCTCGTCCTCGAAGAGCGGAAGGTAGTTGCTATCCTCCGAGTCTTCGTTCATGGCCTGTTCGCCAGGGACGACTCGCCCATCCTCCCATTCCTCCTGTTCGGAGGTTGGCTCAACGGGGTCTTCATTGTTTTCAGCACCATCCGGAGTGTTGTCTTCTTCTATGATGGTATTGCTGTTTTTACTATGGTGTGTCTTAGAGCGGCACCGCTGAAGTCGGTGCTTCGGCTGTATCTCAGGAGGTTTATCCTCGACTGGGTTTTCATTGTCGCCGTTATTTTCTTTGGGTGTATCCACCATGTATATGTCGTATGAGGAAATGGCTGTCCAACGCCCTATAGGTAGTGGTTCCTGATCCTCTTTGGCATCATCGTCCATACCGTCGATGTCTTCGGAGTCGTAGTCAAGCACGTCGGTTAAGTAGTTGACAGTGGCTATAAAGTGGGTGTGGTGGGTGGGACACAAAATTCATTGTCGTCCGCTTCTCGCTCGAGCCGGACATAGTTCGGCCGAGAGTCCCTCGACAAAGAGAGGGATCTTAATGAGCTTAACACGTCGCCAAAAGGTGAGTGCTGGAATATGTCCGTAGAGCTGAACTCCAAGACCGACGCCCAATTAGGTTCGATGGATGCGGATGCACGCGGTCCGGAACCCATGGCCGGAAATGAGTCTGAGGTTCCGATAACACAAGCCCAGCTCAATGTTGGGTATGTGTGTGGCTCGACCGCCGCTGAATCTGCGGCCTATGTGGTGGGGTTAAGCCTCCCGTCTTCGAACAATGCAGTCCACTCCGGCTCTAGGGCCAGCACGGTCAGATGTGCTCTCTCCTATGCGCGGCCAGATGACAGATCTAGGTCATGTTCATCATGGTGGCCGGGGACATCCCTCATGGGCTCGAATCCATCGAAGATCAAGTCTCCGCGGATATCAACCACAAAATTCAGGCTTCCAAATCTGACCTGATGGCTAGGGGCGTAGCTATCGATCTGCTCTAGATGGCCAAACAAGTTGGCCCGCAGTGTGAAGCCGCCGAATACGAAGATCTATTCGGGGAGGAAGATCTCCCCCTTGACTGTGTTGTTGTAGATGATTGATGGAGCCATCAAACCTATCTTCGACGATACAAAGCAACTCTCAATGAAAGCACGAATGTCGGTGTCAAAACCGGCGGATCTCGGGTAGGGGGTCCTGAACTGTGCATCTAAGGCTAATGGTAACATGAGACTGGGGACACAATGTTTACCCAGGTTCGGGCCCTCTCTATGGAGGTAAGACCCTACTTCCTGCTTGATTGATCTTGATGAATATGAGTATTACAAGAGTTGATCTACCACAAGATCGTAATGGCTAAACCCTAAAAGTCTAGCCTATGAGATTATGATTGTTGTGTCTAAACCCTAGAAGTCTAAACCCTCCGGTTTATATAGACACCGGGGGGGGGGACTAGGGTTGTACAAAGTCGGTTACACAGAATGGAATCCACATATCCGAATCGCCAAGCTTGCCTTCCACGCAAAGAAGAGTCCCATCCAGACACGGGACGAAGTCTTCTATTTTGTATCTTCACAGTCCAATAGTTCGGCCAAAGTATATAATCCGGCTGTCCGAGGAGCCCTTAGTCCAGGACTCCCTCACCTACCTCCTCTACGAGGCATTGAACACCGAATTGACCTCATCCCCGGAGCACCCCTACCTAACAAGGCTCCCTACTATGCCAACCCCGGGGAAACTAAGTAGATCCAATGGCAAGTACAACAACTCATCGACAACGGTCAAGTATGTGAAAGCTTGAGTCCTTGTACCATTTCGGTCATCCTAGTCCCAAAGAAGGACGGTACTTATCGCATGGTTTCCGATTGCCGTCTCATCAATGCTATCCCTATTCGATATCGTTACCCTATTCCACGTTTAGATGATATGCTTGATGAGCTTAGCGAAGCCGCCATTTTCTCTAAGATTGATCTTAAGAGTTGGTACTATCAAATATGCATCCAAGAAGGTGATGGATGGAAAACCGCACTTAAGACCAAATTTGGCTTATATGAATGGCTAGTTATGCCAATGGGTTTATCCGAAGCACCCGGTACTTTCATGAGAGTCATGCACATTGTCCTTCGTCCCTATATGGGTGTATTTGTTGTGGTCTATTTTGACGATATTCTTGTCTTTAGCAAATCCCTCAAAGATCATGTCACTCATCTTAGAACTGTGTTGCAAATCCTTAGGAAAGAGCGCCTTTATGCTAATATGGACAAATGCCTTTTTGGTGTTGATAAGCTTGTTTTCTTGGGTTTCGTTGTGTCTTCTAAGGGTTTCATGTAGATGAATCTAGGATCAATGCTATTAAAACTTGGCCCCATCCAACCAACTTGCAACAAGTGCATAATTTTCTTGGGTTAGCCGGTTTCTATCGTTGCTTTGTGAAGGATTTTAGCACCATTGCTTCACCTTTACATTCTTTGAGTAAGAAAAATGCGCCATTTGTTGGGGGACCATCCCAAGATACCACATTTAATGAGCTTAAGAATTTTCTTACGCATGCTCCCGTGCTTGCATTACCCAACTTTGACAAACCTTTTGAAATTCATTGTGATGCTAGTAGTAATGGCATATGAGGTGTGTTAACGCAAGAGAAGCGCCCCATAGCATACTTTAGAGAGAAACTTTCCGGAGCGCAACTTAATTAACCCATCCATGACAAAGAGCTATATGCTTTAGTGCGAGTTTTGCGTGAATGGGAACATTATCTTCGCCCTCATGAATTTATCATTCATACCGATCATGAAATGCTTAAGTACTTAAAAGGAAAAACCAAGTTGAACAAGTGTCATGCTAAATGGAGTGAATTCATTGAGTCATTTCGTTATGTCATCAAGTACATCAAGGGTAAGGAAAATGTAGTGGCGGATGCTCTTTCCCGCATATGCACGCTTGTTACTAAACCTGAATTGAATGTCACTGGCTTTGAGCACATAAAATACTTGTATGCGCATGATCCTACTTTTTCTATTCCTTATGCCAAGTGTTTGACGCATACATCTTGTGAACGATATTACATCAAGGATGATTATCTTATGAGAGCTAACAAACTTTGCATTCCCGAGTCTTCTCTTCGTTTTCTACTTTTGCAAGAGGCTCATGGATGTGGACTCATGGGACACTCTGGATGCGACAAGACATTCGCGACGCTCTGAAAGGACTATTTTTGGCCCAAGATGTTCCGTGACGTCTCATGTTTCACTAACCGATGCTCTACATGTCGCAAAGCTAAGTCAAAAGCTCAATCCCATGGTCTTTACATGCCCCTTCCTATTCCTTATCAACCTTGGGAAACATTAGCATGGATTTTGTACTTGGTTTGCCTAGGACTCAAAATGGAAAGGATTCCGTGTTTGTTGTTGTGGACCGATTCTCTAAGATGGCTCATTTTATCCCATGCAACAAGATAGATGATGCTTCATATATTGCAAATCTTTTTTGTGGGGAAATCTTGCGCCTCCATGGAGTACCGAAGACAATTGTCTCGGACCGCGACGTCAAGTTCTTGAGTTACTTTCGGAAGACTCTATGCGCCAAGCTCGGATCTAGCTCTTGTTCTCTTCGGCATACCATCCTCAAACCGGCGGCCAAACGGAGGTGACGAACCAAACACTCTCCACTCTACTACGCTTGTTGATCAAGAGGAACATCAAGGAGTGGGAGGAGTGCCTACCTATCTCGGAGTATGCCTACAACCGTGCAAGACACTCCACAACTAGCAAGCCCCCATTCGAGGTCATCTACGATTTCAACCCGTTGTCCCCATTGGACATTCTTCCTCTTCCACTACAAGAGCGCACCAACATGGACGTGAGTGCAAGAGCAAGCTACATCAAGAAGATGCCCAAAGATACAAGGAACACCATCAAGCGCCAAGTACAACGACTCGCGACCAAGCTCAACATCAACAAGCAACCCATGATATTCAACATTGGAGATCTTGTGTGGCTACACCTTCGCAAGGACCGCTTCCCCAACGAACGCAAGTCCAAAATTCTACCACGAGCCGATGGACCCTTCAAGGTGCTAGCACGCTACAACAACAACGCTTACAAGATTGACCTCCCAAGCGACAAGTACAACGTGAGCGACATCTTCAATGTCAAAGACCTTTCGCCATACCATGGTGATGATGCTTTTGATCCGAGGTCAGATCTTTCCCGGGGAGGGGGGGGGGGGATGATGCGGAGCATCCCACGATCATCCCCACATCTACATCTCCTACAACACAACTTGGACCAATTACAACAGCACATGCAAGAGCTCTCGAAACGAAGGTGACATCACTCCTCTCACAACTCCCTTTCGAATCACATGAGACATGGATACTACCTCAAATGGAGATGCTTTGCATACTTAGGTACCAAGGAGTTAGCCATGGAGAAGCTAAGAAGCAAGGAGAATCAGAAGCGGAAGACATGCGTGAAGATGGAGAAGAAATCAACCAAGTCCCAGGCTGACCGGACGATCCGGACGAGGTCCCGGACAATCCGGACAGAGCTCGGATGATCTGGCCCGGTCCCGATGATCCAGATAAAGTGCCCGAAGACACCCGAAGCCGGACCATCCGGACGAGCACCCGGATCATCCGGACCCCAGCCGGACATCCGGACCCCCCTCCAGACATCCAGGCCATCACCGCCTCCGCCTGCCCCTTCGACTCATCTGGGCCATCCCCTAGATCATCCGTACACTGACCCGGATCATTTGGCTACCCGTCCAGATCATCCGGACCCCCGCCTGCGTGCGCGTGTTGGGCAGAGGCCCATGTACCCCTTCGCCCCCTTTGCCTATATATACGACTCCTCCACCTCTCTTCTAGGGTTAGCATTGTGATAGCTCATATTTGAGATAGAGCTTTGCTCATCCACTTGGTTACTTCTCCATCGGAGTCGAGCGCCTCTTTGAAGAAGATCCCCCAAGCGGATCGAAGACCCCTTTATGGGAAGACCCTTCAAGACCTCCTCTCAGAGAAGACTCTTTGTATCGTCCCTTGTTGACTTTGAGTCGTGTATCACTCTTTGTGTTTCGAGGATCTAGCATATGTGTGAGTATATCTTGTTGGTTGAGTGATTTCTCTCGTGTTCCCCTCGTTTTCCCACTCGTGTTCTTCGTGTTCTTGGTAGGATTCCCTCCAAACGTGAAAGATCAGGCATCTAGGGTTCTACCCTACATCACACATGCATTGGTTTGCATGGTGGAAGATGTGCGTGCCTACGAGCCATGGAGGTATGGGGTTCAGAGATGTACACTGCTTTAACTTGGCTCTTCTAGCTAAACAGTGTTGGAGATTGCTAGCAGAACCAGAATCTTTATGTGCTAGAGTGTTGAGAGCAAAATATTTCCCGAATGGTGATTTACTAAATTGTACCCTCAAGAAAGGAAGCTCATATACTTAGCAGAGTTTGTGGAGTGGTGTTCAGACGTTCAAAAAGGGGCATATATGGAGAGTTGGACATGGCATGCAAATAAACATTTGGGATGATCCTTAGGTTCCTAGCAGCCCAAACAGGAAGGTAATGACTCGAAGAGGTAACATCATCCTCACTCAAGTTTCTAAACTGATTGATATGGAGAATAGATGTTGGGATGAACAACTTATCAGACAAGTTTTTTGGCCCATTGATGCAAATCGGATTTTGAATATACCCCTAGATACGGGGATGATGGAGGACTTTGTGTCCTGGCACTATAAAAAAACAGGTATTTTCTCGGTCAAGATGGCTTACCACATGGAGTGGGATCACCAACATGGATGAAAGTTGAGACATACAAATTCAGTATTGTCATCAAGTACTAGTCTAGTCTGGCGCATTCTATGGAAGCTTCAAGTACTGACGAAGATTAAAGTCCATGTATGGCGAGATTTGTATGGGGCAATTCCATGCCGGGGTGTTTTGGCCAATCGACATACGATCACAACCTCAGACAACCCAATATGTGCCACAGATTGCGAGAGTGTTCGTCACTCTTTCTTCAGATGCCGCAGAGAGCAAGAGATTTGGGCAAAGTTGGGTCTGATTTCTAACATAAATGAGTTGTGTGAGACTGATTTAGAGGGATCCTCGGTCCTTGGAGATTTGCTGCTGATGCCCAACGCTACTGTCCCGTCGCTCCCGGGCGTGTGTGGTACGTATTGTGGGAACATCGGAGATTCACCCATGGGGAGCTCATCCAGGAACCTGCATGATTGGCCCAAGCTATTGCAACATTGACTAAGAATTTCATGAGGGCAAGGAAGCATGGGGTGGGCCGGATCCAGAGACATGGATGGGTAAGCCAACAGAAGGATTCATTAATCTGAATGTTGACACCTCCTTTGATGCAGATAGTGGCACCGATGGGACGGGGGCCATTATGCGAGCCTCCATGGGATCCTTCATAGAGGCATCCGTGAGTAACATCTCGTTAGTTGAAGATGCAGCGACGGCGGATGCTAGAGGCCTCAAAGACAGCCTGATCCTGGCAAACAATATAGGGTGAAACAAGGTGGAGATCAGGGCAGACTGCATGGAGGTCATCGAGATCATGCAAGCTGGAGGAAATTACTTAGGACCAGTAGCATCCATCTATGAGCAGTGCTCTTTCTTATGTCATAATTTTCTTTCTGATAGTTTCTGTCATTGTCCTAGGGAGGCCAATATGGCGGCTGATTTGTTGGCTACAAAGTCGGAGCCCTCGAGAACTATAGTTTGGTAGAACGAGGCTCCGGACTTTTTGCTTGATGTACTCACAAATGATGTAGCCCTGTTTTCTCTTGAAATATAAACCGCCATGATGACATTTCCCTCAAAAAAAGTGTGCTGTGCACTATGAAGGTCCAGCATTGGCCTGATCTATTGATGGATTGGCTAGCTAGCAGAGCCTGTTAGTCCAAGACGGTACGCACCCTTCGTTGGCTGCCCACAGAATAACACGATCGTGCTCACTCGTCATCATGACCACTGCCGTCGAAGCTCGAACATGATTCATGACCATCCATGTGTGAATCTTGTCGCTCGACCTTAGGGCGTGTTTGGTTGCCATAGTCTATAGTAGTTGCATTGCATAGCCTTCTCAACTTAGCCAAGCTATGCAAATGCAGCCTCAAATGCACCATCTACAAGTTGTTTGGTTACCTACATGCCCTCTTGCCTGCATGGGCAGAACCATGCTGTCTGGTATTTGGTTGCCTGCATGTTAGTGGACAAACCCAAGGCATGGTGTTTGGTTGTATGCAACGCCTGGTGTGTGGTAACCTCTTTGGCTAGTTGGTGAGGTTACCAGTACACTTAGGCACAACCATGTACCACACATCATAAGCAGAGCAGAGCATAAATAGAGCATCAACTATTTAACAACATAGTTCAAATAACATAGTACCACACATCATAACAATAGTTCAAACAGCTCAACGCATAAACCATAAAGCAGACTTGATAGTACTTAGGAAGGAGGTGCCCCGACCCTAGTCATTGCTGGCAAAGGCTTCATCGTGCTTCCCGCACTTGTTGACCACCTCAATGCCATCGTCATCGAAGATGATGACCTTGAGGGTGTCGGGAGTGAGGAGCTTGAACATCACCATGTAGCCGATCTTGATCTGATGAACGGCAGCGTAGGTGGCCCAACCCTGATCCAGGGTCACCTTTCCATTCGTCAGCTTCACCATCACCCTCCAGGAGAAACCAATGTTGTTCCTCAACTTGAACTCTGTCGGCACCACGATGAAGTGCTTGGTGAAGTCCAGGGGCATGGGAATGTACTCAAGCTTCGGTGCAAGGATGACCTTGTAGAAGTGAGTTGGGCCACCCTCCTCATGGTAGTGGCCGTAGTTGTGATGCTTGCTGCTGGGAGGCTCCTCCATGCACTCAGTGCTGCCAACCATTGGCGTCTTTGGTTCTTCCTCGGCAGAGGTGGTAGCACAACCTCGGGCATTGGATGAACCGGCTGCTTTCCCTTGTTGTCAACGGATGGGAGCACCTCCTGCCCATCTAATTGCTCTCCTCAATCTACAAACAATTCATGGAGTCAGGCACAACACAAAGTTCAGGACTTATTGAAGAGCATGTAGTTAAAACGACATGACTATCACTCTTCCTCCTCTCCATCGCACCTATATTTACTCACCCTACCCACCACTACTTACCCACCCCCTCTCTTCTCTCACTATCAACCTTCCTCCTCTCCATCGCCATGAGCTCCAGCTCCAGCTCCAACGCCAACCCCTTCCCTTGGGGTATTTGCTCCTCGGGTGGTCGGCTGGTGACCGTACCAAGTTCGAGAACACCATGGAGGTGTACTCTAACTTCGGCTCCATGCCTGACATGCAGAAGGAATCTGATGCAGTGCTCATGAGGGCCACTGCACAAGAGTTGAAGACGCTGATTCCTGACCCAACGAAGGGCGTGATGGTAGTCGACATCATTTGTTGGGCCATGAATCAGGCCGTCTTCGACGATGCTAAACAAAGGAAGAAGTCATCCAAGAACAAGAACTACTGGGCTCCTAATGACCGTCGTGCCACAGTGTACTGGGAGACAGCAATCGTGCCGCCGGCGATCATCGGTGGGGAGCCTAAGGAGGAGGAAGAACCGGTGCAGATGCCAGTGAGGGCGCAACCGGCTGCTTTTCCTAGGGATGCACATCCGACCCTCCCTTAATTGATCCTCGAGGCTCCTTGTAGGTTATACAACTCATAGGCCTATATAAATTGGTGAAATTTAATTAAAAGGGGCGAGGTGGGACTAATTAGACCAACCATGTTCCGTACATTGGGTTGGCTGCGTCCTAGGAGTGCCCGGTTTGGCCCATGCAAAGATCAAAACAGATGAGGGGCAATTTGAGTTAGCCGATGTGGCTCAGACTTCCCAGGCTTGTAGAGACTGAACGTTCAAATAAGTTTTCTTTCTTCCTACTGGAGTGAAAGATCAGTTGTCCTATTGGCTAACGGACTATCGCCTCTTTTCAAGGGAGTTATCAAAAATTTTATTTTGGCGTTCCCAGGACATGAAAAAAATAGAGGAGTTTTCTATAAAAATATTGACGGTGAACCCGACGGAAGCATTGCGTGCTTCATTAGTAGGTAAAGATGTACCGCTTCAGCCGCGTGCTGAGTCGCTGATAGTGGGTCCCACTCAACAATTTTAAATTGTGTTAGAATGGTCAATGCAGATGGTGGCTCATCAGCAACCGTTCGCTGGTGTAGAGGCCACGATGGTGCTCAGGGATAGGTCCGCTGGAATGGTGTGACAATGACGATGATTTCTCATACTCGTGGCTTCTTCGGAGACGTCCTAACGGCCTCGCTTTCTTTTTCTCCGACGACAGTGGTCTTTGTGGGTCGTTGGACTTCGGCGATTCGTCACTATGTGGGTGCCTAAGATAGGCGCCGTGGTCATTGAGGTTTGACAGTTTGATTTGTGCTGGCCCACTACAAAAAAGACGCATCCATGACATTATGGCCTTAGCGAAAAAAAATTCGGCGTCCATGATAATAATTTTAATAAAAATATATATCATCATAAATGTGGTGGGCTCCTACTTCTCTAACAGAAAATCAGTTTTTCATCCTAGGCGAGCCAGAGGAAGACCTGAATGATATTCTTTGGCCGTCCATGACGTAAAAAATCGTGGTTGAAGTGAGGGCGAGAATTTTTCAAGGATTTCCCAGTATCCGGTGGATGGTCGAGCACAAGGGATGTAGTGTGGTTTGCACATTTCTCTCATACACGCGGTGCGAGCCCTTCGCAAACTGAACCTGAGCGAGTCGTTCACTTACTGAACCCGATCGATCGATCCCTCACCATATTGAACCCGATCGGTCGACCCCTCTGTCACATCCCCAGCTCAGGCCTTGCTTGTCTTTGCTTTAGCTTTCATGCATCATGTTTAAATTCTTTTGAAACTTGAAATGGGGGATGTTCAAACCCTAGCATTAAAAAGGAATCCACCAGGTTCAACTAAAATATTTTTCAGTGAACCCAAATGGCCTTAAAAAATGTCCATCATTTTTGGAAATGCTGGAAACAACAACCAGATGTGATGCACATTTTTGCATGACATTTTGGATTGTTGAATTAACACATATTGTATTTTGAATTGGAGCAAATAAATACTATAAATAATTTATTGCTCCAATAATTCTGATTTTTTGTTGAGGGGCTTTGAAATAATCCTTTTTAGTCCCTGCAAAATTTATCAGAAGCAATAAAATTAGTTTGGTTCAAAAACCAAATTAAAACAAATGTCAGAAATAGAAAACCAGAAATAAAAGAGAGAGAGAACTTACCTGACGCTCACCTGGCAGCCTAGCTGGCCCAGCACTGTAGCTGAGGCCCAGCCCACCAGGGCGAAGCGGTCGCCTTCAACCTCTGCCAGTAGGCAGAGGCGTGTCGCCGCGCGCGCGATCGCCGTGGCCAGCTCCCTGCCTGCTTCCTCCACCCCGACTCCTCCAGACGCGCCACGGAGACGCCCAGCACCCCCTGCACCCCTCTCCTCTCTTCCTGGACCTCTCTCCCTCCTCTGCTCTCTCCCTACGACGCCACCGAACACGCCCATCGCCGCCGTTCGCCGTTGCCGCGACCACCGCCGTCCCGACGATGCCCCGAGCTGCTCCCAAGCTCCTGCGCCTCGTCACCAACCCCCTCACCGAGCCACGCGACTGGAAGACCCCTGAAGCGCCGTCCCCGACCCCTTCTTCCTCCTCGGGTCACCGGAGATCTTCACCGTCGATTCGCCACCGTCGTTGCTTCCCCGAGCTCGCTGACCATCTCTACGCAACCCATGTGAGCCTCCGGTCGATTCCCCTCTCTTCCCCGCGTCATTTTCGCCTCGTACCGGCCGCCGCCATTGAGGCCGAAGCTCACCTCCGCCCGAGCTCATCGCCGGCGCGGCTCCGGTGACCTTCGGGTCCCGTGCGTGTATCCTCTGAGTTCGTGAGCACCCGTGGGTTCAGCAAGTGCAAGCCGTTGTTCGATTTGACCGCTGTGGCCCCATCTCCGTCACCTCCCGAGCTCCGGTCACCGCGGTTGTCGTCGTCGCCGTCGTTACCTGCCTCCCCGCACCTAGCCACCTGCACCACTAGATGCGGCACACATCCAGCTCGCCGTAGAGCCAAGCCGCATGCCCAGCCGACACCCGTAGCACGATTCCGGCGCGCCTCCGCCGCGCTGGATGGTCGCCGCCGGCCACATTCCGGCGTGATGACGTGGCCGCGCGATTAGTGCTAATCACTGCCAGCTAACCAACCTATAGTCACTGACTAGTGGGCCCAACGCCCTAATAGTTTTAACTTAATCACTAATTAGAGCAAGTGCCACTGACATGTGGGCCGAGGCCTTAACTAATCTAGGTTAGGTTTAGTTTAACTTTAATTAACTCCGTTAGTTAACCGTGTCACTGAAGTGTGGACCCCACATGTCTGGTTTGACCTGGACCGAGCCGTTGACCTGCTGACGTCACTATGAGGTCATGCTGACGCAATAATTCCTTTCTGGAATTTAAATAAAACTTAAATGAGTTATTATTTTTAGAAAATGTCCAAAACTTCTACAATTCATATAAAATCAACCGTAACTCCAAATTAAATAATTTATATATGAAAAATGATCAGAAAAATCCAATCTATCCATCTGTACCATTTTCATGCATGTTAGAACAACTTATAGCTGTTGTTTAGCACAAATCATATAATGGCATTTAAACCCTCACATATGGAGTTTGAATTTGAATCTTAGATTCAAACTAACTCCATTTAACCTGCTGCTAGTTGCATTAGCTCAAACCATAGCATATTGCCATGTCATGATCATGCATCATATTGTGCATTGCATTGATTGTGTTCTTCCTTGTTTGCCGGTGTTTGTTCCCTCTCGATAGACGACGTTCCGACGATGAGTTCGATGACACCGATGAAGAACTATACTATCTTCGGAAGTGCCAGGCAAGCAAAACCCCCTTGTTCATTCCGATACAATCCCACTCTCTCGCTCCTGCTCTCTTTTACTACATTAGGACAACAATGATTCATCTATTACTTGCTGCGGTAGCTGAACCCCTTTATCCTTTGCATGACCTGTCATTGCCACAGTAAATCGATGAAACCCACTAGCATGAGTAGGTGTTGTTTGATCCCTATTGTGCCTACTCATTCATGCTTGTTTGTCATGCCTGCTACTGCTTAGAGTTGAGTCAGGTCTGATTCATCGGGGATGAATCAGAGGTGTGTGAACATGTCCTACTGTTGAGAGCTAAGTGTGTGAACACGATTTGGTAAAGGTAGCGGTGAGAGGCCATGTAGGAGTACATGGTGGGTTGTCTCATTGCAGCCGTCCTCAGGAACTAAGTTCTGTGTTTGTGATCCATGAACAACTACTACCACACATTGGGATCCTTAATTGACTCTCTCGACTTATTAATCAACATGATCTCTGTCCAGGAGTTGCAACTGTTTCTGGTGTTTGTAGGTAGTGTTAGTAGTCTACCAAGTGGCACCCGGTACAGGTGGGCTTGGGACAGACTAGGCATAGTGGCTCGGTGTACCAAGTGGGTCCCGGATTGTGGACTTGGGAACCCTACACACATCGTTTGGGGCCGTGAGCGACACCCCGGCCGAATCTCCTTGCGGATGGAACCCGAATAGGCAATAAACCTGGACGAGAGACTTGTGTGGTTAGTCAGGTCGTGGCCGACACCCTCGCTGGGCTTCCGCTTGAAGGTTGCCGAGTACATGACGTGTAAACGGCGGTAAGTGGTGAGAGCGTGTGTGAAGAAGTACACCCCTGCAGGGTTAATATGATCTATTCGAATAGCCGTGTCCGCGGAAAAGGACTTCTGGGTTTCCTGTACAGATCATAGACAAGTGAAAGTGGATACTCTAAAATACACAAGATAAGCGTGAGTGCTATGGATGGCGTTCTCGTAGGGAGACGGGAGCGGATCCATAGTGGTGTATTGATATGGTGGATATGTGGACTCGTGTGCGCCACCTCAAAAGAGTTACTTGCAGTCGTAGTTCAGGATAGCCACCGAGTCAAAGCTGGCTTGCTGCAGTTAAACCCCACCATCCCCTTGTTGATAATGATGCATATGTAGTTAGATCTGATGTAAGTCTTGCTGGGTACATTTGTACTCACGTTTGCCTATTTTATATTTTTGCAGAGAGACTTCAGTCTCGCTAGTAGTTCCGCGTGGACTTCGACATTTAGCTTGTTACCTCAGCTACGATCTTGTGCCCTTGGCAGGATCTGGTAGATAGTCAGGCTTTTCAGCCTTTTTCATTTGTAGATGTCTGTACTCAGACATGTTAAGCTTCCGCTTGTGCTTTGACTTGTATGCTCTGAATGTTGGGTCATGAGACTGATGTTTGTAATATCTCGCTCCTCGGAGCCTATTGAATAAATACTTGAGTCATAGAGTCATGTTGTGATGCCATGTTGTACTTGCACATATCGAGCATATTGTGTGTATGTTATTGAAATGCTTGGTATGTGTGGGATCTGACAACCTAGTTGTTTATCCTTGGTAGCCTCTCTTACCGGGAAATGTCTCCTAGTGCTTCCACTGAGCCATGGTAGCTTGCTACTGCTCCGGAACACTTAGGCTGGCCGGCATGTGTCCTTCTTCGTTCCTGTGTCTGTCCCTTCGAGGAAATGTCACGCGGTGTCTACCGGAGTCCTGTTAGCCTGCTACAGCCCGGTTTACCGGAGTCCTGCTAGCCCAGTTGCTACAACCCGAATTCAGTCGCTGATGACCGACATGTTCGTTGTTGGGTCATGTATGCATGTCCTTGTAAGTTAGTGCCACTTTGGGTTCACGACTAGCCATGTCAGCCCGGGTTCTTTGTCATATGGATGCTAGCGGCACTATCATATACGTGAGCCAAAAGGCACAAACGGTCCCGGCCAGGTAAGGTGGCACCCGTGGGAATACTATGCGTGAGACCGCAAAGTGATATGATGTGTTACATGCTAGATCGGTGTGACTTAGGATCGGGGTCCTGACAGCTTTGGTATCAGAGCTTGACTGCCTGTAGGATTACCAAGCCAAACTGGTCGAAGTTGAGTCTAGAAATGCTTTATTTATATGTAGGGGAATTGATTGTGGGATGGAACGTAAGGCTCTTTTTACTCCTTATACCTTATGCCCTTCTGATCCGAGTCATCTTATCTTTCCTACGGGGATTAAGAACTAGGCTTCTCATCTTTCTATCAGGATCACGTGTTACTAATCCGTAGACTTATAAGATTGTTGAACTTAAGCCTCGGTTCAGTTCCTATTACTTCCGTATGTTAACTGTTGATCTCGAAACCTTGATATTGTGCTTCTGAGTGGCTATGCCACCATTTTTGTAGCATGTCTCCAATATTTTTGAGCATTTACAGCCGTTATGCTGTCCGAGTCATCCCAGGTTTCTAAATAGTCTGATGCATTTGCAAATCCCTTCCTCCTATTCCCGATGTGCCTTTGGTCAGATTAATCACACAAATCAGTGAGTTGAGGTACTCTATTGCCTCGACATTTATGTTGGAGTTATTATTATGACCCTAGGTGTCCTAGGGGATCATCTAGTAGTCTAGCCATGTTTTGTGTTCCCAGTGTGATGATTCTGGCCTTTATTCTCGAAAGCATCCCGTGATGCCACTTAGTATGTAGGTATTCCACTTCTGGGTTTTTGAACCCAAGATTTCTCTACTTACTTCTTGTTGTTAGTGTTTGCTAGTTCCTTTAGAATATTAGCAACCTTTGCAATAGTCCCTGAGGTCCGTGGTATATCGTTCTCCCAAATACCATGAACCATATTTGGCAGGAGTTCTTTTGAACCAAAAGATCACAACCAGAGTGCTCTTGATGAGTTCTCGATTCTATATTGTGAATCTGCCAGTTCTACCTTCTGCATGGGTTATCCGGAAGAAACTTGTTGAACTTGTTTCGACATACTAACCTATGCATCCAGTACTAAGAAAATCGTATGTTCCTTTGAGTTGTCCTACTTTAGTTGTCTTCCAACCCTCGTCTACCAATTGTTAGTCAAGAGTATGCGTGCAATCGTTCATCGACGCCTATTATTCTTGTGTTCCGTCAAGCCATTCTATCCCAGAATGACTAGGAGAAATGAACTCCAGTACCTCATCCATATCTAGGATTGGGTCAAAGTAGTCATACTCCGCAGATCAAATACTAATCCAGTTTTTGTTCTGTTCTACCCTGAAGTATTACCCTCTTTATGTCAAGAAAGTCATAGGAATTACACATCATCTTATGAATTCTTGGTGTAGTGATACTTCTCGCCATCATTATTCATTCCTCGGTCCCCGTGTTGTTGAACCGGAATGCCAACAAGTGAATCGAGATGTGTGAACTCAATACTCCTAGCAACTCCGTTGCTTGGTAGTTAAAGGACAATAATTTCATTCTTAGCATGTTGGTTATTGAATCCTCATTCTAAGATTGATCGTGCTACCTAGTCCTTATTTCCGGTGCACCTTTCGATCAATGAGTTAGGATTATCCAATCCCTTGCTTATTTCACCATATCGTCTTGCCCTGAAAAGCAAGATTGTTCTCGAGCTTAGTAGCATATCGGTGGTTCGTGATTTTCCGATTATCTTCTCGGAAGTATCACCAGGTTGTCACCTGACCGCTATGTTGAGCTCATGATCAAGTTGGTTTCCTATAAACCACCCTTTCTCCAAGCATTTGTGTCGGATACCCTGAGCTAGTTGGTTAAGCTAAACAACAACTTGGAGAGTTGGAAGATAGAAGCTTTTCCTCACTTAGTTCATTCCAGGGGATATCTTTTGTGTGTGTTGAAGAAAGATGGTATCTTCACCGATCGATCTCCGTGACCAACTGCTGGATCTATTGTCTTATCCAATCTTTGATTCGAGTATGGGCTATCCTCAAATCAAATCAGAACCAACGATATCCGTAATGTTGTCTTACTCGTGGTTGTTTCTTCAAGCATACACCATTATATCTTTTAGTCTGACCAATACTATCACATTGTTCACATAATGGTGGAAGTCCAGTGATATGGAAATTCCGATGAGTTGCTGTTGAGCCCATCAGCGGCATTTTTTCTCCTCCATGATTAATGCTGAACATTAAGCTAGTGTTGGAAACTTGTATAAGCATTATCTTCATGTCCCGTGCATGAAGCATATGTTCGGATGAAAGAAGTGACCTCCTCTAATTCATGTGCATTTGGTGCAAGTTGCCGTCATGAGTTCGAGAAAGATTGGTTTTGTTTCCTCTGGTTCCATCCCAAGTCAGTTATGCATGTGCGAATGTATTCTATGGTTTGTAGATTAATTACCTCCACTCCATATGGATTCCCTAGCACACCAAGCCACTGATTGAATTGTTCAAGGAGAAGAAGTTCCTTCTTAAGAATCATGACTTATGTTAGGACTTCGATATCCTCGTTGATGGTTCCCCACCGGAACTCGGTAGTGTTTTATTGTAAGACTACCATGTGATCATGTTTTGTCTGGGACAACGTGTTCACATGTGTGTAGCAGAACCAGCTCATGTTTTGGAGCTTGCTATCGTAGTTCATTTCCCGAGAATCTCGCAACGTCATCTCGTCGATTTGTGTTGCAATCTTTCATTGTTCTTCCTAGACTCGATGAGTCTGGATTATTCTGACACCAACCAGATCTGAATCTCAGGCAGATATGATGGTTGGAACGTTTCCCAAGAACTATAATAATGGTCTCTCTGTAACCCGGTAAAGTGGATGTCGTGGCCGACACACCTAGCCGGAAGATCTATTATTGTAGTATCTTGATTGAAGAAGTTGGCCACCTTCCCATGAGGACTTCGTAGGAATTACTCTCTAATTGTTCCTTATGGATTCTTGTGCTCCCGAAGTCCGACCTTTTACTTGATGGTCTAGTTACCAATCAATTTCAATGAATGGGATACGCTAGCACATCAAGGAGAACATTAGAAGCGGAGTGCTAAATGTCTCTCGGCCGATCATCCAGATTCTGTTTCCTTGGCCCCGCCAAGGTGAAGTCTGAGAAGGTGTTATCTTCCTTTGCATCTGCATCTTCCACCGGTATTCATCATGGTAGTACGTTGTGTTGCCAGGATCCTTGACACGGATATTGGTACAACCTTGATGAATATGGAAATGCCCAAGTTCTTGAGAGCACACACAAGCGCTATGCGTTAGCACCGGCACTAACTGGGATTGCTCCCAGTTTTCTTCGGTTATGCTATAACTTTTCAAGCAGTGGACCCACTCTCTACTGTTCAACTTCTCCCCAGTTACTAAAATCATTCCTTGTGTTGTTTTCAACAAGGTAATCCACATCATCCATTCTAGTATGAGTATGCCATTCCTTCGAACTCCGCCAATCGATTGCTGTGATTTGCCTTAGGCTGATATAAAGAGTTTCAATGATCTCTATTTCAAAGGTAATTATTTTTGCCACTTAAGGGATGACTCCACGAGTCACCTCCTCCAAGATGTCTCGTTATGGTATCATGGCAACTCAACTCCTCGCTACGTTGACAACCGTTCACCACCCTTTTAAGCGTGGAATTGTTGTCTACCTAGTGAACCCTCGTCATTTGTCCCACTCCGTGAGTTAATCCCGAGTTGTTCGACCTTCGAGAAGATCGATCCTTCTAGAGCTTTCTTTCTCCTCTCGTTGTCATGTCGGTTGGAGTTCTCGGAGCAAGACATCAAGATAAAGATGGTGATAGAGTCAGCGTCCTTATGAAGGGCAACCTGGATCGTGAAGATTGTGTTAGGTTGCGTTTCCCCTTCGTCTTACCCTACGCTTGAATCTCGGGTCGAGATTCTTGTTTAGTGGGGGTGAGTTGTCACATCCCCAGTTCAGGCCTTGCTTGTCTTTGCTTTAGCTTCCATGCATCATGTTTAAATTCTTTTGAAACTTGAAATGGAGGATGTTCAAACCCTAGCATTAAAAAGGAATCCACCAGGTTCAACTAAAATATTTTTCAGTGAACCCAAATGGCCTTCAAAAATGTCCATCATTTTTGGAAATGCTGGAAACAGCAACCAGAGGTGATGCACATTTTTGCATGACATTTTGGATTGTCGAATTAACACATATTGTATTTTGAATTGGAGCAAATAAATACTATAAATAATTTATTTCTCCAATAATTCTGATTTTTTGTTGAGGGGCTTTGGAATAATCCTTTTTAGTCCCTGCAAAATTTATCAGAAGCAATAAAATTAGTTTGGTTCAAAAACCAAATTAAAACAAATGTCAGAAATAGAAAAACAGAAATAAAAGAGAGAGAGAACTTACCTGACACTCACCTGGCAGCCCAGCTGGCCCAACACTGTAGCTGAGGCCCAGCCCACCAGGGCGAAGCGGTCGCCTTCAACCTCTTCCAGTAGGCAGAGGCGTGTCGCCGCGCGCGCGATCGCCGTGGCCAGCTCCCTGCCTGCTTCCTCCACCCTGACTCCTCCAGACGCGCCACGGAGACGCCCAGCACCCCTGCACCCCTCTCCTCTCTCCCTGGACCTCTCTCCCTCCTCTGCTCTCTCCCTACGACGCCACCGAACACGCCCATCACCGTCGTTCGCCGTTGTCGCAACCACCACCGTCCCGACGATGCCCCGAGCTTCTCCCGAGCTCTTGCGCCTCGTCACCAACCCCCTCACCGAGCCACGCGACTGGAAGACCCCTGAAGCGCCGTCCCCAACCCCTTCTTCCCCCTCGGGTCACCGGAGATCTTCACCGTTGATTCACCACCGTCGTCGCTTCCCCGAGCTCGCTGACCATCTCTACGCGACCCATGTGAGCCTCTGGTCGATTCCCCTCTCTTCCCTGTGTCATTTTCGCCTCATAGCCGCCGTCGCTATTGAGGCCGAAGCTCACCTCCGCCCGAGCTCATCGCCGGCGCAGCTCCGGTGACCTCCGGGTCTCGTGCGTGTATCCTCTGAGTTCGTGAGCACACGTGGGTTCAGCAAGTGCAAGCCGTTGCTCGATTTGACCGCTGTGGCCCCGTCTCCGTCACCTCTCGAGCTCCAGTCACCACGGTTGTCGTCGTCGCCGTCGTTACCGCCTCCCCGCACCCAGCCATCTGCACCACTGGATGCGGCACACATCCAGCTCGCCTAGAGCCAAGCCGCATGCCCAGCCGACACCCGTAGCACGATTCCGGCGCGCCTCCGCCGCGCTGGATGGTCGCCGCCGGCCACATTCCGGCGTGATGACGTGGCCGCGCGATTAGTGCTAATCACTGCCAGCTAACCAACCTATAGTCACTGACTAGTGGGCCTAGCGCCCTAATAGTTTTAACTTAATCACTAATTAGAGCAAGTGCCACTTACATGTGGGCCGAGGCCTTAACTAATCTAGGTTAGGTTTAGTTTAACTTTAATTAACTCCGTTAGTTAACCGTATCACTGAAGTGTGGACCCCACACATCAGGTTTGACCTGGACCGAGCCGTTGACCTGCTGACGTCACTATGAGGTCATGCTGACGCAATAATTCCTTTCTGGAATTTAAATAAATCTTAAATGAGTTATTATTTTCAGAAAATGTCCAAAACTTCTACAATTCATATAAAATCAACCGTAACTCCAAATTAAATAATTTATATATGAAAAATGATCAGAAAAATCCAATCTATCCATCTGTACCATTTTCATGCATGTTAGAACAACTTATAGCTGTTGTTTAGCACAAATCGTATAATGGCATTTAAACCCTCACATATGGAGTTTGAATTTGAATCTTAGATTCAAACTAACTCCATTTAACCTGCTGCTAGTTGCATTAGCTCAAACCATAGCATATTGCCATGTCATGATCATGCATCATATTGTGCATTGCATTGATTGTGTTCTTCCTTGTTTGCCGGTGTTTGTCCCCTCTCGATAGACGACGTTCCGACGATGAGTTCGATGACACCGATGAAGAACTATACTATCTTCAGAAGTGCCAGGCAAGCAAAACCCCCTTGTTCATTCCGTTACAATCCCACTCTCTCGCTCCTGCTCTCTTTTACTGCATTAGGACAACAACGATTCATCTGTTACTTGCTGCGGTAGCTGAACCCCTTTATCCTTTGCATGACCTGTCATTTCCACAGTAAATAAGTGAAACCCACTAGCATGAGTAGGAGTTGTTTGAGCCCTGTTGTGCCTACTCATTCATGCTTGTTTGTCATGCCTGCTACTGCTTAGAGTTGAGTCAGGTCTGATTCATCGGGGATGAATCAGAGGTGTGTGAACATGTCCTACTATTGAGAGCTAAGTGTGTGAACATGATTTGGTAAAGGTAGCGGTGAGAGGCCATGTAGGAGTACATGGTGGGTTGTCTCATTGCAGCCGTCCTCAGGAACTGAGTTCTGTGTTTGTGATCCATGAACAGCTACTACCACACATTGGGATCCTTAATTGACTCTCTCGACTTATTAATCAACATGATCTCTGTCCAGGAGTTGCAACTAGTTTCTGGTGTTTGTAGGTAGTGTTAGTAGTCTACCAAGTGGCACCCGGTACAGGTGGGCTTGGGACAGACTAGGCACAGTGGCCCGGTGTACCAAGTGGCACCCGGATGGTGGACTTGGGAACCCTGCACACATCGTTTGGGGCCGTGAGCGACACCTCGGCCGGATCTCCTTGCGGATGGAACCCGAATAGGCAATAAACCTGGACGAGAGACTTGTGTGGTTAGTCAGGTCATGGCCGACACCCTCGCTGGGCTTCCGCTTGAAGGTTGCCGAGTACATGTCGTGTAAACGGCGGTAAGTGGTGAGAGCGTGTGTGAAGAAGTACACCCCTGCAGGGTTAATATGATCTATTCGAATAGCCGTGTCCGCGGAAAAGGACTTCTGGGTTACCTGTACAGTTCATAGACAAGTGAAAGTGGATACTCTAAAATACGCAAGATAAGCGTGAGTGCTATGAATGGCGTTCTCGTAGGGAGACGAGAGTGGATCCATAGTGGTGTATTGATATGGTGGGTATGTGGACTCGTGTGCGCCACCTCAAAAGAGTTACTTGCAGTCGTAGTTCAGGATAGCCACCGAGTCAAAGCTGGCTTGCTGCAGTTAAACCCCACCATCCCCTTGTTGATAATGATGCATATGTAGTTAGATCTGATGTAAGTCTTGCTGGGTACATTTGTACTCACGTTTGCCTATTTTATGTTTTTGCAGAGAGACTTCAGTCTCACTAGTAGTTCCGCGTGGACTTCGACGTTTAGCTTGTTATCTCAGCTACGATCTTGTGCCCTTGGCAGGATCTGGTAGATAGTCAGGCTTTTCAGCCTTTTTCATTTGTAGATGTCTGTACTCAGATATGTTAAGCTTCCGCTTGTGCTTTGACTTGTATGCTCTGAATGTTGGGTCATGAGACTCATGTTTGTAATATCTCGCTCCTCGGAGCCTATTGAATAAATACTTGAGTCATAGAGTCATGTTGTGATGCCATGTTGTATTTGCACATATCGAGCATATTGTGTGTATGTTATTGAAATGCTTGGTATGTGTGGGATCTGACAACCTAGTTGTTTATCCTTGGTAGCCTCTCTTACCGGGAAATGTCTCCTAGTGCTTCCACTGAGCCATGGTAGCTTGCTACTGCTCCGGAACACTTAGGCTGGCCGGCATGTGTCCTTCTTCGTTCCTGTGTCTGTCCCTTCGGGGAAATGTCACGCGGTGTCTACCGGAGTCCTGTTAGCCTGCTACAGCCCGGTTTACCGGAGTCCTGCTAGCCCAGTTGCTACAGCCCGGATTCACTCGCTGATGACCGCCACGTTCGTTGTTGGGTCATGTATGCCTGTCCCTGTAAGTTAGTGCCACTTTGGGTTCACGACTAGCCATGTCAGCCCGGGTTCTTTGTCATATGGATGCTAGCAGCACTATCATATACGTGAGCCAAAAGGCGCAAACGGGCCAGGTAAGGTGGCACCCGTGGGAATACCGTGCGTGAGACCGCAAAGTGATATGATGTGTTACATGCTAGATCGGTGTGACTTAGGATCAGGGTCGTGACACCCTCACACCCTATACTGAAACCGAGTGATCCCTCGCAGTATTGAACCGAGCGATCAAGCACGCTGCTTACTGAAACCGAGCGATCGATCCCTCAGACTATGTTTTGAATCTGAGCAATCCCTCTGTAGCGACCACGATCCCAATGGACCAAAGTCTCTGTGCTTAAGTGTCGTCCCCCAATCGGTATGCTGACACATGAGTCCATCAACTCCAACGACATAGCTGAGTGCATGACAATGACCTATCACACCTTACTCTTCGTCGTAAAGTCTGCAACATGAGACGTTGCAGCCGTGTAGGCCAGCACATGGAATATGCTGGCAGAGTTACACTGTAAAGCAATTGAATGCAAGAAACTATATCTACATGCATATTTGGCTGGTGGAGGCTCCAAGTTTAAATGTTTTGCAGTAAAGCTAATTTTTTCCTACAACAAAGGAATAAATTTTATTAACTACAAAGTTAAACCAATATTTGAGAAGGTTCCTCCAACTCACAACCCAACATTAAATCAAGCATCATCATTAAACCCAATTCATTAATTATAGAGTGATGAGATCAACAATAATATCCACTTCTAGATACTCAAGATGTCCAGAATTGGGGACACGACTAACCATGATTAGTTTATACACTCTGCAGAGGTTGCACACTTTTCCTCACAAGACTCGACCGCATCCATGATCAAAAGATCGAGACACAGTCTTTTTGAAGCATTAACTCTCTACTCTGGGTGGACCACTACACCTACTTTCCCATATATCTGCTAGTCCACCTCTTCAAGTGCTCACACAACTTACTCAACTATGCCAGAGCCCATAATGGCTTGTGGCTGCACACAGAAGTTTCTAGGCATGAAATATCATATGATCCCTTTGAACCTGGGTGGCAAACCGAGGAAAAATCACACGGGTACGCTGGGATTTCCCAAACGGGCAAGCACTGGTTTCTCCAGGTGCCCCAACCAATCCACCCAGATGTGTATTAAAGTTGCCACCTTAATGTTATCCAAAATGATTAACTCTCACAACTTCCATGTGTATTACGATCCAATCCCCGTCTATGAGCATGGCTAAGCAATAAATGAGCACAACATATATTCCCGGGGTGATCAAAGGTAATAGGTTCCTACCTCAAGTACTACAACCAAACCACATGTTCCCAATCCTACTCATGCAAAAATTTGAGGGGCAAAACTAATGCATAGTAAAACTGGGTATTGAAGAGTATGATCAAAGTGTAACTTGCCTTGCTGATGATCAGAAAACTCTAGAGATTCGTAGTAACAAGCTTCACACTCCGGAAAATCTAGCGTAGACAAACAGTAGCATACATAAGCAATTAATCAAATGATGCAAAGAGAAATCGAGAAAAGATCCAAATAAAACTCAAAAACAAGCAAATAACTGAACTAAACAAAAAACTTCTAACATCATTATTTTTATGTGGATTTGATCTTAACAATAGGTACATGTGATTAGCTACGATTTGCAAAAAGAATCAACTCAAACGGAGCTACGAAACTCAAGATACAAATAAAACATGATCAAATACTAATCTGGACTAAACTCAAATTTTAAATTGTGAAAATCATGTTCAAGTCAGTTTACTGGATAGAGGGGATCGTTACGAATAATTAGGCATTGGTTTCATCTAATTTGGATAAACGAGCTAAAAGTTACGCTACTTTGAAGATCAGGGGCTAAATCGCGATAAAATTATTCACGGATAGGTTCGTGGCTGAAAATAAACAGAAAAAGAAAAATTTATCTAACAAAAGTCCGCTAACAGAGACTAACAAACGAACTCGTTCGTTAACAGAACTAAACGGGTAAACGTCCGCTATTTAAACGATCTAATAAAAATAAAACTGATATAACCTAACTAAAACGAAACTTAAAAAAACCGAAGAATAAACCGGCGAACCGGGATGGTTTTTAATACCGGTTCGGTCAAACGACGAGGCGGGGTGACGGGCTCCGGCGGTGGCGGGCTTGGCTCCAGCGGGGGCAGCAGCGGGCAGCGGCGCGGACTCGGCGGCGGTGGGCGAGAGTGGGCGGCGACGCAGGTTGAGAGGAGAGGGGCTGCGGGGCGTGACTTTTAAGGAGCTCGGGGGGCGGGGGGCTCAACTTGCACAAGGGGGCGACCGGGCGGCTCCGACCCGGACTCCCTTGCCAGAGTCCGGCGCGGTCACGGGCGGCGGTGGCGGTTGCGCGGAGCTGGGCCTTGGCCTGGCGTTGACTGGGCCGACCCAGTTTCGGCGTGCGCGGTTTTCTTTAAACAACGCCGCGAAGAAAAATCCGAATAAAAAAATCTAAAGTTCCAGAAACAATTTTCATCATCCCCTCCTAATATTTGGGACAATGCAAACGTTTTTCTGGACTAAATGCAATTTTTAAAAATGCATCCTTTTCCCTAATCTAATAAAATGCAACCGAATAAAATTGCAAATAAAACTCAAATAAAAAATTTGACTTCCAAATTTCTTTTCCAACCTTTCTCCTCTGTTTTGAAGAAGTCTTTTATCTTCTCTCTTTTATTTTTATTGGTTTGAAATAATTGGAAAGAATTTGTTGAAAATCAATCGATCCACTTTTCAATTTTAAATAAATTCAAAAATGAAATTTATATGAAACCTCCAACTCTCTCCTTGGGTCCTTGAGTTGCTTAAGATTTCTTGGATCACAACAAAAAATGCAATAAACCATGTATGCATATGAATGATCTATGTATAACATCCAGATTGAAAATTGGGTTGTTACAAACCTACCCCCCTTAAGATGAATGTCGCCCTCAAGATTCGGTACCCCCCTATCTAGCCTGGTACCCAAAGTTTCATGCAACTGATTCCAAAACTTTGAAGTAAATTATGTTCCTCTATCTGATACGATGGTCCACGGAACTCCATTCAGACACACGATCCTGGTCATGTATATCTTTGCCAACTTAGCACTCGTATAAGGTGTCTTCACATGGATGAAATTGGCTACCTTCGTCAAGCGATCGACTACAACCCAGATAGAATCATAGCCTGAACAAGTCCTGGGTAATCCAGTGATAAAATCCATGCCAAGTTTGTCCCACTTCCATTTGGGAATCGTCAAAGGCTGAAGTAACCCTGCTGGTTTCTGATGTTCTGCCTTCACTTTCTGACATACATCACATACTGCTACATACTCTGCAATATCCTTCTTCATTCCTGTCCACTAGAAACTCTCCTTCAAATCTAGATACATCTTGGTGTTGCCTGGGTAAATCGAATAAGGCGAATCATGAGCCTCCTGAAGAATCAACTTCCTGATCTCAGGGTCATTAGGCACATAGATACGATCTTGAGACCATAAAGTCTCGTGCTCATCCTCATGAAATCCTTTAGCCTTTCCTTTACTCATCCTTTCCTTTATCTCTGCAATCTCCTTGTCCGTCTTCTGGGCTTCTCTGATCTTTCCCAACAAAGTGGACTGAATTTCCAGTGCTGCAACATAACCTCTCGGAACTATCTCCAAGCGAAGTTCTCGGAGATCATCTGCTAACTCCTGAGGTAATCCTCCGGTTATGAGTGTGTTAACATAATTCTTGCGGCTCAACACATCTACTACGACATTGGCCTTTCCTGGATGATAATGTGATCTCATATCATAATCCTTTATGATCTCCAACCATCTCCTTTGCCCGAGGTTCAACTCCTTCTGCGTGAAGATGTACTTCAAACTCTTATGATCCATGTAAACATCACAACAGTTACCGATGAGAAAGTGTCTCCATGTCTTGAGCGCATGCACTACAGCTGCTAACTCCAAATCATGCATAGCATAATTCAACTCATGAGGTCGAAGCTGTCGTGAGGCATATGAAACAACTCTTCCATCCTGCATAAGCAAACCTCCAAGTCCTTGATGTGAAGCGTCGCAATATACTTGGAAATCCTTGCATATGTATGGTAGAATCAACACTGGGGTTGTAACCAAATGTTTCTTCAACTCCTGAAAACTGGCCTCACAATCTTTAGTCCATTTAAACTTGGTGTCTTTCTTCAATAACTCCACCATGGGCTTCGCGATCTTAGAAAATTCTCACTAAATCTTCGATAATAACCTGTGAGTCCAAGAAAACTTCGGATCACTCCAACTGAGGTGGGTGCCAACCACTCGGTGATAGATGCAACCTTGGTAGGGTCTACTGCTATTCCTTCTCCTGATATAACATGTCGGAGAAATCCAACTTCCGTCAACCAAAACTCACATTTGTTGAACTTGGCATACAACTGATGTTCTCTGAGCTTCT